>NC_045436.1:38091422-38091626 GCF_002776525.5 Piliocolobus tephrosceles | reverse complement strand
TCATTCATTTGATCCTCCATCGCTGATACTCTTTCTTCCAGTTGATCAAGTCGGTTACTGAAGCTTATGGATTTGTCATGTATTTCTCGTGTCATGGTTTTCATCTCTGTCATTTCATTTATGACCTTCTCTGGTCATAATTATTAATTATTATAGCTAATTATTAATTATTCTAGCTAATTATTAATAATTATTAATTATTCT
>NC_045436.1:38058666-38091412 GCF_002776525.5 Piliocolobus tephrosceles | reverse complement strand
TAATTATTAATTATTCTAGCTAATTATTAATAATTATTAATTATTCTAGCTATCAATTCTTCCACTCTTTTTTCAAGATTTTTAGTTTCTTTGCGCTGGGTACGTAATTCCTCCTTTAGCTCTGAGAAGTTTGATGGACTGAAGCCTTCTTCTCTCATCTCGTCAAAGTCATTCTCTGCCCAGCTTTGATCTGTTGCTGGCGATGAGCTGCGCTCCTTTGCAGGGGGAGATGCGCTCTTATTTTTTGAATTTCCAGCTTTTCTGCCCTGCTTCTTCCCCATCTTTGTGGTTTTACCTGCTTCTGGTCTTTGATGATGGTGACGTACTGATGGGGTTTTGGTATAGGTGTTCTTCCTGTTTGATAGTTTTCCTTCTAATAGTCAGGACTCTCAGCTGTAGGTCTGTTGGAGATTCCTTGAGGTCCACTCCAGACCCTGTTTGACTGGGTATCAGCAGCAGAGGTTGCAGAAGATACAATATTGCTGAACAGTGATTGTACCTGTCTGATTCTTACTTTGGAAGCTTCCTCTCAGGGATGTACTCCACCCTGCGAGGTGTGGGGTGTCAGACTGCCCCTAGTGGGGGATGTCTCCCAGTTAGGCTACTCAGGGGTCAGGGACCCACTTGAGCAGGCAGTCTGTCCGTTCGCAGATCTCAACCTCCGTGTTGGGAGATCCACTGCTCTCTTCAAGCTGTCAGACAGAGTCGTTCGGGTCTGCACAGGCCTCTGCTGCTTCCCCTGTTGTTTTTTAGCTGTGCCATGTCCCCAGAGGTGGAGTCTATAGAGACAGGCAGGTTTCCTTGAGCTGCTGTGAGCTCCACCCAGTTCGAGCTTCCCAGCGGCTTTGTTTACCTACTTAAGCCTCAGCAATGGCGGGCGCCCCTCCCCCAGCCTCGCTGCTGCCTTGTGGTTAGATCGCAGACTGCTGTGCTAGCAATGAGGGAGGCTCCCTGGCCGTGGGACCCTCCCGGCCAGGTGTGGGTATAGTCTCCTGGTGTGCCCGTTTCCTTAAAGCGCAGTATTGGGGTGGGAATTACCCGATTTTCCAGGTGTTGTGTGTCTCAGTTCGCCTGGCTAGGAAAAGGGATTCCCTTCCCCCTTGAGCTTCCCAGGTGAGGCAATGCCTCGCCCTGGTTTAGCTCTCGCTGGTCGGGCTGCAGCAGCTGACCAGCACCGATTGTCCGGCACTCCCCAGTGAGATGATCCCAGTACCTCGGTTGAAAATGCAGAAATCACCAGTCTTCTGTGTGGCTCGCGCCAGGAGTTGGAGACTGGAGCTGTTCCTATTTGGCCATCTTGCTCCGCCCTCTATCCCTTTGTTTCTTTTATTTCTGACCTGAAATATCTGCTCTCTGGTCTTCATATATAACTGTCTTTCTGAACAATCTCATCATCCTCACCCTGGGGATTCCCTTCACTCCTTGCATGTGTTGGGTCTCCTATTTCCTTGTTCCCATCTTATATCTTCATGTTTTGTTTGTTCTCTTGTTTTGGTAAGGCACATTCTCTAGTAGCTTCCAGAGAACAGACACATTGAAAGTAACTATTTTTGAAATATATATCTGAAAACCTCTTATTTCTAGCCTCATACTTGATTGATAGTTTGGATGGTTTTAGAATTCTAGAGTGGAAATAATTTTCCCCAGAATTAAAACCAGATTTTTTTCTCCAAGATGTTTTAAGCCATTAGAGTTTTTCTTCATTAGTTTTTGAAAAGTGCTATGTCACTCTGCTTTCCAGTCCTTTTATGTCACCTGGTTTTTTGCTTCTTGGGATGTTTTTAAAATCTTCTTTTTATTCCTGGTGTTCTCAAATTTCATAACAGTGTCAATTTATGTGGATCTTGTTTTCATGTACTGCGCTGGACATTTTGTTGACCAGCTCAACCTGAAAATTTATAACTCTAAGGTCTGGAAAAAATTTTGAATTATTTCCCTGGTAATTTCTTCCTGTCTGTTCTCTTTCCAGAGTTCCTACTATTTGGATGTTGAGCCTCCTAGACTGATGTTTTCTCTCAGTATCTTTGATAATGTGGCTTTATGCTTTGTTTTAGGAATTTCTGTCATTTTAACATAATTTCAAGAAGTAACGGTAAATGCATATGTCCAGTCCTCTCCATTTAACTGGAATCCTCTGATCTCTTTTCAGATACTTTACTGCAAGTAAGGAAACTATTGTAGAAATCCATATGCCATGACTGAGATGAGCACCAGGTTTTTTTTTTTTTTTTTTTTTTTCTGGTCTGATTCGCGCACTTATCAAACTCTTTAGGATATTTACACAAAGTAGAAACAAAGGCAAGTAAATGAAAGTAGAGCAGGACCAGGTGCAAGCCCCTTGGGCACATTATCCACCTTCGCTGCTGCTAGGTTTACTCATTTCAGAGATGAAGGCCAATAATACCCACTTTTTATAGCTCAGGCTTGTCATGATGAACAAATGAGGACATGTAAATGAAGATTTTTGGAAAGATATGTAGTGGCATATAAATGTGAAAGATTATAATTCTCCAAAAGGAACATAGAACTTCCTGATGAATGCTCAATTAGAACATGCTGTTGCTCTTTTTGGCCAAGGGAAAAATTAAGGCAAGAATCCAGTAAGATAGTAGCGAGATCAGTGGAAAGGAAGATCACAGAGGAAGCTCTGGGTAGTGGATGGAGTGGAGGCCTTTCAGACAGACAGACAAGATTCACACCCTGATTTCAGGACTTACTGGATCATCCATAAAGTATCCTTTTCTTCAAAATGAGCAAAATAATACCTACCTTGTAGTGTTGCTTTAAGGAACAGACTTGCAGAGACAAAAATAAATGTAAAGCCCTTGGTACAGATGGCAACCAATAAATAGTAGCAACTATCAGTGGTTAGGCTCACTGGCTCTGGAGTCAAGCTGTCTGGGTTCTGTCCTATTCTGCCATTTATGAGTCAAGTGATTTGAGGACAAATGACTCAACCTCCCTGTATCTCTTTCCTCATCTGTAAGATGGGACAGTAACATTAGCCACCTCATCTAGTGGTTGTGAATCTGAAATATGTTAGTTAATGGAAAGTATCTCTAATAGAGCCCTGGCACTTAAAAAAACAGTGCTTAATAAAATTTAGCTATTATGATTGTTGTTAGCTTATAAACATAGTAATTATTTCAACCATGCATTGAGTCATCATTCAGCATCCAAATGAAGTTGCAATTTAATTTGTGTGCTGTCTTAGTCTGTTTGGGCTGCTACAACAAAATACCTTAGATCTGGGCAATTTGTAAACAAAGATTTATTGCTTACAGTTCTGGAGGCTGGGAAGTCTAAGATCAAGGTACCAGCAGAGTCAGTGTCTAGTGAGGACCCATTCCTCATGGATGATGCCTTCTGTGTGTCCTCACATGGTAGAGGGGTTAAACAAGCTCCTTTCAGCCCCTTTTATAAGGGCATAATCCCATTCATGAGGGTGGAACTCTTATGACCTAATTGCCTTCCAAAGGCCTAACCTGTTAATACCATCACCTTGGGGGTTAGGTTTCAACACGTGGATTTAGGGGGGATGCAATTATTCAGATCAGCATGTACTACAGTAAATTTGCACATAATAAATAAATAGAAGTTACTTGTCCTAAGGTCAGGTGGCTCATTATCTAAAGGGCCTCCAGTTCTGTGTTCCTGGTCCCATAGGTCCTTAAATCAGGGCTGGGGTGAGAATATTTGAATATGTTCTGATGTCAGGGCTCTGAGCCAAGTCCTGATACTGATTCTGAAAAGAAAAGGCCCTAAATTGAAAAACAACAAAGGGAAGAAAGATCAACTATCTCCAAATCAGCCTTCCAGATTTCATGGGCATCACCAAATAGCTTCAGACACGATGGCCTTTCCGTTTGATGCAAAAACTGAGATCTTATAGAACCTATTGAATCTTGCCTTCCTGACTTGAGATATCCATATACCAGCTGGCTATTCCACCCAGTGACTAGATGGACTATGGAGATCTCCTAAGCCAGGGGTCCCCAACCCCCAGGCGGCAGACTGGTACCAGTCTATGACCCATTAGGAATCAGACTTCACAGCAAGAGGCTAGTGACCATTACTGTCTGAGCTCCGCCTCCTGTCAGATCAGCTGTGGCATTAAGTTCTCGTAGGAACATGAACCCTATTGTAAACTGCGCATGCAAGGGATCTAGGTTGCGTGCTCCTTATGAGACTCTAATGGCTAATGATCTGAGGTGGAACAGTTTCCTCATGAAACCACCCCCTGACACACCTCCAGCCCAGTCCGTGGAAAATTTGTCTTCCACAAAATGGGTCCCTGGTGCCAAAAAAGTTGGGGACTGCTGCTCTAAGCTTCATCAGGCTGCAGAGCTACTCAGTGCCTCCACACTGGGCTGCCAGCTCTACACCCTGGCATGGTTCCAAATTATAAGGATGGCAGCATTGCCCAAACACTAAATGACTATTTTGTTGAATGAATAATCAGTGGAGGAGGAGGTAATATACTGAGCATGTATGCGTTCCTAGCATATCATATATCTGCTATATCAAGGCAATATCTAGCTTATGGTTTTAAAGGTGATATGTAGTGTTTGCTCCCCTACCCTAGGCTCATGGCACTTGCACTGTAGTGGGTGTTGTGTTTGTGCCTGCTTTAAAAAACTGTGAACCCCTCAAAGGCAGGGGACTTATTTGTTATCTGGGTAATTTGAGGAATGGATGAATGAATGAATTTATCATTAGGCAAATATTTGTTGAGCTCCAAGCAATGATCTAGAGATATAACAGTGCTCAAGACAAATGAGGTCTGTGAGCTCATGGAGCTTACATTTTAGAGAGGGGGGCAAGCTGTAAACGAATAAATGAACAAGGTAATTTCAGATAGTGAAAGCCAAGAAAATCCCTCATAAATTCTATCAGTGCAAACTTTTTGGCATTTTCTTATAAGGAAAACACACAGTATGTAATTTGGCCCTGAGTGCCTTCTCTGTGCAACAGATCTCTACAGAGGAAAGAAGGATAGACTGCAAGGATTTATCTAAATTACTAAACTGTAATGATCTAGTTCTCCAAAATGAGACAAGCAGCAGCACTGCTTAAGTGTTTTAACTTGGCCTGCAATTTGCTAATCAGAGGCTGGAGGTGACATGCCATAAAACTGCACAGGCTTTTAACTGATAGGTTTACAGAAGGTTCACAGCAAATCTGTGCCCTGTAATTGAAAGTTTAAAGGCACAAATCTCAGGTCATTTGAATAAAAAAGCTCAATACTCCTATCTTTTCTATCTTCTAAAAACGGAAGGAAAACATATGTCAGAAATAAACTGATATAGGTCCATAACTCCCAGTGAAGAAAAAATTGAGAGCTATTAACAACCAAGTCCTTACTTAGGTAGCCACAGCACTTTTAACATGTAGGTGTGGAGAGGAAAAATTCTTTCTTAAACACCTAATAAACATATTTTGAAGATACTGTTCTACCTTGTCTACATGATAAAAAGGGAAACAAACTTAATTAGCCTAGACTAAATTTCACCCTGATGCACATAGATAACTCCCACTGTGATCATTATGCAAAAGCCAAGGTGATATTTGGATCTCAGAATAATGTGTGTTTTTCCAAGGGCAGAAGTTGGTCTTTAACACGTATGCATGTAATAATCTCCACCTGTGGCTTTCACAAAAACTTATGTTTTAGGGGTTCCTGTGATGGTGCTGGTGGTGGGAGCTTCTGGTCCTCTGTGATTAGTTAGTAGTCTGTTGGTGGCCAGGAAATGGGACAAACAGCAACTGCGGCCATGAAACAGACACACCATCAACGAGGGTCTACCCCACCAGTGCTTCCCTCCACTAGCATTGCTTGGTTTTCTTTCTTTTTTTTTTTTTTTTGAGACGGAGTCTTGCTCTGTCGCCCAGGCTGGAGTGCAGTGGCTGGGTCGCAGCTCACTGCAAGCTCCGCCTCCCGGGTTTACGTCATTCTCCCGCCTCAGCCTCCCGCGTAGCTGGGACTACAGGCGCCCACCACCACGCCCGGCTAGTTTTTTGTATTTTTTTAGTAGAGACGGGGTTTCACCGTGTTAGCCAGGATGGTCTCGATCTCCTGACCTCGTGATCCACCCGTCTCGGCCTCCCAACGTGCTGGGATTACAGGCTTGATCCACCGCGCCTGGCCGCTTGGTTTTCTTTCTAATCCCTGTTCTGTAGATGCCTGAGCCAAGGAGGGGGACAGAAGAAAAATAAGAAGGTCTTCTACTTTTCCTCCCATATTCCTCATGTTTAAAATTCAGCTTCAAGCCGGGCGCGGTGGCTTGCAGTGAGCTGAGATCCGGCCACTGCACTCCAGTCCGGGCGACAGAGCGAGACTCCGCCTCAAAAAAAAAAAAAAAAAAAAATTCAGCTTCAAAATCCCAGAATGAAAATCATTGACATTTGGGGGAAGGGGTGTACATTTAAGTGTGTATTAAGTCAAATTCCATAAAATGATAAAAGTAAATTACATATTTATTCTAGGCATCCATGAAAATAGTGTGACAATAAATTATTCCAAAGTGATTTCTTCTCAGAAAAGAGCTATTATGCAATTTCTACCCTTTTCTCTAATGTTTCACTTAGATTTACATTCATAATGTTATCAGAACACATTAATCCAAGCAAGACACTGCCCAAGAACTGTAGTTATTATTTCCTTACATACGTACACGTGCATGTATGAAGTTGAAGGAAGAACACGCATGCCAATAAATAGACAGACACACAAACACATGATTCTCCAGCTCATAACAGTACAATCATTCGTGACATGCTAATTTCTACTAGGTGCCCAGTCAATTGGTTTCACAGCTTAGCTATTCATCGTCAGACAGAGTGTCTGTGTTTCCCCCATGCACTTCCAGTTCGCAGAATAGTGCCAGACTGGCATCTTGTCTTGTGACTTGATAACAGATTCCATTAATAGTGTATGCACTGGGACTAACATCCAGTCCCTCTCAGCTGGGAGAAATCTGGCAATTAGTGCCAGCCCGAAGGACTGCAAGGGCTGGGGGCCTTGCGTGCCAGGTCATACGTAAGAGGCTGACTGTAAATTAACACCCTGTATATGCACAAGGAATTGCAAAATGGGAGCTTTGAAAAAAAAAAAAAAAAGAAAAAATAATGAGGGAGGATACTGGGTAAGAAGTTTCCTGATATCTGCCTTCCTCCCTTTGTGAAATTGGGGATGAGACAAAATCGTCATTGTTTCATTAGACTGTGACCATGCCTAGCTCTGAGCTCCATGTATTTCTCAGCACATTGCTAGTTCTCAATGATTATCATTATCATTATTAAGGATGGTAATAATTGACAACATGATAAACAACTTGAAAAGAGCTAGTTTCTTGAAGAAAAAAAAATAAGTCACTCTAATAATGGCTCTTGTACACAGGAACAAATAGAACATTTGTGTCTTGGTATTTTAAATTATGTCTTTGTTTGCTGAGGCTGGAGGGCACAGGGTGCAATTTTAAACTCCAATAAATGAACAAATGAATTAGCATTAGGAAAAAGGGTACATGTTAATCAAAACCAGCCATTTGGACTTGGGGTCCTTAATTACATGTAGATTTTCTGTCTTGCTTCTTTTTTTCTAATATCACTTATTCCTGGATTTGCAGAACTGGCCTTACCCATCATAGGAGGAAAATGTTGCTTGCTGGGTGCTGAGGTTTTAGGCCGTGGCACATAAAATAGTTCTTCCGAAGGAAATCCCTTTAACAGGGGATTTAACAGAGGTAAAGCATAAAATGCCAATATGCTAAAAGCAAGGACCAAGAAGGACCTGGAGCTCCTGAGCCAACCAGCTTCTCTCTCCGACTTTATTCGGTCACTAGCAGGAAGGAAGACAGATGTAGATATTCAGTCTCTGAAAATTTGAGAGTTAATTAATTTTTTCCCAGAAGACTTAACAAAGACTGCTCAATAGTCTTATTGAGAAAAATGTGTGTGTTTCCTCCTACCTCTATCTTAAAACATTTTCCTGCACTTACCTGCAAGGAGAACATATTTAACTTGGTCAATCATTTCAATTAAACTGGAACTAGAAAAAATTTAACATTTCCTGCAATATGAAACAATTGCTCCAGCTTTTCGACCCCTACTCTTTCTGTAATTTACAATGACGTCTAATACTGGAATAAAAACTCAAATATGGCTGGGCGTGGTGGCTCAAGCCTGTAATCCCAGCACTTTGGGAGGCCGAGATGGGCGGATCACGAGGTCAGGAGATCGAGACCATCCTGGCTAACACGGTGAAACCCCATCTCTACTAAAAAATACAAAAAACTAGCCGGGCGAGGTGGCAAGCGCCTGTAGTCCCAGCTAGTCGGGAGGCTGAGGCAGGGGAATGGTGTAAACCTGGGAGGCGGAGCTTGCAGTGAGCTGAGATCCGGCCACTGCACTCCAGCCTGGGCAACAGAGCGAGACTCCTTCCCCAAAAAAAAAAAAAAAAAAAAAACCTCAAATGTTATCTATGGAGCTTGACTGTATTTCTTTTTGAAGTGGTTTGGCATGAATGTATTTGTGCAACTGAACTCATTTGTTTTAAAAGATGGCAGAGTAGATTTTACCTAGGAAATCTCTTAGAATTCTAAATATACATTCTCTGGGGTATGCATTTATTTTCAGAATCTGGTAAAAAATAAAAAAAAATAGGAATCCATTTGACTAAGAAAGCTTTTCTCGAAATATCAGCTTGGTAAAGTGTCAACTTGGTGGAAATAATAATAATAAAGATGATAATATCTCTTTGGAAAACAGATTGAGCAACATTTCATCCCCTTTTTTCCATAGAGCACCAGGGGCCGGCTGTACTGAATCTTCAGATCATGAATTTATATTGCTCTCCAATGCCTCATTTCCTTGGGCATCTTTACTTAAGGCCCTAAAAGCAACTCACATGCTTGGAGAACCATTGTCCCAGCCCTTGTTTCAAGCTTTATCATTGATGCCTCATCACCTTTAACTATACAATTGGAAAACTTCTTGCCCTGTGCTTAAGGTTGAGTTCCATCTTGGTGCACCTATGTTTGTTTCCTCTTGGAGCCACTAAGCACAGTTTCTGAGTATGGAGAAGTCTTTTCTAGATATCCCACATGTTCTGGTTGAGCTAACAACCCACCTGCAACTATACCCTCCAACAACTTCTGCACCTGTGAAGAGACAGAGAACATCCCACTTTCTGTGCAAGGGGCTATGCTTCCTCTGTGTTCTTCCCTGTCCTGGGCGAATACCCTACTGAAGTGTTTCCTTGCAGAGTATTGCTGTTCATTTCTTCAGGCTGCCGTCAAAAACGGCCACAAACTGGGTTGCCTGAAGCAAGAGAAACTTATTCTTGTACAGTTCTGGAGGCCAGAAGTCCAACATCAAGGCGTTGGCAGGGTTGGTTCCTGCTAGAGTTTCCCAGGGAGAATCTATTTCTTTTCTCTGCTGGCTTCTACTGTTTGCTAGCAAGACTTGGCATTCCTTGGCCTGTGGCTGCTTAACTCCCACCTCTGCCTACTTCTTCACGTTGCATCCTCTCCTGTTTGTGTCTGTGTCTGTGTCTCTTATCCTCTTCTTATAAGGACAATAGTCATGTTGGATTAGCGCCCCCCGCCCCCCGCAAGTCTGGTATGACTTCATCTTAACTTGATTACATCTGTAAGGACCCTATTTACTGTTGTCCAAAAGACCACCAAGATGGCTAAATGGTAGAAAGGAGAGGTTTATTGGTGATATCAGTTTGCAAGCCAGGCAGAGAAAGTCTCCAGTGTAGAATGAAGGTGCTCTCCTTTTGAAGAGGGGAAGGGGGGCAGGTTGGGTTTCATGCCCCACAGGGTCTGTATTAGACTGTAGAGTCATATATATTCAGCAGGTTCAGGAGAGAAGCTGTATATATTTATGAGGGTAACTGAGCACATGTGTAATGGGTAAATGCATATGTGACATATATTCCATGTTCACCTTGGGGAGGGGTTTTAGATTAAAATGACATAGAATTTGGCTCTTTATGTCAAAAGGTGAACTATGGGATGCAATGACAGTTTGTGCACAGTGTCTATAAGCTGGTTGAAACTGGTGTAAGGTTTGCAATTGCTTATCAGAAAATAATGTTTTTAAGGCTGGTCCTGCTGTGCAATCAGAGTTGTAGTGGTCTGGGTTATAAATCAGAGCCCATAGCTCCTGTTGTTAGGAAGTTTAGCCATAGGAATTTAGAAATTAGTCATGCAAGCCTGGACCTGAACGCTTGACCATAGGTAACTTTGTTTCCTTAATCTTTGGGTCCATCTTGATAAATGGGCATCTATTTTGGTCTCTCAGATCACATTCCATGTAGGTCACATTTACAGGTATTGAGGGTTAGAACTTAAACATATCATTTTGGGGGACACAATTTAATCCATAACAGTATTATAATCTTTGTTTACATTGTTACCTTTTTTACTTTATTTTGTAATAGCCTGATGGGTTCATCTTGCCCACTGCCCAGAAAAACAAATGCACCGAGAAGGGTGAGTACTGCAGCAAAGAAAGAGTTTAATTATCATAGGACCAGCCAAGTGGAAGAACAGAAGACATTCCTCAAATCTGCCTCACTGAGAGCTTGGAGGCCAGGGTTTTTAAGGTTAATTTGGCAAACAGGGGGCTTCGATATGGGTGCTGTTAATTGGTTGGGGATGAAATCATAACAGTGTCCAAACTGTCCATGCCTACTGAGTTAGTGCCTGGGTGATGGTCACCAGTTAAATCAATCCTTGATATGTGTTATGGGTCTGGTGGAGTCAGTCAGGATGCAAAAGTCTGAAAATTATGTCAGAGACTTATCTTGGGTTTTGACAATAATGATGTTATCTATAGGAGGCAATTGGGGACGTCACAAATCTTGTGACCTCGGCTCCATGACTCAGCACTAAGGGATTTTAGAAAGGCAAGATAGGAAACAATGGCTGGTTATTCTTTAACTATGCTTATGTCTTCCAGAATGTAGTCCCCTTCCATAATCATAACCTTGCAGCCTTTCATTAGTCTTACAAAGGTGGTTTTTGTCCCTGAGCAAAAAAGGAGTTAGTTTCTGGATCTCAGCATCTGGTACATCATCGTGCTCAGTAAATAATGACTGATGAATGAATAAGCAAACTATGCCTATTCCTAATCACTGTGTTGGGGTTTGGGGATGTGTTGATGTTTGATAGAAAGAAGGACCCTAGGATCTTGCCTAGGTGTCTAGAATCCATTATCCTTTGGATGTTAACTGCAGTAGGTACAAACAAACACTACAATGCCACTTCATAAAACTAGTTCCAATATTTCAATAAATCTGATAGAAATGGTATGTGTATACAGAGAAAGGCTGTACAGGCTAACCAAAATGTCAAGTTTCCTTGCATTTAACTCAGAATTTATATTAATGGGAATTGAGAGTGGCTCAGAAAAGAAAAAGCTCAGTCTTCTCTGCTTGATGGCATTGCAAGATCAATTTGAAGGAGCCAAGCCCTACATCGGGTGGTCTCTTACACAATACTAAGTAGAGGGTGGACTGAGCAGAGGGCAAGTGCTCACATTTGCTCTTGGTGTTGCTCTCACTATCCTCACTTATTTACAACAAATACCCTTCTCTGGTCCAAAGCTGGCCCACTGACTCTCTCCTTTTCTCTTCTTCCTCCTCACTCCCTGACTCTTCCCCAGGCTTTTTTTTTTTTTTTTTTTTTTTCATCCCCTGTCTTACATCCTCTTCTTATGGGGCAACAAACCTTACTGGCTTACCTGTCTTAGGGGAAAGGGATAGCTTCTTACCACAGAAGTGCTCCATATAGGCCCCTTAATTAAAATGGATATTAGAGGAATTTGGAAAATCCTCTCAATACAAATGCCTGGCTTGTAAAGCCATTGTTTTGCTGCATAATCCTATTTTGCATGTCAGAAGTGAATACCATCCTCCCCCTTTTTCTTTGTTACTTCTACAGTAAATTCTAGTCTCCCCCAGGCAGATGGATACCTTGGGCCTACTAGTACAAAAACTAACCAAAAAGCTGATTAAGTAATTTTCAAAATATCTCTTCTAATAAATTAAGTAATTACAAGTTACACAGTGACAAATGCCAAAGAAGAAATCAGTTGGGTGATGAGACAGCATGAGTAACTTGGTGGGGAGTTTACAGAGGGCTTTCCAGCCCACCGAACAGCCTTGGAGGGAGAAAAACTTAGCAGGAGGGCCCCAAAGAGCCCATATTATTCTCTTCATTAAGGCATGGACCACATTTTACCACTGCCTTGACCAGCCAACCATTTAATTTTACTCTGCAGTTTTCCCCATTTACTTCAGACCAATAAGCATCTTCTAAGTGATTTAGTCTTGGGTAAAGCTTGTGATGTTCTCAGAGTCCCTTATCTAGTGATTTTTAAAATGTTCGAAAAACCTATCATTTTCATGTTGGAGCCTAGAGGAGGGAAGAGGAAGAACTAGAATCTTATTTTGATGCCATTGTCAGGACTCAGAACACAATATCCCCAAGTATGGTACCTTGGCATGCTGAGTATTTTTGAGCTGAAGAAGACAGGAACGCCTCAGAAACAAGAAGGTCCCTTTGATCTTCTGACCTCCTATCTCCCACCCTGCTTTCTTCCCCGAAGCAGGTCATATAAACTAGAATTCTTCTCTCCAAATGAAGTTATAAGACCTAGGACATTCTCCTCCCACCTCCCTCCTGTGTCCTGCCTCACACCTGGGGTTGTGGGGAAGGCATGTCTTACAGACACACAGCAAACAATCTGAACAAGGAGGGCTTTCTGTATTCCCCTAAGTTCATTACTATTAGGTCATACTTCCTTTTTTTCTTTTCTTTTCTTCTTCTGTTTTTTTTTTTTTTTTGAGATGGAGTCTCGCTCTGTCCCCAGGCTGGAGTGCAGTGGTGCGATCTCGGCTCTGCAAACTCTGTCTCTCGGGTTGACGCCATTCTCCTGCCTCAGCCTCCCTAGTAGCTGGGACTACAGGTGCCCGCCACCACGCCTGACTAATGTTTTTGTATTTTTTAGTAGAGACGGGGTTTCACCATGTTAGCCAGGATGGTCTCAATCTCCTGACCTCTTGATCCACCCACTTCCGCCTCCCAAAGTGCTGGGATTACAGGCGTGAGCCACCGTGCCTGGCCCATACTTCCTTTTTTCCCACTCATGTCTCTCCATAACTAGTCACTTCTTTCATCAGATGTGGCATAAAAATACACAGTTTTCCTTAGGTCTTTCTGAAAGCTCGTGTGTCACATAAAACTTTGGTTAGATAAATGTGTTATGCTTTTCTCTTGTCAACCTGTCTTTCATTGTAGGATTGTCAGCCATGACCCTTGTGATGGGTGAGGAAAAGGTATCACTTTTCTCTCCCATACCATGGCAGTGATTCTCAACCTTGGCTGTACATTAGAATTACTTGGGGCATTTTAAAGGCATATATACATGTCAGTATGCAAGAGTTTATTATTACTTAAGCCCTAGTTTCTGGGAAAGCACTGATCAGGTGCTGAATTCTGGAAGGATTGCTTTTGGATTTCTGTCATCAAACTGAGTCCATGCTAATTCTGTTCCTGGTGTTGGCATTGGCCTGCATTTCAGAGACATTCTTCAGCCTGTCGTCCTCTCCATCCTCTTGTCTCAGCACTTGGCATCACAGATTTGACTTTAGCCTGAGGATGTGCTGCACCATCAGACAGCTTGGGATAACTGAGTTACCATAAAACCTGCAATGTTGTCTCACCCAGTGTCATGATGTCTGAGCGAGCACTAATGCATTGCCCAAGATCATATCATGGATATGCTGCCTTCTTATTACAGCAGAAAGGTGGGGTACTGAGGATGAGGGCTCTAGGGAGGGCACATCTCTTTACAAGAGATTAGCACTGTCTAACAAAGACGACTGCTATCTCTGTGGTGTTTGGTAACCTAATGCTTATATTTTCATTTTGCCCATGACTGACAGAACTAAGCATAAGATCATTACTCTTATTTCTTGAAATTCGGCAGCCTCCCTTTATTCAGATTCCTCAAAATGAGTAGACCAGATTCACTTGGGTTCACTCGATTGGTATGGCCTATGAGAGTTTCAAGTCATGATAACTGGGATTTCAGATTCCTTATTAATGAGTAGATGAGAAAGAGTCCAACAGGAGCCAAGGAGAGGCACCTAGCGGAAGTCTCCAGGTGAAAAAGAACTTTCTGAAGTATTGGCTTATTCATTCATTATTTTATTGGCTTATTCCTTCATTATTTTCTTTTATTTCTTGGTCCAGAAAAAAACACATTTATTGTACACCATTGAGTTGGAAAGGGTCTGTGGGTGCCTGTCTCACAGTAGGTGCACCTCCGATATTTGTGGAATGAGTAAATAAGAAAATGATTTCTAGAAGGAGCTCATCATTAATTGCCCTGATTTACTTGTTGTTTCCTAGACATTCTTGTCCAGTTACTTCTGTAATAAATATAGACCAAATTCTGCTGCTTACTGGTCTCTGCAGCTGCCTTTCTTCCTGACTATTTGTTGGAATGGACATTATTTCTGTCTCATTTCTACATTATCTCCACATTATCCTCTGGCTTGTCAATCATAACATTCACATGTATAAATCCATTTTTATCGCTTTTTATCTACTAGGAAAAATTGGAGTCAACTTTAATGTTCATAAATAAAGTATACTCTACTTTTCTATTTTTTTGTCTTATTTTCTACACATTTTTATTTTGCTTTTTGCTTAGTTTCTGTCCTTTCTCCATTTTTCCCTAGTTGCCATTTTCTTCTTCATACATAGATCAGGATTAAGAATGAGGGAGCTGAAATTAAAAAAAAAAAAAAAAGAATAAGAGCTAGTGAAAAATTTTATTTTACAGAAGAATTGAGATAAAGATATCCTTATTTAGTAAGGGCATTTTTTCCTTTTCATTAACTCTAATTTATGCTCTGCATTTTGCTGAGATGATAAAAGGAAACAACTGAAGCCAACTCGATTACTGTTAGGGTCCTAGTCAGCTTCTTGCCCGGGTTACTTTCTCCTGGATGCCTTGTCGAGGGACTGGCACACAGTAGGCCCTTGATACATGTTTATTTAATTACTAGAATGGAAACAGAGAGGCTTTTAAATCTCAAATTAGTTCAATAAAAAGATTGAAATGGAAAAAGGGGAAAAGATTGAAATGGAAATGAGGCTTCAGGCTTCTCTGTGGATTTTGTTTCTCATTCCTGCCTGTTCTCCATTAGCATTGATAATTGAAAATCGACTGCATTTAATCTCAAATCTATTAATTGATAGGCCATTTACTTTCCCTGAAAACAAAAATCAGTGGTGTTTTTTGACTGTTTGACTACTTACAAATTGATTTATTCAATTAATGTTCAAACTTTTGCCTCATTTTTATCTTGCAAGCTTGTCCTTGACTTCTGAATGGTTCAAATAAATTATCCCTCTAAAATTACAGGGAAGTTGGTTGTAAAGCTTAATGTAACCAAAAGAATCTCAAACTGCAGAACCCAGTTTTCCAGTGATGCAGGCTTTATGAAATGAAAACAACTGTTCGAAGCTGTAGCTTAAAATCTGCCTTCTTCCCAAGGCAATGGCAGAGGCACCTACATTATTGTCTCAGGCAATTCCCCTCAATGAATTGTCCTTTAAACAACTTCGATTACATACATTAGTTGGGAGTTCTGTCTCATCAGCTTGTCCATTTCTTACAGTTCTCCTGTTCTCATACCACCAAATGGGCATGATTAATCTGGGGTTTCCTTCTCTTCTAAAATTTCCCAACCATCTCCCCCTTTCTTGGTTTCTAAGAACTGCTCAGGTTTTTCTCTGAAGATGAGTCTTTCTCTTCTAGATTTCCCTTTTTAAATTTTCTAGGTTAGGCATTTGTTGATGTATTTCCTTCCTAGTCAGAATTTGTTACCCATGAAAATGTCAACACCTGCAAGTTTTTTCCTAGCTCTGGCAACATTTCCTGAGAACAACTGGCTGATTTCCTTGCTTATATATTATTTTTAATGGAAGTGCCCTTGACCCTGACCTGTTCTGTAAAAATAAAATTTTGTT
Organism: Piliocolobus tephrosceles; assembly: GCF_002776525.5. Taxonomy (NCBI): domain Eukaryota; kingdom Metazoa; phylum Chordata; class Mammalia; order Primates; family Cercopithecidae; genus Piliocolobus; species Piliocolobus tephrosceles. The sequence continues at coordinate 38,075,354 of NC_045436.1, read as the reverse complement.
TTATTTTCTCTAATTTTTGTGCTGGGTCTTGAGCCCAATTTTATTTATGTTTTCAGTTTTTTCTTCCCTAACTCATTTCGACAGTTTTTTACTTCGATTGTCCATTATCTTTAGCATGAAAACTAGCATAACAAAGTATAATCAATTGGCTAAGAGATTGCTGTCAGTGATTGTGGATTTTTAACCATACAATCAATGAATTTAGTTCAGGTCGCATGTCCCAGTGTAATATATTAACTCTGTTGTTTAGAAGCCTGGGATTTGCCCATCGGAATAGCTGAAAGTGATGAAAGGAATGAAGCAAACAATCAGAGTTGGAGACGGAAGTGCCATAGCTGGTTGCCGACTGCCTAAAATAAGAAATCTATTACAGATCTGACACATGTGCGACTTTTTCTATTAGCAATCACTGAGCTACATCTTAGACAAGATTTTTTGTAAACATCCCAGTGAAATTTGAGAACCCCTCTTTCCCCTCCCTTTCCACCACCCAGGAAAGGGGAAGAAAACAACTTAATACAATAGGTTGTCTTCATCTCCTGCTGATGCGGATGCCTTCATTTCTCTGCCTCCACCTGTCAAAATGGTGAAAAATTTGTATGTGATTGAAAATGAACATCTATGTTGACTGTGAACAAAAGAAAATAAACAGGCACCTTTCTGCCTACAATTTCAATAAGAACATTGGTCTCAGACACCTACATCTACCCTGGCAGCCCCTGGCTGGTCCTAACCACTCCACCTACCAGATGGAAATCTCAGCCAAGTGCTACAGTTGGCCTAAATTTAATGCAAGGCAGCTCAGAGGACAAAAGACAAGTGACTGCACCGCACACCATTTTTTTTGTTGTTGTTGTTCCAAAAGTGAAATTTTTTTCAAGGAGGCCAAACTGCTCCTCCTCAAACTACTGCGATCCACTACAGTTTTCCCTGAGAGTGTCTTACTGGGAATATGCCATAGTTAAAAGACAATGTCACCAGCCAATGAACATCAAACATTGGGGCTGACTGAATAGCTATGAGCCAAATCTAGATCCCAATGAGTGTCTTTAGAGTGCTCCTCTTCTCATGTTTAACCTGCTCCTCTTTCCCCACCCTCTTAGTGCCACAGGCCTTTAATGGGTTCTCAATACCTTTCAATACCAATTCAACAACCTAGTGTCTCCAAGAGAAATGTACACATTTATTTATCTGAAAGTGGCCCTTGTATAGGGAAATAGCCTTTTTGAATTTAGTTGTAAGGATGACTCACTTTGCAGAAAGCCAAAGGCACCCTTAGGTGAGAAGGGGTAACAAGTAGGTCATCTTGAGGGGGACCCTTTGCAGGCCAGGATGGCCCCACTACCAGGCAGACTCGAGGTTCTGAGGGGACTTGAGGTTGGGCAAACAAGAATATAGCACTTGCTGCAGCTAGTCAGAAGAGCCAGTGGATTTGAATATTTCAGATTAGATTCTGCCTTTGTGACACTGCATCTTTGTAGGGAGAGACATTTCACAGTGTTTCTTTTAATGAAGATTCTAAAGTGATTTATGATAATTCAGAGATACTCATCTGGAATGGTGTTCTCTGCAGATTAATGATGATGGGAAAAAGTGGTGTGCCCACATCTGTTGAGAATTAAATGCTGTTGGAAAATGTTTGTCATAAATTGTTAATGAGGAATTCACAAAATTGTTCATTCAAACACCCCACCCCTTTTATGAACAAAAACAAACCAACAAAACACACACATATTGAATTGAGAAAAGATTGGAAGGAAATACATTAAAATATTCACAGTGCTAATCTAAAATGATGGGATCCTATTTTCTTTTCTGTACCAATATGTATTCTAAATTTTCTACAAAGCATATACAATAACATTATTAAAAATTAAACAACATCATTTGCCTTTTAACACTTCACCTGTTTTTGAGGTCATCCAACAAAACAAAACAAAAATTTCCCAGAGCTCCGGAAAGTTAAGTGGAGCTCCGAAGCATGGAGTCAGGTGGGATGTGATGGCAGACCAGGCACACGCCTCACCCCTTCCCAGGTGCCCCACTGTGTAGATGGCCATGACAGCTAGCTGCGGCTCAGAAAACAAACCAGAGAGAGAGAGAGACAGAGAGAGAGAGAGGCTTTTATTTGAATTGTCAGCCTTAGCCTTGAGATACAGTGCAAGTGGCTTTAACAGCCAAATCACATCTTTGCGAACAATGTCACAAAGATAGAAAAGGAGCATTATATTTTTTATCTCAAAGATGTCCTGAATAAAGTATACTTGGTTCCAATTTCATCTTGATAGTGCCTCACAGATCACAGTGACAGCCTTTCTGGAAGAATCGCTGATACTGGGTTTACCTTGGTTTTTTTCCACTCAGGGTGGAGAAGCTCTGCATTTTTATTAGCACATACCCAGCGCAGACCCATTATTATTATTTACCATTTTCAACGTCTTCTTGGTTCTGATGGATTTCTTAGCTCAGGTAACAGAATGTCCTGGCCTTTAGAGATGCAGATGGGACGGGTGAGCTTTAGCAAGGATCCCATCTAACTAAACACACCACAATATCACCTACCATCTGCCGCAGCATATGCTTAAAAGGCACGGTTTACAAACTAAATAGTAAAATTCAGGTTTCCGTGGCCCACATGATCTACAGTATAAAATCTTAGCTGTATTTTTAAAGCCATCAGGAGCCAAAATAATGACAACTTTTTGCAGATCTCTGGCGCCAGGAGGGTTTGTTCACAAAAAGGTCTAAGCAACCTGGAAGATGGAACCCAGCTGCTGGAAAGGGCATGCCTGACTTCTTCCTCCTCCCTGGTAGGAGCAGGCCCATGGCACGCTGAGCATCTAAGTTAAAGGCCCCAAGGAAGGCCACACGGTCAATAGCCTTGAGTTGATCCTGGATTTTTAAGGCCAGGTCCTGTTTGGTTTGGGGCTTCACCTTACCCAGGGGCCAAGAGAAGAAATACAGGAAAGTGTAAGGCAGGGCCGTGCCACTCCTGATGGGCACACTACTGAAACTGATGTCAGACCGCAGACAAGAGCACAGGAAAAACCCCAAGCACAGTCTCCATGGAGGTCAGTCTCGCCAAGAGCCTGAGACAGCATCTTGGTGCCTTGAGCTTCCCAGGGAAATCTGACAGAGGCAGAGGAGGAAAAGCAAAGCAGAGAGGAAGCAGATCAGAAGGAAGGAGGAGGGAGTTTCACAGGCCTCTCCAAAAGTAAACTGGGGATTGTTGAGCATAGTAATAGCGCTGTATGGCTCCACTGCTCACAGCTCCCAGACTCATGGTGGGTCAGCGAGAGGAAGGGTGATTAGAGGAGAGACAGGGTAACAGGCTTCCCCCCAACAACGTGTGCACACTGAGCAGCAGACACATTACACCTCTGTTGACTCAGGAACCCTTTCATTCTAACATGGGTTCTTAATCTTCCCAAAGAACCCACATTTCTGAGCTATCCTTTAAGATTTCCACTGATAGACCAGGCATGGTGACTCATGCCTGTAATCCCAGCCCTTTGGGAAGCTGAGGTGAGAGCATTGCTTGAGCCTAGGAGTTCAAGACTAGTCTGGGCAACAAAGCAAGGTCCTTATATCTACAAACATATTTTTAAAAAATAAAAAATAGCTGGGTGTGGTGGCAGGAGCCTACTGTTCCAGCTACTTAGGAGGCTGAGGTGAAAGGATTGCTTGAGCCCAATGAGCTAGCATCATGCCACTGCTTTCCAACCTGGGCAACAGAGCTAGACTCTGTCTCTTAAAAATACATTTTCACTGATGCCCGTTAAGTTTTGGTGTGTGAGTGATGTTGAAAATAACACTGCTCTGAACCTAGTGGGGAGAGGATCATAGCTACCTAAAGTGGCCATATGAATCTTTGAAAGTGTCCTAATCCTGTTGTCCCTGTCCTATTTTGTATACTTGCAAAAGATATCGAGAATCTGACTATATCATATCAACCACTCACTGGCTACCACCTTGATCCAAGGGTAGCAGCCAAACTTTCCCACCTGCATTCACTCTAAAGCCTTCTAACTGGTCTCCCTGCTTTTACTTTTGCTCCTAGCCCACTCCAACTATTCCAAAGCAGCCAGTAATCCTTTGAAAACATTGGTCATGTCAAGTCACTTGCAGGATATGGCCCCCCAATCTCTCCGACCTCATCCACTGCTCTCCACTCAGTCACAGCCAGGCACATTTCCACTTCAGGATCTTTGCATTTGCAGTTTTCTCTGCTTGGAAAGCTCATCTAGACATTGGCGCCCATCAAGTCTTTGCTTAAATGTCTCCTTTCCAGCAAGGTCTCCCCTAATTCTCTTTACAGTTGCACCCCTGCCCCACCTTTCCTGGCTCTTCTCCACTTGATTTTTCTCTAGAGCACCTAGCAGTTCTCACTTGAAAATATGTCATTTACTTATTTTTCTTCCTCTCCATGTCCCCCAGTACACTAGAATAGAAGCTTCTTGAAGAGCTTTAAGTCTATGTTGTTCACAATTGTATCTTCAGTACCTAGAAAGGTGCTTCACATTTAGTAGGTGCTCAAAAATATTTGTGAATTGAATTTGCTCATTTCTTCCAGAAGTCTTGTGGGCACCTTTCTTATGTACAGTTTCATATATTTAAAGGTCATGCCTGATTGAAACAAGAAAAACATTCGTACAATTTTATACACACTGCCTGGAGGCTGTTCAGCAGTCTATATATGAAATAGGCTATAAGTGGCAGCCAAGTGTCCTGTAGACAGAAATCCACACAAGGTCACCCACGGTGGCTCATGCCTGTAATCCCAGTGATTTGGGAGGTTGAGGGGAGGATTGCTTGAGGCCAGGAGTTTGAGACCAGCCTGGGCAATATAGCAAGACTGTCTCTACAAAAATAAAAAAATATAAAATAATTAGCCAGGCATGGTGGCATGCACCTGTAAACCTAACTACTTAGGAGGCTGAGGTAGGAGGATCACTTGAGCCCAGGAGTTTAAACCTGTAGTAGTAAGCTATGATTGCACCAATACACACCAGTCTGGGTGACAGGAGAGACCCTGTCTCAAGAAGAAAGAGATCTACACAAGAGAACCTTCTAAATCCTTGATGCTCCTTCTTAAATAGAATTTTAGCTCATTGGGTGAGGAAAGTGTATACATCTTATCATTATCTAGTTTGTGTCTGGTGCTAGAAAAATGTTATTGTCCCTCCAATAATTCTTTCTAACAGACCACTTTTGAGTATCCTAAATTATTTTAAAATGAAATAAAATAAAGAAACATAAAATGCCGATTTGATGCCAGATCGATGCAAACCCATCTGTATACTTGTTTATTTTTCAAGAGGCTTGTTTCATTAGAAATTTGGACATAAATGATGAAAGCTTATTGGATTGTTTTTGGTTGTGTAGTTGAAAATGGCTGTGGTGGGACAATAGCTTTAGAGGCCTTTCAAGGGTATCATCCAGCACTTTTTCTGATCTTGCTTACATGTACCAGCCCTATTGGCTAAACATCCATAGTTATTCTCTTGACTTTTCTTTGTGAATTGATATTGCTATTGAAAATAACATCCCTGAAGACAGAGCAAGGTAATATTCATTTTTTTAAAAAGCTATCTTATTATGTTTACCTTGCTGTTAAGTGTATTTCTTATTTAGCCTAGAAGTGCTGTAGTGTGGCAAAATATTGTAACTTACATAATAATTGTAATTTAAAAATGAAAACCACTAGGTATCTTTTCTTCTTTGCTTTGATTTTGCTGGCTGTATGATTGTTTTGGCTCTATCTGTAAACATACATAAAATGAATAACAGTAAATGAATTACAGAGGTATAATTCCATTGAGGGTTCTGGAAACAGCTTTTAGCCTCAAGAGCCAAGCTCTTACAGTCTGTATCGAATCGGAATTGCAAGACAGAATTATAGCTTTGTTACTCAAGGTTTGCTTGTTGTTAATTTTATTGAGAACATAAAAGCTAATATGAAGCACCTGTCGCATCCTTGACCCCTTTAAGAAACCTGTATCCATGGCAGCTGATACCAGGTAGGAGGAGGAGGCCCTGAATCCTCACAGGGTATTATAAAAGAGAGAGAGAGACGCCTTGTTCCTTGAATATCTCTTTGACACTAGATCCCTGTGGTGGGAGGGTTGGGATGAATTTCAATCTGTTCAATCAACTTGTAGTTATTGAGCTCACACTGTTGGCAGGTCCTGTTCTAGATGCTGGGGTCACAGCAGTGAACAAATGAAGCAAAATCCTTTCTGCCCTTTTGGAGTACTTATAACTACAACTAAATCAGTACATGTGACAACCCATTTCACTCAAAACCAGCTAAGGAAAGATAGTTTAGGAAGGCCTTCAGGGCTGGGGTGGGAGTGTGTTCTTTTAAATAGAATGGTTAAGAAAGGCTTAACCCAACTGATCAAAAGGTATTTGGGCAGAGACTCCAAGGAAGCATGGGAACAGTATTGATGCAGGTCTCTGGGAGAAGAGCCCCCCCAGGCACAGAGGGCAGCCTGTGCAAAAACCCTGAGACAGAAGGCTTGGCAGAGGGGACAGCAAGGCTAATGTGGCCAAAGTCAAGTGGGCAGAAAGGGAGTGATGGGGCATGAGGTCCCAGAATATTTGGGGGACTGGATCCTAGATGGCTTTCTAAGTCAAGGGAAGGCTTTGGGATCCTCTGAGAAGAATGGGAAGCCATCAGAGAGTTTCAAGCAGAGAAATTACCTTTTGAAAGGATCATTGTGGCTGCTTCACAGAAAACACACAATTGGGAGGCAAGGGTTTAAATAGGAGAGTGTTAGGCTACTGCACAAATCAAGGCAATAGATCAGAGTGGCTTGGAAGAAGGTGGCAGGTGTAGGGGTGAAGGTGGATTCTACTTTTGGTTATATGCTGAAGGCAAAGTCAACAGAATTTGCTGACAGATTGGATGTGGGATCACTTCACAGTCTCATTTCCCTGGAATTGCTACAAGGTACACAAAGATCTTTGAGATTTCTCCTCTCTTCTGCTTTGGCCTTGATGATAGTTGCTCAAATATTGGTCATATTTGGGGTTTGTGTCTTCCTTTGCTTGTTTTTGCCCTGGGCACATATATAGCATTTGCTGGGGCATAAGAACATGACTCTGCTGCCAATTCTGTTTTCTGAAACTGAACATTGTTCTGCCACTGCAGGGCGTTCCCACTAAAGCTCAGCAGTTCTCCTGGATACAAGAACAACAAACGTCTCCATTCTTCCACACACCATCACCTCTTCGCATTCATTATTTTTCCACCACCATCTCAAATGTCTCTTTCCTTCAAACTCTGCCAAAGCCTGAACTGCTTCGTGTTTAGACTGATGCAATCTTCATCCTGGCTTTTTTTTTTTTTTTTTTCATGCTTCTAGAAAGCTAGCAGCTAGTAGCAAAAATTATCCTTATCCATCTTTGTTTTTATCATCTCAGATAAGTACAAAATCCCTTTCAGTTTTCTGTGTAGGCTTCCAATTCATTCTCCTTCCACTGTACCTCCCTCCTCCCCACCAAATTTAAGCTGTTTAGCACGTATTCTCGTCCCTATTATTTTCATCTTCAGCACATATTTATATAATTTTGGATTCACTCTGGCAAACCACTTTGAGAACCGTGAGCAAATAAAGCAAGCATAGGGTCTGAACTAGGGAGAGGTTTTTCTTTTTTTCCATTATCTGGTCAATCCCGCCTAGCACAAGAGAACTGAACACAGTAAGCTTTACTGTAATAGCAAACAGCACTAGGGGGGTAACTCTTTACCCTGCAAATCTTCATTTTTTCCTTAGTGCAAAATAATTGTCATGTTAATCATTTATGCAACCTATGAAATATTTCTGGCTCTGTTCCTTCTGATGCACAAAAGAGGATTGTAATTCCTGGCCCCTTTTTGGTTGGATGAAGTCATGTGATGAATTCTGGCCAATGACTTGTGAGAGGAAGTAATATAATTTCTCAGCCACTGCATTTAATTGCCAGAATACAACTATAGTTCCTTTCCTTTATTGGAGATGATGGTGGTGACTTCTAAGATGGTGATCTGGATCCCTGATGGTGGCCTGGGTTACTGAGTTACTCTGGGGAGCAGTCTTTTGGCAACCTGTGGTGGATATCCAAAATGAGTGTGAAATCCTCGTTTTTGCTACTGAGATTTTAGGGTTGTTTATCACTGCAGCATAACCTAGCCTATCCTGGCTGATAGATTCAGGTCATCTCATTCTGTGATAATTGCTTGAGTTTTTAATCCTGTTATATTGAGAACAGGACCTCAGACAAATAAGGATTTGGATGGATATAAAGGACTAACAAGTTAGATGCCAGAATTGTCTATTCTGGTCATGCGAGGCCTAAGGATGATGGTACGAGAAAGGGGGAAAGGGTTGCAAATGGAAGACGTAGAAGGACCCTGAAGCCAAAATGAAAAAATAGCTGGGGTTTATCGAAGATTGGTACTGTGGTCTGATACAACTTCTCCATGGTGACAGAAAAGAAATTTAGTCTTTTCTGTCTAACACTTGGCCTACTCCTAGATGCCTCCCAGCTGGGGGTCACATTTGGTCAGGAGAGAACTTCCATGGTGACAAGAAGACAAGGCCAGAGGTGCCACTGCCTCTGTTTCATAACCTCCAAAGGGGATAGTTAACATGACTCATTTTCCCAGCTCTATTGTGGTTATTCAAATGAGTGAACGTAGGCAATGTCTGTGAGCAGCTGCTGTGAGGTCAGGAGAACTCACCAAGGCCTGATGCTGTTTCAGTATCACAGCATGTCAAAGGAATGATTTCTAGCTTCCTGTAGACACCATTAGCTAAATTGCAGTATCTGCTTCTCTTATTGTCTTTGCCAGGGTCATTGTTTCTTGCACTGAACCTTGGAGGAAGGATGAGGTGAGAAGTGGGTGCTTTCTGCCTCCCTCTTCTTTGGTGTGAAGTCTGGAAAAGAAGCCTGCTGTTTAGAAAGTTGCTTTGTTCCTAATTGGCATGAGGAGGCTTGAGAGAACCTCTGCCTTTTGCTTGTGTTATGATTTTGTGACAGTGGGAAGTCAATCTTAGAGCATTTACAGCTCTCCCGAGCTGTCAGTAACTCAGAGACTTCAATTCCGATTAAAACCTATGACTGAAAAAAATTACCATAATCCAGTGACAGGCATGAAGAGAAAGCCATAATAATACTGATAACAACGTGCCAGTTAAGAGGCTATTATATTTAGTGCCTTACTTCAGCATAGAGAAACCATCTCAGAGTTGCCATTGATATAACCAGTGCCTTGTTAACAGATGTGACCTGATCTTTGCAGGTCTCAGATACTTACCTGTACATACCTGTGGGAGGAAGAAGAAAAAAGTGAGGCCACCTAGAATAATTTGTCTGCTGGAAGTTCTGTCATTGGCAGGAAATGGGAGCTACAAACTAGTGTGGTTATCAGCAGGGAATGGGTTCAAAGTTTCAGTCCAACAAGTCCAACTAATCGCCCGAACCACACTGAAAACCACACTTAAAACTCTCTTCAGGGTCGTCAGAAACACTCTATGTTGTCTCTTTTGTCACCAGAGCTGTCCTTCTCTCCATGGTCATCCAGTAAACTTCTTTACCACTCTACCTTGACTTTGGACACTAAGTAGTAATACCACATACTCCGATCTCATTTTCTTGGGGCCTCTGTAAGGGACTCCAACTGTTTGATAAGCTCATTTGGGTTAAGTTGTTAATGCAGCTAATGTTGTAAGGTGTGCCCTTCTGACTCATCTATTTGCATCTTAACAGGCAACTTTCAGCTTGAAGGCCAAGGTGTTACTACTTAGAATTTAGGGCACAGAAGGCTGGTGTGTGTTGGTAGTGATATTTGGGAGCACGAGTCTCTTTGGGGGACACTTTAGGTCATACCAGGTAAGTGCATATTCCTTTGCCTATAGATGTAGGGGGAGTGATACAGCCTTTTATTTGCATTCTGGGACTCTGTGAATCTCTTCAGTTCTTTAGAATCTGTTGAAATGCCACCTCTTCCAGATACCCTTCCTTTGTGGAAATGGAATGCATTGCTTACTGGCCTTCTCTCCGAACTTACTGTACACAGGTACAGTACACATAATCTGAATATACTTGGAGGAGTGCACCTACAACTGTCATTTAAGCAATATAGGCAGTCATGTGTCACCGTTCTGTATGACTGAATAACAATAGTTACTCCACTACCAGGTTAGTGAGCCCTTTTGAGAAACCTAGTTTCTCTTTTGGAATAGAGATTTCAAGTCTAGGGGGCCTCTCTATTTACCAACTATAGATATTAATCAAAGACTACACTCTGTTTGAACTGCGTATGGAAAGGATCCTGTGTGTGTTTCAGTCATACGTGCACACACATGCAAAAATATACACAGAGCAGCCCCTAGTAAGAATTCATATTATGTTAAAAACAAAGGACTCTGGAATAAGTGGAAACAGGTACCACATATTTGGAGGGAAATTTGACAAAACAAGTATCAAAAGTCTTAAAAATGTGCATATCCAGGGTCGGGTGTGGCGGCTCACACCTGTAATCCCAGCACTTTGGGAGGCTGAGGTGGGCAGATCACTTGAGGTCAGGAGTTCGCGACCAGTCTGGCCAACATGGTGAAACTCCGCCTCTACCAAAAATACAAAAATTAGCCGGATGTGGTGGTGGGTGCCTGTAATCCCAGCTACTCAGGAGGCTGAGGCACGAGAATCGCTTGAACCTGGGAGGCGGAGGCTGCAGTGAGCCGAGATCGCGCCACTACACTCCAGTCTGGGCAATAGAGTGAGATTCTGTCTCAATTAAAAAAAAGAACAGGCCGGGCGCGGTGGCTCAAGCCTGTAATCCCAGCACTTTGGGAGGCCGAGACGGGCGGATCACTAGGTCAGGAGATCGAGACCATCCTGGCTAATACGGTGAAACCTCGTCTCTACTAAAAAATACAAAAAAACTAGCCAGGCGAGGTGGCGGGTGCCTGTAGTCCCAGCTACTCGGGAGGCTGAGGCAGGAGAATGGCGTAAACCCGGGCAGTGGAGCTTGCAGTGAGCTGAGATCCGGCCACTGCACTCCAGCCTGGGTGACAGAGCGAGACTTCCTCTCAAAAAAAAAAAAAAAAAAAGAAAAAAAAGAACAAAAAAACAAACAAAAGAAACCTCACATATCCTTTGACTCAGCAATTCTACATTGAAGAATTTATCCTAAAGTTTTAATCAGAGATGCTCACAAAATATTATGTATCAGGACAGATGATGATGTTCATCAAAGCACTTTCAGTAGCAAAATACTATAAATAATTCACATGAAAACAAATGGAGGATTAATAAATGGCTTTTGTATTTATAATATTTATAAACATTTATAAATGTATAAATAAACTGGGAAACTAAAATTTAGCCATTAAAGTTCCTATCTTAGGAGAACATTTGATGGCATGGTAAAATGCTCACAATCTATTGATAGATTTAAAAGTAGGTGATAACAGATAGTGAGTTTAATCTAAATTTTATAAAATCTATACAATATGCATAGAAGAAAGACTGGAAAGACACACACCAAAATGTTGACAGTGGTTACCTCTGAGTGTTTAAATGAGTGATTTTACATTCCTTCTTTATATTTCATATTGTCAATGAGAATTATTACTTTTATAATTAGAAAAAGATGATGAAAAATAGAAAACTCATTTGTTCAAAAATTGAAGACAAAAAAGTTACCAAGGTGGCATGTAACAAATAGGAAGGGTTGGCCAACTATGGCAAGCCTAGCAAAGATCCTTGGGACAGCTTAGGAAAAGAGTTACGGTTTTGGATCAGAGGAAAACTGGGTTGGAATCCCAGTTCTGCCACTTGCTAGTGGCATATTATTTAATCTAAGCCTTAATTTTCACTTCTGGATGATTGGGGACAATAAAATCCACTTCCTGGAGTTATCTAGAGGATCAATGGGGAATGTTAAAAAATAATAGTTGTTATTTTTAGTGGCACAATGTTCTGGATCTTCCCAGTCACCTCTGCCTAGACCATCTTAGTTACCTATGAGAGTCACACTGGCTATGGATTTGCCCACTCAATTATACTCAAAGGTTATTGTTTTAAAATGTAGATTCTATTATAATTCAGGAATGACAAGGCTAACAGATGAGGGAACAACTGGCCATTGAAAAGATAGTTTGTTACACTTACAGATCCCAAGGGGAGGGGCACACCACACCATGGAGGGCCACCTGGAGAAGCACTGGGATCAGTCAGGAGGCAGAGGGAGGGGGAAGATGTGGGCGAGAGCCTTTCTTGTGGTTTCTATGAAGGAACAAGCATGCAGGGTAAGCAGGCTTAGGACTAGCTGGTTTGAACCATTTTAATGGCTCCGGGGCACAGGGGCTGTCTCTAGTTGCTTGGCTCCTGGCCCTGGGGTGATTAGGTGGACAGTGACCCAGAGTGTGAGAGCCTAATAAGGGGTGTTTGGGGGTATAGGCTCCGGATTGGTTGATCTGCATTTGAAAAGGAAGTACCCATGTTTACTATCTTTAGGCATGGCTGTCCCTGGGAGGAGCAGTCCCTTCAGGATCAGCAAGGCCCCAAGATATCAAAACATCAGAAATACAGAATAAAAAGATGATTAATACAGTTATAGGTTGGGAGTAAATTAGCTGTACCACCTTTTATCATCCCCACAAGGAAAAGGGTCAGACCTTTGACATATAATACAATCCTTGCAACCTCTGTTTCATAGAATCATACTTGTCTTTCTTTTATGGCTGTCTATTTTCTGTATAACAAATCATCCCAAAACTTAGTGACCTAAAACAATAATCAGTTTATTTGCTCAAGATTCCGCAATTAGAGCTGAGCTCAACTGGGTGGTTCTTTTGCTGGCCTTGCCAATGGTCACTCATATGACTGCATTTAGCTAGCCGGACAGCTGTGGCCTAGGCTCAGTGGGAGTGCTGGCATGGCTGGACCTCACTCCCTCTCTCTCTCTTTCTCTCTCCCCCTTCTCTTGTCTTGAGAACTCAGGGGCCTGGCTTTCTCCAAATGATCTCTCCAGCAGAGAGGCTGGACATCTTCTATAGCACCTCAGGGTTTCTAAGAATGCAGAAGTAGAAGTTGCCAGGTCTTGTTAAGGCTGAGTCCTGAAACAGGTGCAGCATCACTTCTACTGCACTCTCTTGGTTAAAGCAAGTCACAGCCCCAAGCCAGAGGGGAGTACATGAGGTCCTGACTTCCAGGAGTTGTGTACACCAGGAGGGGTGTTTCACTGGGAGCCATCAATGAATGAACTGTCATAGCAAGTGAGGCAGAGCATTGATTCTAGCAATTCTTTTAGAGACTCTGAGACCCTTGGAGACAGAACCGTGGAGACCATCTAGCCCAACTCATTGAGGAAATGGAGGTCCTGATGACTACTGTCCACAGGGGCCGTGTGGATGCTCTGGGTTTTCTCTTAAAAATGTGACAAGTTAAGGAACCATATATATATTTTGTAGAGAAAAGGGTCTTGAAATGGTAGTGGCCAATTTTCAATAATCAGGCCCCAGAGAATGAGGACATGCTGTATTTTCAGACAAAGTATACTAGGTCACCACTGATCACACAATCACTGGAATGACTTGACAAGAGGACCAGAGTGCCACTTATCTGAATTCTCAGTCAGCCAAATGGGAGGATGTTTCTTTTCCTTTATAGGCTTATTGTTAAAAGGTGTTTTGTACCACCAAATAATTTCCCTCTAAAGAAATAAAAGAAATCCTGGGAACCAGTAAGATTCGTGACTTCTGCAAAATCCTAAATTTCTTTCAACAATTTCCCTTTTCTAAAAAGAAAAAAAATCGCTGGATGACCAAGATGGTTGTAAATTCCTGGGTTGGTATTTAGGTTCACGGGGTAGTTTCTTCAGCTGAGGTTTCTGGGCATCTTCTCAGGCAGATGGCGCTGCCTCAGACTTTCCCAGCACAGTGCCCCTAGTGGCAGAAGAGAGGGATGCGTGCTGCCGGGCTCTAGTTCTAAATGTACCTGAAAATACTTTTTCTGGAATTCTCCTCTTAGTCTTTAAAATTTATGTTAACCTTTCCTTCTGCTCTGTGATATATTCATAATTGTTTTAAAATAAAATATAATGTTTTAGATTATTCATCACTTACCCAAGGGATAGTCAAGGCTATCCCTGTCTCCCCCTCCCTTCCCCTCCCCTTCCCTCCCCTCCCCTCCCCGCCCTCTAATTACTGGACATCTTTGAAACACTTGACAAAACCAATAATTTTTTAAATTTTAGATTATATTATTTTCGGCAAATATTTTAAATCTCTCCCGTTTGACCTCCGTGGGACGAATATACAGTCATATACTCCATAACAACGTTTCTGTCAACAACAGACCACATACAGAATGGTAGTACCATAAGATTATAATGAAGCTAAAACGTTTACATCACCTAGAGAGGTTGTAGCCGTGGGAAAGTCGTCGCACAACGCATTACTCACGTGTTTGTGGTGATGTTAGTGTAAACAAACCTACTGTGCTGCCAGTCACATGAAAGTCTAGCATATGCAATTATGTACAGTATGTGATACTTGATCAGGATAATAAACTGTGTTATTGGTTTATATATTTACTACACTATACTTTTAATCGTTATTTTAGGGTGTACTCCTTCTACTTAGAAAAAAGTTAGCTGCAGAATAGCCTCAGGCAGTTACTTCAGGAGCTATTCTAGAAGAAGGCATTGTTAGCATAGGCGATGACAGTTCCATGCTGCCCCTGAAGACCTTCCAGTGGGACCAGATGTGGAGGTGGAAGACAGTGAGCGTCATTGTCCTTACTCTGTGTAGGCCTAAGCTAGTCTGTGTTTGTATCTTAGTTTTTAACAAAAAAGTTTAAAATGTAAAAAAAAAACCATAATTTTAAAAATAGAAAAATGCTTTAAAAATAGGATATAAAGAAAAAATATTTCTCGCTCGTTGGTACAATGTGTTTGTGTTTTAAGTGTTATTACAAAAGAGTCAAAAAGTTTTTAACAATTTTAAAATGCATAAAGTAAAAAAGTTATACTAAGCTGAGGTTAATTTATTATTGAAGACTGTAAGTTAATTTATTATTTTCTAGATAAATGTAATGTAGCTTACGTCTACAGAGTTTATAAAGATTAAGGTAGTGTGCAGTGATGTCCCAGGCCTTCACATTCACTCACCACTCACTCACTGACTCACAGAGCAACTTCCAGTCCTGCAAGCTCCATTCATGGTATAAGTGCCCTATAGAGGTGCACCGTTTTAAATTTTTTATAGTGTACCCTTACTGTAGCTTTTCCACATTTAGGTATATGTAGACACCCAATACTTAGCATGGTGTTGCCACTGCCTACAGTACTCAGTACAGTATCATGCTGTATAGGTTTGAAGCCTAGAGCAGTGGGCTATTTCATATAGCCTCGGAGTGTAGTGGGCTATACCATCTAGCTTTGTGTAAGTACACTTGTGCTAGGCCGTTCTTGTGTTGCTATAAAGAAATACCTGAGACTGGATAATTTAATAAGAAAAGAGGTTTAATTGTTAATAGTTTTGCAGGCTGTACAGGAAGAATGTGCCGGCATCTGCTTAGCTTCTGGGGAGGCCTTGGGAAGCTTTTACTCATCCATTTTTATCACCTGACTGAACACCTCTAAGCAAATACTTGGCAGCACCTCAAAGTTAAGTGTCCAAAACTGAACTCATTATGTTCTCCACAAAGTCTGCTTCTCCTCCTGTATTCCCAATCTTAACACAACCATCTTCCCAGTCACCCATGCTAACAACTTTGAAGATATATTTGACCTCTCCTCCTCATTTTCCAAGCCTAGTCACCAAAATCCTGATGAATCTAGTTCTAAAACATACAGAAAAGAGCTTCAGTCTCCATCTCCCAGTGCGAGCGACACAGAAGACCGGTGATTTCTGCATTTTCAACTGAGGTACTGGGGTCATCTCACTCGGGAGTGCCGGACAATCGGTGCTGGTCAGCTGCTGCAGCCCGACCAGCGACCAGCGAGAGCTGAAGCAGGGCGAGGCATCGCCTCACCTGGGAAGCGCGAGGGGGAAGGGAGTCCCTTTTCCTAGCCAGGGGAACTGAGACACACAACACCTGGAAAATTGGGTAACTCCCACCCCAATACTGCGCTGTAACACTGGCACACCGGAGATTATATCCCACACCTGGCCGGGAGGGTCCCACGCCCACGGAGCCTCCCTCCTTGCTAACACAGCAGTCTGCGGCAATCTAACCGCAAGGCAGCAGCGAGGCTGGGGGAGGGGCGCCCGCCATTGCTCAGGCTTAAGTAGGTAAATAAAGCCGCTGGGAAGCTCGAACTGGGTGGAGCTCACAGCAGCTCAAGGAAACCTGCCTGTCTCTGTAGACTCCGCCTGTGGGGACAGGGCTCAGCTAAAGCAGCAGAGGCCTGTCCAGATGCGAACGACTCTGTCTGACAGCTTTGAAGAGAGCAGTGGATCTCCCAACATGGAGGTTGAGATCTGAGAAGGGGCAGTCTGCCTGCTCAAGTGGGTCACTGACCCCTGAGTAGCCTAACTGGGAGACATCCCCCACTAGGGGCAGTCTGACACCCCACACCTCACAGGGTGGAGTACACCCCTGAGAGGAAGCTTCCAAAGCAAGAATCAGACAGGTGCACTTGCTGTTCAGCAATATTCTATCTTCTGCAACCTCTGCTGCTGATACCC
>NC_045436.1:37956129-38053666 GCF_002776525.5 Piliocolobus tephrosceles | reverse complement strand
ACTGGATTAAGAAAATGTGGCACATATACACCATGGAATACTATGCAGCCATAAAAAAGGATGAGTTTGCGTCCTTTGTAGGGACATGGATGCAGCTGGAAACCATCATTCTTAGCAAACTATCACAAGAAGAGAAAACCAAACACCGCATGTTCTCACTCATAGGTGGGAACTGAACAATGAGCTCACTTGGACTCGGGAAGGGGAACATCACACACTGGGGCCTATCATGGGGAGGGGGGAGGGGGGAGGGATTGCATTGGGGAGTTATACCTGATATAAATGATGAATTGATGGGTGCTGACGAGTTGATGGGTGCAGCACACCAACATGGCACATGTATACATATGTAACAAACCTGCACGTTATGCACATGTACCCTAGAACTTAAAGTATAATAAAAATAAATAAATAAAAATAAAATAAAATAAAATTCTCAAAAAAAAAAAAAAAAAAACATACAGAAAAACCTTTTCTCTAGTCTAGGACCACACCATCTCTTGCTTGGGCTTTGCTTAGCTCAGATCACTATAACAATATACCATAGAATGGGAGCTTTAAATAATAGGCATTTATTTCTATAGTTCTGGAGACTGAGCAGTCCAAGATGAAGATGCAGAAAGACTTGGTTCTTGGTGAGGGCCTTCTTCCTGGCTTGCAGACAACTGCTTTCTTCCTGTGTCCTCACATGGAGGAGACGGGATGTTCTGGTACCTCTTCCTCTTCTTATAGGGGTAATAATCCTATCATGAGTGCCCCATCCACCCTCTTGACCCCTGCTAAACCTAGTTATCTTCCAAAGTCCTGCCTCCTAGTCCCATCACACTGGGGGCTGGGGCTTCAGCATGTGAGTTTGGGGAAGATACAAACATTCATTCCGTAACAGGCTTTTACACTGATGTCCTAATTTTCCCTCTCACTTTCAATCTTTTCTTCCCTCAACTACACAGCTTTCAGATTTTTTTTCCCTAAAATACAGTAATGGCACATTGCTCCCTTGGGTAACTTTTCAGTAGCTCCCTGTATTATTTAGCCATGACATCTGCAGCAAGGCAGAATCAGGCCCAACACATCCACTTCATCTCCAGTTATTCCTTCCTTTGCCCCCACCCTCTCTTCTTTGTTTCTCTTGCTAATACCCTTTCCTCTGCCTCTATCTGTTTGGCAAGGCAGATGATACTCATTTTTTTTCTGGCCCACCTCAAATGTGATGGCTTTTGTGAAGTCACCACCGCAGACAGAATTAATCATTCTCTTATCAGTGATTTATGGGTCAGTGGTTCTTAACACTGGTTGCATATTAGAACCACCTGGTGTATTCATTAGAGTTCTCCAGAGAAACAGAATCAACAGAATGTACATATGAAAGAATATATAGGATAGATATTTATAATAAGGAATTGACTCATGTAGTTACAGAGGCTGAAAAATCCCAAATCTGCGGTAGGCAAGCTGGAGACACAATGGAGCTAATGGTGTGGTTCCAATCCAAAGGCCAGAAGGATCAAGACCCACAGAGAGCCAATGTTTCAATTCAAGTCCAAAGGCAGGAAAAAAAAAAAAAAAAAAGAACCAAACCCAGCATCTCAGCTCGACGATAGTCAGCCAGGAGGAATTCCCTTTTATTCAGGGGAGGATCAGGCTTTTTGTTCTATTCAGGCTTTTCACTAACTGGAAGAAATCCACTCACATTGGAGAGAGCAATCTGCTTCACTCAGTGTATCGATTTGAGTGTTAATCTCACCCCTAAACACCCACACAGACACACTCAGAATAATATGTGACCAAGTATCTGAGTACCCTGTGGCCCAGTCAAGTTGACATACAATTCATCATTACACCAGGGAAACTGTTAAAATACACGCTGATTCTGCTGGGATCCAGCCCAGGGCTTTTGTGGTTTCATTGGTCTGGGGATTTTTCCTGGAGCCAGGGGAAAACTGCCAACTACATTTTCATATACATATATAAATAAATAAAATATGAGATAACATTACATATATTACACTACATATGTAATTACATTACATATATTACATTATGTGTAATATAATTATATGTATATATGTATGTGTGTGTGTGTGTGTGTGTGTGTGTGTGTGTGTGGATACATACATATCTTTCAATAGAGTGTGGGATCCTTTTTTTTTTTTTTTTTTTTTTGAGACGGAGTCTCGCTCTGTCACCCAGGCTGGAGTGCTGTGGTCGGATCTCAGCTCACTGCAAGCTCCGCCTCCCGGGTTCACGCCATTCTCCTGCCTCAGCCTCCCGGGTAGCTGGGACTACAGGCGCCGCCACCTCGCCCGGCTAGTTTTTTATAGTTTTTAGTAGAGACGGGGTTTCACCGTGTTAGCCAGGATGGTCTCGATCTCCTGACCCAGTGATCCGCCCGTCTCGGCCTCCCAAAGTGCTGGGATTACAGGCTTGAGCCACCGCGCCCGGCCGAGTGTGGGATCCTTAACGGCAGGGTCTGGACTTAGCCATGGTTGTCTCGACACCAGCCTGCAAATTGAACCACACTGTGGCATAACTGTTACGGTTATGGTTATGTTATGGGTTGAATTATGTCCCCTAAAAGGTTGAAGTCCTAACCCCCAGTGCCTCAGAATGTGACCTTGTTTGGAAATAAGGTTGTTGCAGATGTAATTAGTTAAGGTGAGGATAACGGGTGCAGATAAAAGAAGAGATAATGGAGTAGGATAGACTTCTAGTGTCCTTACAAGAGGAAAAGAGACACTGAGACACACAGGGAGAATGCCGTGTGACAATGAAGGCAGAGATTGGAGTTGGTAGCTATAAGCCAAGGAAAGCCAAATGTTGACAGCAAGCCAGCAGAAGCTAGGAAGAGGCTAGAGTGGACTCCCCTATGGGTTTCAGAGGGAGCACGGCCCTGCTGGCACCTTGACCTAGGACTTCTGACCTCCAGACTATGAGAAAAGAATACACTTCTGGTTTTAAGCCACTGAATCGTAGTACCTTGTTAAGGTAGCCCTAGGAAACCAATCAAATAACCAGGTAGAGTGAAGCTGTGCTTGCAGGAGAGTGGGGTGCATGAAATGTATGGGAAGGTAGAGTGGGATAAACAAGAATTGGTCATTCTTTCACTATGATGTGAGGAAGGAGTGTTTTGAGAATTACTTTCTTTTTTTTCTGTTTGAGCTTTAAGATTTGGGATCTTCCACATGCTGGTGATCTTGAGATATCTAATTGAGTCCCTTGAGCCGAACACCTTTCCAGAAATGATCACCCAAACTGATAACTGTTCTCGTTTCTCAAGCTACCCGTAGATCTACTAGAAATTAATAGGCAGGCCCTTGGCTTATCCATTTCTTCTTTTTTCACTAAAGCTTGATCAACTCAGGGCTCATTCGTCAGAGCACTTTTCTGGATCTGTAAGATTTGGGATGAGTCAGGGGCTCAGCAAGGTCATTGGGAGGCACTGCCTGCCCAGCCATCTGCCCCTCACCCTTTGACGTCTCTTTAAATTAAACACCACATCCCGTGGTAAAATTGTTCTTGCTCTATTAATAGCCAGCTTGGCTTGTGTTGCACTGAAAATCCACGGAGGAAGGGTGTCAGAGAGAAGAATAAGGCTACAGACCCAAGGGCATATTTCTTGGTCAGATGACTCCAGTCTCTGAGGAATCCCAAGAATTCTCTGTGTAAAATCCCTGGGCCTTCTCCTCCGCTTCTCCTGTGAGTTCTTTTTCTAAGATCTCATCCACCAAAGTGAATGTTCCCCTTTTCCTTTCCCAATATTTTCATGCTTGAATTTATGTTTGATCAGGAAATGCTACAAGGTTACTTTAAGAAAAGTATCCAAACCCCTTTCTGTGGACTCATGAGACATTTCTAACTTCATCCCTGTCATTACTGAATTAAAATGGAAACCTTCCACTCCTGATTGTTACTGATGCTTTCTGCAGGCACATCTTTATAACGTTGTGATATAATTTTACAGCTGATTGGCCTACAATTTTATAGGGCTGTCACAACCTCACATCTGCTCCCCGAGATGGGCCCTGGTAGCTTCCTCACTTCTCTCTGTACTATTTTCTCTAGATTCCCCATCCCGGCCCTGACCGAGTGCTCTTTCCTTCTGCTGGCTGCCACACTGGGTCACCCCTCACAGCTGTCACCACTCCACAGTCAGGAAGTCCTTGCCAAAACTTCTCGGGCTGTTTTTCCAATGTTTGACCTTTGCCCATTCCTGACGCACCCACTACTCACATTCTTCCTGCCTCCTCTCTCTACACACTGATTTCTTGGCCTTTATAGTCCCCAACTTCCTACCCCGGCCCTCATTACTGGCCGTGTGTCAGCCTTTAAATCCAGTTTCATCATTGTGCCCCGCGGTGTAAAGACAGAGAAGTGTCTCTCTGCCTAGGGACAGGGGTTCTTGGCGCCACTAAAGAGGCTGTCTTCTGTCCCCACCCTTCCGTCTTGGAAAAAGCTCCAACTCCAAGACCTTCATAATGGTGGGGTATGGCTTGCTCTAGAAAAACCCCAGGTGATTTCTCTAAAAGACAGGTGCAAAACACAGAGGGACTGAGGGTGGAGCTATTCCTGGACTCCTTTTTTCTCTGAAGCTGGTTTTGATCAGCTTTGACGTTAACCCTAGCATCTGCACAATATCCTGCTTGCTTGGTTCTCTTCACTGGTAGTTCCTAGGGGATAAGAAAAGCAGGCTGGAAAGGCCAGCACATTAGTAATGCCCTGGATGTTTAGAGTTGCTCTCCTGTACCCAACCCAGGCCACCTCCTCCTCTTACTCCCTGGGTCTGTGTCCCGGGCTTGTGCAATGTTGCTTCTCAAAGTGTGGTCTGGGGATGAGCAGCGTCAGCCTCATCAAGGAGCTTGTTAGAAATGCAGAATCCCAGGTGCCATCTGTGACCTCCTGAATCAGAATCTCATTTTACCCCGATCTCCAGGTAGTTCTTACGCACACACATTGCAGCAGGAGCAGTGGTGTTCCACTTGTGTGTGCAGCCGCCCAGGGCAGCAGGAGCCTGCCCAGTGCCCCTGGAGCAGCTGAAGGAACACCCTCAAGAATGTAGCAGGCTAAGTGCATTTAGAGGTTATCAATGTGTCAGCGAGGCAACCTCTGTATGGGGATCGTTTAATTAATGTTAATTGCTCTTGGCCTGTTGTGTGACTCTGGCAGGATTTACGGAAAATCACCATAATCTAAAACCCTATAAAAGAGTCATTGCTTTTAGAGGCCTTGTGACTCATGCCGGGAGACACCTTCTGATACTTGATGCATCACACAGATGTATAAATAATGCCTACATCTGCATAATCCTCAGAGGCATCAAGGCACTTCATTTTTGGTGGGGGCAGGTGCGTCCAGGTGAAGAGCAGTCTCCTCATATGTTATGATCTGGGTGGCAGTTGGTGAGAATTTGCTTTACAAAGAGAAATGATTTATCCAGTTTTATTACCCCATTCTGTGCTTTCATGGATTACATAAATTTTGTTGTTGCCATCAGCCCAGTGGATGTTTAAAATGGTTTCCATATTGCATGACACCCCATCCCTCCTCCTCTTAGCATCTCACAGGTCAGGGAGAGGAAGAGGTAGGCTTGAAATACAAGTAGTGACAGGTGACGGCTCTTGAGGCGCAATCCCGGGAAAGCTCGCAGAGCGTTTTCCAACGGCAGGCGCCTGCGCAAATACAGTGACTAGGTTCGAAAGGGAATTACGGGGCTGGGGCACACATGTTGCGCTAACCCCATGTCTGAGGTCACACTCATTTGAAGAAAAGAGCATGTTTACCTTTTTAACATTGATCTTTACCTCCTTGCCCCTTCCGTCTTTTCTTAAGCTCTCTGTTCCCTTCCATTTGAAAGGGATGTAGGTGCATTTTGGACTCATTCACTCTCTGTTTCATTTAATTACCCTCAAGAGTAACTTCTTTTCCATACTTCTCCTCCTAAGAGGAGTTGGGCCTCTGAAACTTTCACTCTTCAAGCTTCAAACAACCATTTCTCACAGTTATTTTTTTCCTAATATGAAGGATGTCTTACTTTCAACTTTGAAAACAGTCTCTTTCATGATCCTGAAGGTTTCTTTATCCTCACGCATTCCATCCATTCTCCAAACCCATAGCATCATTGGCTTGCTTGAGGTGAGACCAAATCCTACTCATCTTCCCTGAGTCATCCTTATTTTGGTTGAGGGCTGACAGTTTCTGGTTTGCTTCTGCACTTGCTGTTTCTCCCAGTCCTCACTAAAATCCTGTAACCTGAACAGTAAGTATCTCAGTACCCATTTCACAGATAGAGAAACTAAAGTCAGGAAGCCTTTTTCAGGGAGTAGAGCGGGGGCCAGAATGAAGATGTCCAGCTTCCTGTACAGAGCAATTGTGGTCACCCCAGGGCCACGTCAGCACACTGGGTTTTCCACAGACTCTAGGTTTCTGGCACCATGATGGCAGCAGCACTGTGCTCCCAGGCCAGCCTTGACAAATGTTCTCTGCTGTGCAGTGGGGCTGCCCTCATTTCATCCAGGGAAGGCCATGGCCATGGACCTCACTGGGCGCGGCACTCTCTCTTGAGCTTGGTTTATCATCCTGTGTGGGCATGAGCCACGTGGGTGCTGCCGTAACAGTGTTGGAGTCCCTACAAATCTCCCCTAATTCTTCCCTACCCAGCCTGCAGCACAAATGCTCTGCTCTTCTCACAGGTCTTTTAGGCTATGGTAATTGCTCTGGGAGCAATGACCCATTTTTCCACACCGAACAGCATGTGCCATCTGCAGGCTTTCTCGCCCAAATGATTCAAATTCTCTTAAATCTAGTTTCACTGTCACTTGTCATTTGCTCTGCGTCCCAGTCTTGCATTGTCTGCTAATCTGGAGATCTGAATTTCTGTCATTTTTCTCCTTTCCACCAGTAGACAAGTTGACAGGATTCAGTGATTCCTAAAAAAGAGAGATTAAAAAAATGCTTCATTCATTCACTCATTCATTTGTTATTTGAGCACTTACCTTGCCCAAAGCCCAGTTTGAATACTGGAGGACAGAAAGCTGGTCAAGGCCAGATGATTCCTTCTGGCCAGCCACAAATATGCCAACAACTAACCCGCACAGTGAACCAGAGCCAAATGAACAAGAAGGGGTAGCATGGAATGTTAAACCCCCTCCACATCCCATTAGAATTAAGCTCCTATGGCAAGGATGATAAGCAGTCTTGCTTGCTGACAAATCCCCAGGACCTAGAAGAATGCTTGGCTGGTGTGCTCAGTAAGTATTGAATTGAGTTTAAATTTACATTATTGACCCAGGGTTTCCACCCTCCCTTATTCACATCTTTGTCGTATGACCAGGCAGCTCCTCTACTGAAGGAGAATCCCTCCCCACTGCTCCACTTTGGGATCCCATATGTGGCTTGCTTTGACTAGTGGCATCCAGGGGAAGTACATGACAATGTGTTAGTTCCAAGTCTAGGCCCCTAACAGCTGTCACGTATTTCCACTCTTTTTTGGCCTCTGTCACTGCCACAAGAAGAGCATGTCTTGGCTAGCCCACTGGTTCAAAGAGGATGAGGCAGTAAAGGGGAGCCAGACCCACAAACTTGCAGTGTAGAGCCAACTTCCCCCCCTAGCGCAGCCTGTGTTAACTCCCTCATCCAACCCACAGATGCAGAAGTGAGTCAGCCAAGATCAGCAGAGCCTCTTCAGCTGAGCCCAGCTAACCCGCAGATGTATGAACATTGTTATTTTAAGACGTGGAGAATTGGGATGGTTTATTACGCAGCACTGTTGTGAAAATAGCTCATTGATACTGTCTCAGTTTGCTACCTGATTTCTTTCAGGGACTGGATCTCTAAGGCATTATTTGCCCTCATGGTTGCTCCAAAACCAAGGGTTGGCAAAGGCTCAGACAGCAAATATTCTAGGTTTTGTGGGCCACATACAGTTTCTGTTGCATTCTCTCTCACTCATGCTCTCTCTTTTCTCCCAGGCTTTGGTTTGGATTTGGCTCATGAATTATAATTTATCCACTCCCATTCTAAACCACCGGAAACATACTTGTTGGTAAAGGTTTTTATCTAGACTTCAGATTCAAATCAGAATTCCATCTATTTATTGAGGGCCTACTATAAGCCAGGACTCTTCCAGGCACTTTAAAATTCATTGTCTTATTTTGCTGTGTGAAGATTACTTTCCTATCAAGGAAATAAGCACAAGGGACTTCAATAAAATTATGGCAGACACAAGCTAATTTTTCTCTCCCATCAAAGAACCTATAGCCTGTGCTTCAGTATTGCCTGTGTCTCACTTTTATAGGTGAGATTGACCCTGGAAATCAGAGGCAGATTTGAGGTTCTGTCGACTTTCAATTTAGACTATAAAGCTGGTCACATTGTGATTTTTAAGCTGGGATACTCAGTAGGGTGCTGGCAGCACTTGAAAAGAAAGGGTAACAGGATGTGCCTTCTTGGGTCACCACTTTTAATGAAAGGTTTTTGGCAAAAAGTTTAATTAACATAAGTGATAAGTTAATTTCAAATGTTTTAAAATATGAAAGGACATTATTAAAAGAATGGGGGAAAATCACATGAAGTTTCCAGATAATATAAGACTTAAAGACATTTTGAATTTTTAGCTTTGGACTCATGCCCAAGCCTCTATTACTATCTCTTCAACCCTTTTTTGTTATTAAGGGACTTTGTTAGGATATTGTTAGGAAAGTTAGAGAAACATCTTCCTCCCTCCCTCCCTCCCTCCTTCCTTCCTTTTTTCTTTCTTTTTCTTTTTTTTTGCAAGAGCACAAGTACTAGAGTTTTTTTTTTAAAGAGCTCAATAAATTTTTTATTTGATTACATGTTGAACGAATATTTTAGATATACTGGGTGAAATAAAATGTTTTATTAAAGTTAATTTTACTTATTTCTCTTTACTTCTTTTTCATGTGGCCACTAGCAAATTTAAAATTATATGCATGGCTTGCATTTGTGGTGCGTATTATATTTCTGTTGTCCAGTGCTGATCTATAATATAGTATCCAAGTCTATTGTCTACAGAGTTCTTTTTTCATGGAGCCTCTTGAATAAACCTAGCTCATTTTTCCTTCTTCTTCTTCTTCCCCCTTTTTTTAGATGGAGTCTCGTGCTGTCACGCAGGCTGGAGCGCAGTGGCGCAATCTTGGCTCTCTGCAACCTCTGCCTCCCAGGTTCAAGTGATTCTCCTGCCTCAGTCTCCCAAGTAGCTGGGATTACAGGCACCATGCCAGGCTAATTTTTGTATTTTTAGTAGAGATGGGGTTTTGCCATGTTGGCTCAGCTGGTCTCGAACTCCTGGCCTCAAGTGATCCACCTGCCTCGGCCTCCTAAAGTGCTGGGATTACAGGCATGAGCCACTGCACAGGTGCTAGAGTTTTATGTAGTCTTTTTGGCCTCCTGTCTTGCTAGCAGCAGTTTCGTTATAAGAAGCAGTACAACCCACAGGGTCCTCTTATTTAGAGAAAACTGTCCCACCAAAGATAATCGCCCAACTGGAGTCCAGTGTCTCTCCTTATAGACCAAGCTCCAAATTCTTGGGCTTTGAGCATCCAGAATTTGTTGTCCCGAACTTCACCTAGTGTGCATATCCCAGCCTTATGAGGTGGCCTGGGGCAGCTCTTTGTACAGGATGGGAATAGGGTGGACAGAGTCTGGACACCCAGGTTGTGGTGTCCACACGCAGGCATGCCAGCTGTCCTGGTGCTGCAGGGAGTGGGAGTAGGAAGAGAAGTGTGTGAGCCACCAGCTGAGGCCTGTGTTTGCACCCTTGCTGGGTCCCACAGATGTTTAGGATGACCCCAGTTCTAAGTGCATGCAGGGAGTGCTATGCTCTGCTGATCTGGAGGTTCTTGGGTATAGAAACACTGATTAATGACAAAATTGAGGAAGTGTCATTCGGCCTGCTTTCATGTGTTCACCTGTTTATTTTCCCTTCTGAAAAATCTTTAGGTTGTAAGGCGATTTTAAAAATTTAAGGCAAAAGTTGTAAAAAGATCAAAATTTCCTCTGTATTTAAGGAGGTTTCTTGTCCATACACCCCTGCACTTATGAAGATGCTCACCTTTTTAGTCCAGGCTGTTATTCTGTTGTTGGTACAAACTCCTTTCATCAGCTAGAGGTCATATGATAAAATATGCTCAGAACCGGCAATTCTTTTAATTTGGAGAATATTAAGCACTGATTTCAGGACCCCTCTAGTCATTTCTTTCAGCATTTAAACATTAAAAAATGAATATATCATATAAAAAATAGCTTCATGTAAGTGTTGCAGTAGTCTAAAGGTACAAAATAGTGTATGGTGAAAAGTAAGTCACTTGCCCACTCTTGTCCTCTAATTGCCCCCTTGGATGCAACTACTGTTACACATTTCTGATATAGAGGCGTATATGTATATAAAGTTTTCCTTTATAAACACAAACAAAGGTCTACTGCCCATGTGTAACTTGGGAACATCCAGTGTCAGTACATTCCCAGCTACAACTTTCTTTTTAATGAGTACACGGCATAAATGGAAGAAATTTGGGCTTGAATTATGGAAGATATGGTAAAGTTTGGAATTCAGTACTGTGGTGTTAATACATATATTATATATTACATATATATCTTCTATCTATCTATCATCTGTCTATCTATCTATCTATCTATCTATCTATCTATCTATCTATCTATCCATTTTTGTCCATGGTTTCTGGCTCATAACTCCCATAAACCCTGTTACAGGCTTTTGTTATAATGATGGGTGTGTTAAGCCTCAGAAGACAGAATCTATCTGAACTTCTCCTGCTCTCCTTTCGCTTTCCCCAAGGCAGGACTCTAATCTTCCCTGCCTTTATGATTGCCAGTTATAACCCCCTCATTCTAGAGAGGGTCCAGCCCTATACCCTGGGGAAGCAATGCTGCCATCATGAAGCTTCCATAAAAATCCACGAGGACTGGGTTTGGAGAGCTTCCGGATAGCCAAACACATTGAGGTTCCTGGAGGGTGGTGAGCGCAGGGAGGGCATGGAAGCTCCGCCCACTTCCCTCATGCTTGTCCTGTGCAGCTCTTCATCTGTATCCTTTGTAATATCCCTTTTATAGTACATTGGTAAATGTGTTTCCCTGAGTTCTGTGAGCCCGTCCAGCAAATTAATCTAAGAAGGGGTCATGGGAGCCCCAAGTTGAAGCCAGTGGGTCAGAAGTTCTACTGGTGTCTGAAAGGTGGGGGCCAGTTTTAGTGACTGAGCCTTCAATTGGTAGAATCTGAAGCTATCTCCAGGTAGTGTCAGAGATGACTTGGAGGACACCCAGCTGGTGTCCACTGCTTGGTGGTGGGGAAAAAAAACCCGTGCATTTGGTCACAGCAGTCTTCTGTGTTGATTGGTTTTTGTGGTGTGAGAGCAGAGAAAAAGCACGATGAAGTTTTTCTGAAATAAATGTTATATGCTATTTAGTGAAAACTTTTCAAGAAGCCCATCCCCAGTTCACCTGAAGCAGGGGTCAACAAACTGTCACCCCCGGCTAAATCTGGCCCACTGCCTATTTTTATATGACCCACAGACTATGTCATTTACACCTTAAAAGGCAAAAGAAGAATAGTATATCATGTCATGTAAAAATTATATGAAATACCAATTTCCGTGTTTATAAATAAAGTTTTATTGGAACACAGTCACACTTGATCACTTATGTATGATCAATGCCTGCTTTTGCATGATCATGGCAGAGTTGAGGTGTTGGGACAGAGACCATATGGCTGCAAAGCTGGAAATATTTACCCTCTACCTTTTTAGGGGAAAAGTTTGCTGACCCTTGACCTAATCACAAATATAGTTCAATACTTTGGGAGTATATGGTCAGCACGCATGTGGGGAATTAAAAAATTCCCCAAAGTGTTCATCTTGCTGTGAGAAATTCTGGAATCTTTTGACAGGGCTAAATCTGGCATAATTTTAAATCAAAAAGAAAACTGATTCTTTTATCTTATTTGAAATCCAAAAAACAAGATGTACTAATTATCAAAAGTTATTTAAAAGTTCAATCAAAAACAGACTTACTAATGGATTGAAGTGAGTAACTTCCTAACCCTTTTTGTAAGCATGGTCTTAATTTAGAAATTAGCTGTGCATTAGAAAATAAAATATGAAAGAGAGTTTGTACCAAAGGGAACTGACTTTTGGTCCTTTTCATTCTCAGGGATGAATCAGAGAGGCCAGACAAATGGCCTTTTTCAGATCTGGAGCTGAGTAGAATTTTTCAGACAAAGTGAACCCTTACTCCTGTGTTATTTAGGGATATATCATGGCTAATTTTTTTTTCTTTTTTCTCTCTAAACATTTAAAAATAAAAATACTGTATCTATAAGAAATGAAGTTTTTCCTTTTTGGCAATAGAAACAATAATAATATACACACTCACAGTTATTTGCATCCAAGAGACACAAAGTGCTCCCTCAACTTTAAATAAATAATATTAGGATCTTTTAGATGAACAAAAAGAAAGCAAGAAGTGCCTAAGTCATGAAGAAATTGATGTTTCAGATCACATATCTATTCTAACAATAGAGAAAAGTAATAAATTAAGAGGAAAAATGTAACCGCCAAGAAACATAGCTAGAAAAGAAAAATTTTTGGCCAGCCTCACTCATCCTTGACTAGCATTTCAGAACTGGACATAAGAGTGGCAGATGGAAATTGGAAACAGTACAGATTATAAATAAGAGAAGATAAAGAGTAGTATACCTTCTGGAAAGCTGTCCATCCATGATCTTAAGAGCCGTCACCTATAAATTGTTTCATCAAGCACAAAATGATCAATATTTGTTATGTGAAGTTTTGGGGGAGTAAGGGCAATGTTAGTGTTCTTCTTGTTCTAAAGAAAAGGAAATTGAGGATCCGAGAGGTTAGTACTTTATCTGAGTTAGTGCTCAAAGCTGAAACCATTACCAGATATTTTGAAACAGCTAACCAGCAATTCCGTTTTCTTCCTTAATCATGGATTGAGCACCTCCTATGTTGAAAGCATTCTACCAGGCATAATAGAAAAAAAATAAAAAGATATGTAAAACAAGCTCCTTGCCTTTGAAACCCACAGTTTAGTGGAGTCATAGAATCCAAGCCATCAAGCACTCTTGGTAACATTATCCACAACGCTGGTTGAATGATCCTAAGAAAGACTTGTAGAAGTCAAGCATGTGATAAACTATTTTAACATTTTATTTTCAGTAAATAAAAGAGAAGAGTTTCAACTGGAGGTCAGATGCAAAATTAAGAGTGGGGCATGTTAATCTGTTTTAAGTGATGAGCTGTAGGCCTCTCCTGTGTTTCCAGAACTGGAAGAGACACCATTGGAAAACACACTGAGCTTAAATTAACATCCTTTCCTGGTGGATATGGGGGCTGAATTGATGGGCACAGTGGGTCAAGTTATTTTTTACATATATAAATCTTTGATTAAAAAGTCTCCTTTTAATCTTTGACCCAGTTGGAGTTTATTTTGGTGAATTGTAGGTTTTTTTTTTTTTTTGTTCCAAATAACAAGTAGTCTCAGCACTGTTTGTTGAATAGCAAATTGTTCCTTTCCCCCACTGATTTGTGAAAATATCAGTTGTCACCATTTCCTGAATGTCTGTTATGTATCAGGTGCTTTGATATGTTTTGTAATGGAGTTGCGCCTTTTCTAGGTGACCCAGAATCTGAAATTCCATCCTGCATTTGATAAATTATCTATCTTATAAATCTTGCTAGGCAAGGAGAGGTTGCCTTCACTATAAAACTCGAAAATGCCAAGAACTTATTTTCCCAGACTCCTCTGCACTTAGGTTAGGAGCAACCAATCAACAGACCCTCTCTGGAATTTACAACTGGATCTATTGATTCGAAGAGGGTGGACCAAGCCAACGCCATTCTGATGAGTGATCCAGCAACAACTGCTGTCTAGGAGCATATGTGGCCATGCCAGCAGTGACATCCAGGATTCAGTGGTAGGGCTGGCAGTCCTCACATGTTCTTTGGGGGCCTGAATTTCTGTGGTCCTGGTTGCTGCCTAGTCTTCCTTGTTCTTCCCTTTTCCAAAGACTGTGTCTCTGCCCTTCTCAGAAATTTTGTAAGCAACACAAGAGCCTTGAATAAATTCCTCATCTGCTCAGATTAGCCAGACTATGTCTCTGCCACTTATAACTAAAAACCTTGACTAATACAGGTAGGATATCATTTGATTTTCAAATCCTCACACCTTAAAGATACATATCACCATCCTCATTCCATTTTAGGTAATTAATATTCAGTAAGAGTATTAACTTGCTCAAGAGTGCATAGCTAGGAAGTAATAGGAGTGGAATTCAAATCTAGGTTTGAATTTGTCTGATTCTGAAGTTCATACTCTTTCTACTCTATCACACAATTCCAACATTATCATAATCTCTCTCTCTCTCTCTCTCTCACACACACACACACACACACACACATACACACACACATATGAGTGCTCTTTCTCTCTCAAGGCAGAAACTATGTGTAATTTTTTGGTGTGTGCTTTCATTATGCTCCATTGGTATAGCCTGGTGCTGCCATCACACTGTTTGATTTATTGCACCTTTATAATAAGTTTTAAAGTTGAGTATAGCAAGTTCTCCTTTATTCTTTTAAATCATTTTCTTGCCTCTTCCTGAATGTTTCTTTTTCTAGATGAACAATTGGATACTTTTGCAAAGTTTTCCCCAAATCATGGAGGAACAAATTAGCAGCTTGAATTTGAGGTGCTTAATGTTATTTTCACTTAACAGGGTTACATGAAGTAACCTTCATTGCTCCCACATGTGTATGTGTGCACACATTCATGCACATGCTCACAAACACATACCTATATAAAGACTTTTGGTTCTTATATAAAGACTCCTTGTTTGTTAGCTTCAGCATATTTTCAAATTCTGTAGAGGCAGAAAGTGTGGCAGTATTGGTCCAAGAAACCATTGAGGCTGGCCAAAAAATGGAAAGAAGATTCCTTGATAAGAGAGTAGCAGTGGGGAGCAAAATAGTTCTTCGCAGGCTTTATTTTTTGTATTGCTTTGTTCCTGCAAAAAGCAGCGTGGTTCACTTTGATTCTTCCATTTTTTTTCTCCAAGCATAATTTTTATGCTGTGGGAATTCTCTCCAAGCAACACTCGACAAATAAATCCCAGGAAGATGTCTGATTTGCATGTGCACATAATTTTCCTGGTGTGAATTCTAGGTAATAGAAAGCCTAAATAATGTCCATGGTACTGGAAGAATTTCTGTAATTATGGCTTTGTTGAGGCTCTGTTAAGAACCAATAAGACCCACAATCCTTGCCTGGTCCAATAAACCAAGAGAGTAATTTCCACCTTTTTAAGTGGATGTGGATTTGATACATAGGTGTTCATCACGAATTAATGAAAAGCCCCTACTTTTGATCCAGGAGGACACCAGGCTCTTCCTTCTGTCTTGCAGAAAAACATTCAAGTACAAACATCCTTGTGAGAATCCCCCATAGGAAATTCTTTGCATCTGCTCAGATTAAAAAGGCATCAACTTATTTATTTCCTCTAATAGAGAGGGACTTCTCTGAACACTGAGTTCTCTCCTGAAAGGCCAGTGGCTTGGTTCTGGGAATTGTGAGATGCTAGTAATTGGCGTGATGCTCTTCATAGGAGATTCTGAGGGTGTACAAATGCTGATACCCACATGTAAACTGTGCTGTGGAATCCAGCTGCCTTTGTTGCAGCACAGACTCAACAATGCCAGGAAATTTCTGAGACTACACTTTTATTCCAGATCCAGGGTTATTCTTTTCTACCACAGTCTACACAGGTATTTCTAGTCTGTCTCAGAATTGTGGATAACATCAGAAATGGAATGCAGCTTGTAGCAAGCCAGAGAGCTAACTTCTAAAATTAAATTAAAATTAGACATGGAACCTCATTTCTTTGAAGATGTGCTGCATAATAAGGTGGAACTGAATGTTGTGCCCAGGAAATTTATGCCGTATTTGCAGCAACACGATAAAAAATTGAATTGATGAGCAGAGAGTTAATCATGTTGTAATAGCATATACAGTAATCTCATGAACCACTCTCCACTAGAGTTAATAATTAACTGTTGCTGTGCACTGAGCTACCCAATAATGTGGCCTGGCTTGGCTTTCCATCAGCAAAGACCCGGCAACCAGGGGCAATGGCTTCTGAGGAGAGTCAGTCAAAAATTGCATTTGCCTATATAAAATCTATGCTTTTACTTTGTCCTGATTCGGAACAGAGCTGGTTTGCTAGCTAAAGTTGTGGCGATAATGACTAGAAATGAATTTCTCATCTAGGCACATTCTGAAAGGCCAGTTCTGGGCATCCATAAAGAAGAAAACTCATAAGGTAACCTAAAAGGAACAAAATGATAGCTGCTGTAATTCAACTGTCTTTAACAGCAGTTTGCCAGCCTGCCCAATTAGGTATTATTGGTCCTTTCGCACATATTGTAGTGAAAAAAGAACTTGCTTTATCTTTAGAGAAACTTAGTTTTACGCTGATTCAAACAAATTAAAAATACAGATTTGGTCTCCTTTCAGTTTTTTGAAATTTCCAATACTGAGTATTTGGTAACCAGTAGTACGCATTTGATTCCTCTAGTGATCATGAGCGCTGATATTACTATGTATACAAAATGCTTTAGAAATCAGCTCACAATGCAGTTTCCTACTGTGGTTTGAGTGAATGATTCATGACTACAAATTTAAATGGTAGATGGATACAGAGAAAAGTCATCTGAGTTTTTAAATGATGACCCCTTTCCAGGTAAAGTGTCAAAAATAATTATTCCTTTTAATTTTTTCTAGACTCCAGTGAAAATCTACCATGCCATTTTTCTCCTTCCTTAAGGAACAGTTATCCATTGCTCAAAGACTAATGCGAGAATCTGAAATCTTAATTGAACAAAACATATTTATCTTCCCCCAAATTTAAATTTAAATCCAAAATTTAAAAAGGTTGACCAACATTGCTTAAAATATTGTTCACCAAAGCTAGAAAAAAGTCCAAGCAACTATGAGTTACTTATGTCATAAGTAAAAAAGCATTTGGTGGCTTCACAATTTTTAATGTAGCCAAGTGGTGTTATAAAATTATGGTTCTTCTGACAAGGCGAAGGTTCCCCAGGGGTCTGTCTCTCGTGGGTGAAAAGGCAAAGTCATTTCATATCAGATGTATGCTATTTAGAGAACTGTTCTGGGTGCTAAGAAAGTTAACAATCATCCCAATGGTGATAACTTACTAAAGTAATGCACACTGGTCAGCCCCAGAATACATGATTCACAAAAGGAACTGAAATATACTCATTAATCCTAGAGGCTGAAGATCCAAGAACAATTACTGAAAGTTCTATATAACTTGCCATTTCTGTAATTTCCCAATTTGGGCCTTTTAAAACCTATGGAGTCCCTTAGACCTATGCTGTCTGAAATAGCAGCCACTAAGCAACATGTGACTATTTAAATTTAGGTTAATTAAAACGATATAAAACAAAAAAAAAATTCAGTTTCTCAGTTGGCAATAGTCCCATTTCAAGTGCTCAATATCCATGTGTGGCTGTTGGCTGCCATACTGTACAGTTCAGACACTGAATATTTTTGTCATTGCAGCAAGTTATACAGACACACCTTGAAGATACTGTAGATTTGGTTCCAAACCACTGTAATAAGGCAAAGATCACAATAAAATGAGTCACACAAATTTTTTGCTTCCCAGTGTATATAAGAAATGTATGTACCTTAATTAAAAATACTTTATTGCTCAAATATGTTAATGATCGTCTGTTTTTGCTGATGGAGGGTCTTGGCTCGATGTTGATGGCCGCTGACTGACTAGGGTGGTGGTTGCTGAAGGATTGGGTGGCTGTGGTAGTTTCTTAAATTAAGACCACAAGTAAGTTTGCTTCATTGATTGACTCTTTCATTCAGGAAAGATTTCTGTATAGCATGCAATGCTGTTTGATAGCATTTTACCCACTGCAGAAATTCTTACAAAATTGGAGTCAATCTTCTCAAACTTTGCCACTGCTTTATCAATTCAGTTTATGTAATATTCTTAATCCTCTGTTGTCATTTCAGCAATGCTTAGAGCATCTTCACTTTCTTTGCTCATCCTGAAGAAGCACCTCTTCATTTGTTCCAGTTTTATTATGAGATTGCAGCAATTCAGTTGCATCTTCAGGTTCCACTTCTAAATCTGGTTCTCTTGCTATTTCCATTGCATCTGCAGTTGCTTCCTCCACTGAAGTCTTGAACCCCTTGCAGCAGGAATGCCTATCTCAACATCTTTTTCATTCCCTTCCTAATAATAGAGCCTCCACTTTATTTGGGGTAACAATGTGCCTGGCTAAAAGACTACACTTCCCAACTGCCTTTGTAGCTAGATGGGGCTATGAGACTAGATCTTCATCAATGAAGTGTAAGTGGAAATATTTATGGGACTAACGGAAAGTCTCTTGAAACTCAGGGGATGTATCCTTCTTTCTTCTTTCCTCCTTATTGCTGCCTGGGACATGGACATCACGAGTGGAGAGTTGGAATAAACTTTTCCTAATTCCTGTTAACGTTGGTATGTTGACCTCCTCCCGTGAATCATGAATGTTTTTAAAGACATCTACAATGGTGAATCTTTTCCAAAGGCTTTTAATTTACTTTGCCCAGATCCATCAGAGGAATAACTGTCTGTGGTAGCTGTAGCCTTATGAAATATATTTCTTAAATAATAAGACTTGAAAATGAAAATTACTCCTTGATCCATTTGCTGTAGAATGGATGTTGTGTTAGCAGGCATGAAAACAACATAAACCTCTTTTTACATCTCCATCAGAGCTCTTGGTTGATGAGTTACATTGTCAATGAGCAACAATATTTTGAAAGATATATATATATATATTTTTTCTGAGCAGTAGGTCTCAACAGTTAGCTTAAAATATTCAATAAACCTTGGTGTAAATAGACATGCTCTTGTGTTGTTCTTTTGAGAGAGCACAGGCAGAGTAGATTTAGCACAATTCTTAAGGGCCCTAGGACTTTCAGAATGGTAAGTGAGCACTGTTCTACTTCAAGTCACCAGCTGCATTAGCCCCTAACAAGAGAGTCAGCCTGTGCTTTGAAGCTTTGAAACCATACATTGATTTCTCCTCTCTAGCTAGGAAAGTCCTAGATGACATCTTCTTGTAATAAAAGGCTACTTCCTCTACATTGAAGATCTGTTATTTAGTGTAGCCACCTTCATCAATTATCTTACCTAGATCTTCTGGATAACTTGCTGCAGCTTGTATATCAGCACTTGCTGCTTCACCTTGCACTTTTATGTTATAGAGACAGTTTCTTTTCTTAAACCTCATGGACCAACCTCTGCTAGCTTCCCACTTTTCTTCTGCAGCTTCCTAACCTCTCTCAGCCTTCATAGAGTCAAAGAGAGTTAGGGCCTTGATCTGGATTAGGCTTTGGCTCAAAAGAATGTTGTAAGGTTTGCTCTTCTATCCAGACCACTGAAACTTTCTCCATGTTGGCAATGAGGCTATTTCACCTTCTTATCATTCATGTATTCACTGGAGTAGCACTTTTAATTTCCTTTGCTTTCACAACTTGGCTAACTGTTTGGCACAAAAGGCCTAGTTTTGGCCTGTCTCCGCTTTCAATATGTCTTCCTCCCTAAACTTAATCATTTCTAGATTTTGATTTGAGGTGAGAGACATGCAACTATTCTTTTCACTTGAACACTTAGAGGCTGTTTTAGGGTTGGTAATTGACCTAATTTCAATATTGTTGTATCTCAGGGAATAGAGAGGCCTGAGGCGAGGGAGTGAGATGGGAAATAGTCAGTTGGAGCAGTCAGAGCCACACATTTATGAATTTTTACCATCTTATATGAGCATGTTTCATGGCACCCCAAGACAATTAAATAGTAACATCAAAAGCTGATCACAGATCATTATAACCAATTTGATAATGATGAAAAAGTTTGAAATATTACGAGAATTACTAAAATGTGACACAGAGACATGAGGAGAGTAGACGTTGCTGGAAAAATGCTTGAAAGATGCTTGACGTGGCGTTGCCATAAACATACAATTTGTTCAAAAAAAAGAGCAATATCTGCAACATGCAATACAGGGAAGTGCAATACAATGAAATATTCCTGTGTTGGATAGTGCCGCCTTAATTAAAGAAGAAAATAGCTGGGCGTGGTGGATCACACCTGTAATCCCAGCACTTTAGGCGGCCGAGACAGGCGGATCATGAGGTCAGGAGATCAAGACCAGGCTGGTTAACACGGTGAAACCCCATCTCTACTAAAAAATACAAAAAATTAGCCAGGCGTGGTGGTGGGTGCCTGTAGTACTAGCTACTCGGGAGGCTGAGGCAGGAGAATGGCACGAACCTGGGAAGCGGAGCTTGCAGTGAGCCAAGATTGCGCCACTGCACTCCAGCCTGGGCAACAGAGTGAGACTCCATTTCAAAAAAAGAAGAAAAAGAAAAAAGAAGAAAATAAATATTTATTGAGAAATTACAATGTGACAGACATCATATTTTTCTTTTTCCTATTTCACTGTGAAGAAAAGAGCTTAAGTCACTTGTCCAAGTCATATAACTGATACGGGGCAGAGCTACAACTCAATCCAGTTTCTTTTGATAAAAGCCCAGTGTCATTTCCAAGCATGGCCAAGTGTTGGCTCATCCATTCATCTATCTAACACATACTTACTGAGAGAGTGACTGTATATTTTAATCATTATGTCAGGACAACATGTGAAAACTGTTATTGAACAAACTGGACCCTCTGCTTACTGAGCACCTTGCTAGCAACTGGAGCTGTATGGTTAGAAATGTCAAATGTAATTCTACCTTCATAGAACTTATAGGCTCATGGGGGAGTCAAACTAAATATATAATCCCCAAATTATTTATCAGCCACAATTGTGAAAGTATCAAACATGAAAGCCCATCCGTTTTGAGAGAGGCTTCCGAATCCCATTAAATAATGACAACAATCATAATTAACAATCAGGATTTAGCTTCCAGTGCCTGGAAGTTCAAATGAGTAAGGTAAATCTATGACACTGGTGGCCTCCTGATTGATGAGTCCACTGTAATCTCTTTTGCCTGGTAAACAGAGAGATCTATTTCCTTCAAGGTCATCCTGGGTTGGCATGACCAACTTCAATTTCATCTGATTCTCCTTGGATAGAAGTATTTTTGAGACAAAGAGCTGAGATCGGCTAATTTGTCAATATTACAAAGCAGGAGACTTATCCTCGTAACTCTTTTCCCTCATTGAACCTTCCCAGCAGCAGCTGCTGACATATGAACCTCGCAGATGAAGATGCCATAGCATGGCTATTTCTTGACTGCACTGCTGAGGGTAAGATAGTGAGAAAATGTTTTTTCCTAGCAATTTCTTTGTCATTTTTAACAGGGTCAAACTCAAATACTCATAAAAGGAGACTGAGAGCCAATATGCTGTACCATCAAATTTAAAAAGCTAAAAAAACAAAGCCATAAATTGTTATCATTTCCAGTATTTTATTCCTTCTAATGCTAGCCCATTAGTTTCAATAAAAGAACAACAGAATGTCCATTTCACTGTAACTTGACATGCTTATTATGCCAATACGATTAGTTTTTGCAAAACACTCATGTACTGGTTATAGTTTGTAGAAAAATTGATTTCACAGAACCAGATAAATTAGAATTGGAAACATTCTATTAGGTCACGAGGGGCATCCCCTGGGGCTAGTACAGAATTAATCCCCAGTTCCCAGTGTATTATCTAATGGAGTTTTCTATCAGGTTTTGATGGGCTTACATATTTATTATAGGCTGGCAATACGTACCACTAAAAATTATGCCAATCCATCTGAGAAATAAAATTCTAGAAAAATAAGAGTCTGCTGAGCACTAATTTTACTTTGGTGAATACATTTTTAATATACTGGTGTTTATAGCCTCTCATCTTATAAGAGGCAGGGTAGTAGCACTGGATCATGGGTTGGCATTACAATCAAACAGTGAATTTGCATATCTTAAGTTGCAAGAATTTCCCCAGACAAAATTTCCCATCAGATTTACACAAAATGTGGTATGAATTTTTGATTCCCAAGAATGGCTTATTTTGCGTAAAGGAAATTGAATCCTGTACCTCAAGCAAGTGGCTGCAATCAAGCACTTGACTAGCCTGACATTTTCGTCTTCTTAGGCACTGTGTAGTGAGCTATGACTCCGGGACAGATATTTGCGAGAGCATGGTGCATGCAGCTCTTAACTGGAGGGCTGGGAGTGGGGTGCGGTGAGGGAGTCGGCTGGTGGTGCCCGAACTCCACATGTCCCGCTTTCTTCCTCAGCATGGCTGCTTCTTGGGCAGTGACTCAGAGAAGGAGAAAAGCAGAAAAGAAGGAGATGGTTTCTCCAAATAAAATTTACATATACTCTTCTACATACAGTCAACCAATAAACTCCTGAGATCTCCCAGGTCAGGGTAGGATTGCCTCTCCGCTTCCACATGTACCATTCGAGAATTCTCTTCCCCCATTAAGACCATCCTTGAAGTTCATTGTCACTCGCCTATTAAAGATATTGGAGAAAAGTACATGATGTGATTTTCCTCAGTCCTGCTAGGTGGTTTCTTCACCCTTTGCTCCTTCACAGAGATAACAAGCAGAAAGTTGGATGTGGGCTCAGTTGTGGGGTGGGGGTGGGGGAGGAAGTCAGGCTTTGCTTGTAAAAAAAGCAACGAGGGAGGCACAGAAGTGTAACGTTCAGCCAAGTAATGCTTTGTTCCACTTGTTCACGTTCTCATGTCCCTGTGTGAAAGCCTAGATGAAATTCTCGTTGTTCAGGATGCTGCTGATGGGTCTGATGTCTGGAGAGCATCCCAGTGAAGGTCTTATACATCTTTAACACACCTGCATGCTAAATGAGCAGGAACATCCAGATGCTGAGGAAGACTTATGAATTTGGTGTAAATTATGCAAAAAGTAATATTGTATGTCCAGAAAGTAGCACTATCAGTAGTACAATTTTTCTAAACTCTCCATTATTTAGGAGAATGCAAACTGAAAGGCAGTCAAACAGCCACGAGGCCTAATTGCTCAGCACAGTGTATCAGCTTCGACAGGTGCCAGTCACAGAGAAGACTCTTGCCCATTAGGGATTCTTTTATACCCAAAGCAGAAGCCAGTAAAACTGCTCCAGGAGGTTAAAAAAGGCATGGACCTTAGCCATGTTAACCCTCAGATGGTGGCAGTAAAGACAGCTTTATCCATGGGCTCTGGCAAAGTGAAAATGGTGAAACAATTCTGAAGAAAGGAAGCCAGGGAGCTGTGCTTTTGGGGTCAGACAGAATTTCAGTAGTGATCAAGGACCACCTTTGCCACTCAAAGTGTGGCCCATGAACCAGAAGAATCAGCATGACCTGGAAACTTATGCTACCTACAGAATCTTGAGCCCTACCTCAAACTTACTGAATCAGAAATACGCATTTTTCGAAACTCCAGGTGATTTGTTTGCACAAGAAGATTTGAGAAGCACTGGTATACACCATTTCCCTAGTGGTTTTCCCACAGTAGAAGCCTGAACTTACTAAGAAGGGACACAGATTTTCTAGCCCAGTGAAAAGTTGATCTCATTCTCATTTCAGTAAATGCCAATGAATGACTATGCTTTCCTTCATTACTTATTTTTTATTTTTTGACCACGCCCCTTGTTTCATTTTGGGAACGCTTCCTCACTGCATGTGATTCTGGCAAGGCTGTCAGTCATATAGGCTGGGCACTAGATTGAGGTTGGCTAGAAACAATTTGTTTTTCTCCTGGGGATCGATCTCGAGAAGAGTGTCTTTATTCTTCTGAAATCCTAAGGTGCAGGAAAAATATAGGCTTGAGACTGGGACTGGCAGGGATATCTTAGCTACCATATGTAGAGAGAATCTGCTTGAGAATGAAGCCAGAGGAGCCAGGCAGAGCAGAAAGGTAGAGAGAGAGAGAAATCATTTGAGCACCTGAGACCAGTTATGCCCAAAGGCAGACAACCCTGAGACTTTCCAGTTGAGCGAGCCAATAAATTCAGTTTAGCTTAAAGCAGTGTTAAGTTAGTTTTTTGTCATTTGTACCTTTAAAAAAAAGTGGTTCTGACCAATATATTCCTGAAATTGGATGATCAGATCTTCCAAACCAGAAACTTTGACATCTGAAAACCTGGAAATAAATGAAGAGAATAAGTTCATTATAAAGTTCACAACCTGTAATTTGACCACTGTGCGAGTGAGTTTGTGTGAGTATCTGTAAGAATAATCTGAGTATAAATGTAGAAGGTTTAAAACTTTTAGGCACTCATAAGCCCTAAATACCAGTTATCTGGATAATTGCAGCAGGCTGTGTTTATTTTCTGGATTTAGAGACAATGCCTATTGAAATTAATATTCAAATTTATGCCAACTAATATGCAAATCAGGTTGGCTTTGGTGCTTTAAAAACAAGAGAATAGGATTGCAGCACTGGCATTTCAATGGTGCTGATGCTTTGATGAAAGAAGACAAAGAGGGCTAGAATGCAGATGAAACATGTTTCCTTGGACTACCCAATGCAAATGGGAAATTTATAGCTCTGTAAACTGTTTTAAAACATAAAACAATACCTCAATTTAATATAGCAGCTTAACCATTCATTAATTTACTCAGTGCAAACACTGCAACTTTCAGAAATGACGCTACCCATAAATACAATCTACAACCACAAAAAATTGAAAAAAACACAAAAGAAAAGATGTGCTTTTACTCCTGCCAAATTTCAAAATCTAAATCTACAATTGTTTGTTCCACTTGAAACACTGAAGCCTGCTTCTCTTCTATAATCAATTGATATCCACTCTTGGACATCTATTTCACCGTTATGTGTCTAGTTCAATATTATGCATGGTATGTATATGTATTTTTAAATTATCCATTAAAATTAGGTTAAGTTATAACAGAAACTTGAAAAGTAGTAGCTTAAATAAGGCAGAAATACTTTTATTTCTTAATAAAAAAAAATGCATGGAGTTGGACAGCCCCGGGCCAGTAGAGTGCCTCCATGGTTATTGAGAACTAAAGATTCTTCCAGATTCTCAAACACAGAGTTAGAATGTGGTGCTCATCCTCTATGTTCAAGGCAACTACTGGGTCTCTCTAGCCATAAAATCCAGTTTCCCAGCAGCAGGATGGAAAAAAAGAAGAGTTTGCCACCTTTTTTTTTTTTTTTTTTTTTAAGAAAAAACTTGCTGGAGGAAGTTCCAAAAGGTTATACTTTTACAAAGTATATCTGCTTACATCTCATTAATCAGAATTTATTTCTATGCCATGGGTAGCTATGGGAGAAGCTGGAAAATGTGGTCTTTTAGCTGGGAGGCCATGTGCCCTGATAAAAATCATTATTCTGTTAATTTGGGAGAGAAACAGAGAACAAGAATGTCATTAGATAACTCTGCTCCAAACATTAAATATGCATGTGTTTATCAATTTATTTTGTGTTTCCCCCACTGGAAACTAGCTCCACATGGGCAAAGACTTTGTTTTCTTCATGGTTGTAGCCTTAATATTATTTTATATTTCTCTTCTGTGAGTTTTTTCTGGTAGTTTAAGAACATTGATCAACCAGACTGCTGTGTTGAGAAGAATACAGACACTGCATTCAGATTCAGTGAGAAAGGGTGCTTTGATCAACTAACATTGTCTGCAGTGGTCCATCCATGTGTGTTGGGTTTTACTATTACTGGCTTAAGCATTCTCTATAACCACGAGCTTGCAACTAAAATGCTTAGAAATGTATGGCTACCATAAAGCCAGTTTAAATCTATATGCCAAAAGGCCTTATTTAAATTTGTTGTGTCCAGTGTTTTATTCTAAGTGAAGATAGTATTCTCTGCAAGTTTTTTTTTTTCTTATGTGGAACTCTCTTGTGTAGTTTTAAATTTCACAGGGATCCAGAGTGGTGCTAAAGGAATTATATGCAAATTCCAAGTTACACTTAGTTGGCAAATTCTTACTAGAAAGTTGCTGGGAAAAGAGAGTTTTGCTTTTCTTTAAAAGACAAAATGGAAAAACAGGTCATGAGTCTTATGCTGTCAGAGCAGAGATGCAATTCTATGACATGTGTATCTTCTGATTCATTTAGAAAGCAAGAGGGGGCCTGGAGGAGTGATAAGGACTTTTCAAGTTCAACACAAATGCTAGAAAGAAAAGCTTAGGCTTTCTCTTTATTTAGCTCCAACAAGCCAAGCATGGGGACAAAAAGGCCAGAGTTAAATTAAACCACAATTAAAAATAGCTAAGACTATTGAGTAAAGCACCAAATTGCATCTAAAAAATGATGTCTTTAAAAAGCTGTCATTGCAGCAACCTTCTTTTTGTGCCCCACACAACATATTTCATCAGCATTGGTGACAAGACAGTGACTTGGTGAGGCCGTGATTCTTTCAGAGGGAGGGAATTCTGCAACCCCTCACAAAGATAAACTGGAATTTTCAGAGTATGGTTTGAAAAGCCCCCTTAAAGATTCTTATACACATCCACTGGGGCACTTGTCCCTCTCTCTGATGACTTACCCACTTGTGAATCTGGAATTACTGCCTTATTGGAATGATCTGCATTGCTATTTAATTTTTGTCTTGTTTAGCTGCATCCATGAAGAATGGCCCATTTGTATATAATATCTGGTAATTCCAGGTCTTAGTTTGGATTCTTTCAAAAACAAAGTTTAAGGGTCTTGGAAGCGGATTGTTTATCTGGTAGGTGGTCTCAGAAGGAGTGAGTGTCCGGAGCCATGAGGCCCGGAATTAGCCGACCTCTGTTGCTTGATCTCCACAAAGC
Organism: Piliocolobus tephrosceles; assembly: GCF_002776525.5. Taxonomy (NCBI): domain Eukaryota; kingdom Metazoa; phylum Chordata; class Mammalia; order Primates; family Cercopithecidae; genus Piliocolobus; species Piliocolobus tephrosceles. The sequence continues at coordinate 38,026,803 of NC_045436.1, read as the reverse complement.
GGAGACAAGATGGCACATTTCCGGGTTCTTCATTACAAACCTTTCCCGCGCGCGCCTAAAGCTTTTCCCGCGCGCGCCTAAACTGTTCCTGCGCGCGCCTAGACTTTTCCCGCGCGCGCCAACCTTTCCCGCGGGCGCCAACCTTTCCCGCGCGCGCGCGCAAATATTTTTCCCCGCCCAGGAAGATATGCAGCCTACGGCGCAGGCGCGATCCCGCGCCCGGGAAAATTACAAACCCACGGCGCATGCGCAATTGTAACTTGAGAAAATCCGGCCCCCATCACCGCCCTGGCCCAACCTCTTCCCCTGCCAGCCTATATAAGGCATTGCACTGCCACCATTAAACGAGACTTGATTAGGCTATTTGTTTTGTCTCCATTTCTCGTGTTTTCTTGTCTCCTCCATTCCCACTCCCCCTTCCAGGGCTGGTTCCACTGTCCTGCGGGTCAGGACAAGTGAGAAAACAGATTAAGACAGGGAAGGAGGAAAATATATGAGTGTGTTATTGAGGTCACACTATGGGCAACAGGGTCTTCATTATACCAGGACACAGAAAAGTATACAAATACGTCCCAGAATTGTCCCTCTGAAGTATGGAAGTTTGGTGCATTTCTGCATTGACACCCTTCCTATTGGTTGTGTGTTGCCCCAGGGGCGTTAGCATACAGCAACCCCCGACTCTGGGGCTGTGCACTTGTGTGGACAGAGTACTCCCTGGAATCAGAGAACCCTGCTCATTACTGGCTTGCAGAAAGGCTCATGAGACCTTGATTTGAGATGGACAATGACAGAACAAGGTGAGTCTGGCATTTACTTGGAGCTGTCTGCTGCAGCTACAGCTAAAGTCAGAGGTGGATTGAGGGGGAACGATGGGGAGGGAGAAGGTGGGTACCAGAGGTGTCTGCTGCAGTCTCTATCTGTGAACTGGAACTCAGTTAATGCTCAGCAGTTTGATTTGGGCCTCATGGCTATCATCAATGCATTTTTTTTTTGAGATGGAGTCTCGTTCTGTTGCCAGGCAGGAGTGCAGTGGTGCGATCTCAGCTCATTGCAACCTCTACCTCCCAGGTTCAAGCGATTCTCCTGCCTCAGCCTCCTGAGTAGCTGGGACTATGGGCGCGCCACCATGCGCAGTTAATTTTTGTATTTTTATTAGAGACGGGGTTTCACCATGCTGGCCAGGATAGTCTCAATCTCTTGACCTCGTGATCCGCCCGTCTCGGCCTCCCAAAGTGCTGGTATTAGAGGCATAAGCCACTGTGCCCGGCCCATCAATGCATTTGATTATACATTTTTAACTAAGGAGACAATTTAAAATTGGTGCTAACCTAAAGTTAACAAAGTGAGGACTAACATCACAGTAGCCATCTTACATCTTATACAGATGTAATTCAAATCCTTGGAGTCTCCTCTCTCTTTCTTCCTGCTGTTTAACTTTCAAATACCCCTTCTGCAAGCTACTATCTCTACCCAAGGTAGGGATGGAAAAGCAAGGTGGTGAAAATAGAATCTGTCAAATACTGTCACTTGTTAGAAACTCTTTTAAAAGTCCTTATGGAATAGGAAGCTGAGATTGTTGGCCAAAATGAGATTTGGGGATTATATGCGATTTGAATTTCTCCATGCTATTCAATTTCTATAGTTAATTGGGACATGACTCATAAGTCTAAATAATTGGCATAGAACGCCAAAAAGAAAGATGCATGAACTGCTTATTATTGATGCAGCTGCATTGCCTGTGTGTGGTGGCCATGGTGGGCAAAGGATGCAGGGGCAGCAGAGCCTGGTGGAGCCTGCAAGGCTTTGTGGGTCTGAGCCTGCGCTTGGCTAGCCATGAGACACAGGGCAAGATAACCATCCTCATTGAGCCTCTGTTTCCTCAGCTATAAAACAGAAGCAATAATAGTTTCCTTGCAGGGTTATTGAGAGGATTAAGTATAATTATGCAAAATGTCTGGCATATTGAAACTGCAGTGTTAACAAGCCAATGGATAAATAAATGAAAAATCTCATTTCTATTTTGTATCCTACTTTGACTTAGTTTCTGGGCAAAGTTTTCATTTACTGAAACCAACTGCTTTGACTCATTTTGACTTAGTCATTGAATGTAAAATTAGCAAGTCCCTTGGGTTGATATTGAGCTGAAAATACAGACGCCAGGAGGTCAACACTTTCCCCATTTTACCCATTCCAAGAAGATGGAGCCATCTCAGTGAAGAGAACGACTGCTCCTAAACCCAGAGTATCCAGCAGTAACTGATCCCACAGCAGTCCCCCTCCTGTGGCCACTGCTCGTCTTCTGGACATGGTGAGAAGAAAGGCAGGTCCAGAGCAGGATGGATGGGGGCAACCTCTGGTGGTTCCTCATCATCTCAAGCTGTCTGGATCTATTGTAGGGGAGGACTTTGGCTCAGTCTGCAGCCCAAGGTAGACCACTCTGGAAAGCAACAGGGCCCTAGTCTTCAAATCTGGAGGTCCATGAAGACTTTCCAAGAGATACACAGGCATGCTTAGATTTAAGGGACTCTATTTCCAGTTCATCAGCTTTCATATGTACTCCTAAACTGAGTAGAGGTGACCTGAAAACAAGACTGTTTCTCTCTTCTGTATTCCCTTTAATAGTCTCCCTTCTACTTCACTAGAGAAAAGCAAGTATCTCTCACCTATCTCAAAGCATACCACAGTACACGCCCAGGATGTCAAAAAGACTGTGACTCCAAACAAAGGGACAAGTAGAAATACACTACTCTTTGTTTGTTTGTTTGTTTGTTTTGACAGGGTCTTACTCTGTTGCTCAGGCGGGAGTGCAGTGGTGCGATCTCAGCTCACAGCAGCCTCAGTCTCTCAGGCTCAAGTAATTCTCCCACCTCAGCCTCCTGAGTAGTTGGGATTACAGGTGTGCACCATCATGCCTGGCTAAATTTTGTATTTTTTGTAGAGATGGGGTTTCTCCATGTTGCCCAGACTGGTCTCTAACTCCAGGGCTCAAGTGATCTGTCTGCCTCAGCCGGGCCTCTTTTTTTTTTTTTTTTTTTTTTTAACTTTTATTTTAAGTTCAGGGACATATACAGGTTTGTTACATGGGTTAACTCATGTCACAGGGGCTTGTTGTACAGATTATTTCATCACCCAGGTACTAAGCCTAGTACCCGTTGGTTATTTTTTTCTGATCCTCTCCCTCCTCCTGTGAAAAGCCCCAGTGCCTAGTACCCGTTAGTTATTTTTTTCTGATCCTCTCCCTCCTCCTGTGAAAAGCCCCAGTGTCTGTTGTTCCCCTCTTTGTGTCCATGTGTTCTCATCATTAGCTCCCACTTATAAGTGAGAACATGCAGTGTTTGGTTTTCTGTTCCTGGGTTAGTTTGCTAAGGATAATGCCCTCCAGTTCCATCCATGCTCCTGTAAAGCACATAAACTCATTCCTTTTTTTATGGCTGCATAGAGTACACTATTTTTTTTAAAAGACCTTGAATTTTCCATAATCCACATATTGCTGAAGAAACATTTCCTGCTGAGGGAGATCCCTGTGACTCCGAAAAGGAATAACAGGGGCAGGATGTTTTTCAGTGGTAAGGCTGGGAGTGTTACCTGTCTATCTGTAGAGGTGACTGTTACGGAGGTATGTCTCAACACATTTATTTGGATTAATAAACGAAGCCAGATATGTGTGACAAAAAGTAAGCCTGATTTGGCCAACTGGTTTGACAATGAGGACCTTTTATATGGCAGACATTTTCCATTAATCAGTGAGGTAAACATGTATCTCGTAAGTTGAATTAAAAATATTTAAAACGTAATAATACGAAGGCATTTAATAAGAAATATAAATATTAGAAAAGGCCTAGTGAAATAAGCAATAATTTGGTTTTCCCAATCCTTTAAGTGTGTATCAGGTTAAACAAGGTACACCTCAGTGAATGACTAGACTATACAAATGACAGTCATTTCATACATGTGGCAAACGATCACATGAATAAAAGCTCAATGTCACTAATCATTAGAGAAATGGAAGTCAAAATGACAATGAGATACCATCTCACACCAGTGAGAATGACTATTATGAAAAAGTCAAAAAATAACAGGTGCTGGTGAGGTTGTGGAGGAAAAGGAACGCTTATACACTGTTGGTGGGAATGTAAATTAGTTCAGCCATTGTGGAAGTCAGTGTGGAGATTCCTGAAGGACCTAAAGACAGAAACACCATTTGACCCAGCAATCCCATTACTGGGTATATACCCAAATGAATACAAATCGTTCTATTATAAAGACTCATGCACATGTGTGTTCATTGCAGCACTGTTCACAATAGCAAAAACATGGAGTCAACCTAATGATAGATTCCATCAATGATAGACTGGATAAAGAAACTGTGGTACATATACCCCACAGAATACTATGCAACCGTAAAAGAGAATGAGATCATGTCCTTTGCAGGGACATGAATGAGCTGGAGGCCATTATCCATAGCAAACTAATGCAGGAACAGAAAACCAAATACCGCATGTTCTCACTTATAAGTGGGAGCTAAATGATGGAACCACATGGACACAAAGAGGGGAACAACACACACTGAGGCTTATCAGAGGGTAGAGGATAGGAAGAGGGAGAGGATTGGAAAAAATAACTAATGGGTACTGGGTTTAATACCCGGGTGACAAAATAATCTGTACAACAAACTCTCGTGACACATGTTTACCTATGTAACAAACCTGCACATGTACTTCTGAACTTGAAATAAAAGCTTAAAAAAGTGCACAGATTGCGAGCATACACGTAATGAATTCCCACAACCTGAACACACCTGTGTAACAATACCCAGGTCAGAAAACAGAACAAGGTCAACAGTTCTGAAGCCTTTCTGGTGATCCCTTCTAATCACTACCCACCCTCCAAGGTGAACCACCATCCTCATCAGTACCAGTACGGATTAGTTCTCCCTTCTTTTTTTGCTATTTATGTAAATGGAATTATACAGTTCTTAAAAAAGATAGTAATTTGATAAATTTTGGTAGAAACTTTCAAGTGTATGTCTCAGCATTTAAGAAAGCAGATGATTCTAGTAAGTGGGTACCAAATTATTTGATTAGTTGGGTGGGTTTCAACTCTTTGCTTTCAATAACATTAAAGGAGGATTTAATGGAGTTGTCAGCTCTAAGACATTAAAATAATTTATGATGAAAGAATAACTTTGTTATTTGTGGAATGAAAATCAGAAAGAGTTTAAAGAATTGAGTAGTAGCTCTAAAACATGCATATTTGCCTTCCATACATACCTTCCATAAATACATAAATATCTATATTTATGTGAGGAAAGTATCTCAGCAATTATATTTTAAAACACAGTAAGTAGAAGTAAAATTGTTTCTGAAACTGTCTTATTCTAACAAAAAGTAATGTCAATCCATAGATTCATCAATAATTTAAAAAGAAGCCTCATTTATCTCATTGCAAGCTATATTTTGGATAAAATTTGCCTCTTAACAATTACTTATCAAGATTTATAATATATTGATATTTTATTACCAAGAAGTTTATACTAGTATAAAATTCTGTGGGAAAAATATAATAAAAATATGAGTTCAAAAAGAAATAAGAATGATGTAAAACTTGGAACTGTAAGGAAAGATCACATCTATATACTTTAAAGAATGATGGGCACCAAAATAGTATTTTAGTTCAATTAGATAAATGTAAGAGTGATGTGATTTTTTAAGTCAGCATTTAAAATAATGATACAAAAAAATTATATCCTTTGCAAATATTTGAACTTATAAATGAAGAATTTAAATACTAAGTTATAAATGTGCTGCAGGGTGTTATGGTCTGAATGTGCCCCCACAATTCATGTGTTGGAAACTTACTCCTCCGTGCAGCAGTGTTGGGAGGTGTTGCCTTTTGGGAGATGTTCAGGTCCTGAGGGCTCTGACTTCATAGATAGATTATGGCTTCTATAAAAAAAGCTTTTGGGAGGCGTTTGCTCTCTTTCACTCTTCTGCCATGTGAGGACACAACATTCATCCTTCTATTCATCAGATGCTAGTGCCTTGATCTTGGGCTTCCCAGCCTCCAGAGCTGTGAGAGAATACATTTCTGTTCTTCATTAATTACCCAGTCTACGGTATTCTGTTACAGCAGCACAAAGTGAACTAAGATATGGGATATATTAGTTTTTCAAAATTCTATTAGAGGATATTTGAGAAAAAAAGAATAAGAAAACCACTGCAATAGGGCAGGGGAACCCAACCCCATGGACTAGTACTGGTCCATGGCCTGTTAAGAACCAGGCTGCACAGCAGTAGGTGAGCAGCAGGCAAACGAGCGAAGCTTTATCTGTATTTATAACCACTCCTCATTGCTCACATTACTGCCTGAGCTCTGCCTCCTGTCAGATTGGTGGTGGCATTAGATTTTCATAGGAGCATGAATCCTATTGTGAATTGCACATGCGAGGGATCTAGGTTGCACACTCCTTATGAGAATCTCATGCCTGATGATCTGTCACTGTCTCCCATCACCCCCAGATGGGACCGTCTAGTTGTAGGAAAACAAGTTCAGGGTTCCCAATGATTCTACATTATGGCGAATTGTACAATTATTTCTATTACAAATGTAATATTATATCTATTACCATGTAATAATAATAGAAATAATGTGCACAATAAATGTAATGTGCTTGAATCATCCCTAAACTATCCTCCCCACCCCCAGTCTGTGGAAAAATTGTCTTCCAGGAAACTGGAACACAACTAGTGACATGAGAGGACAATAGGAAAAAAACAAGGGCCCAAACAGGAGTCATGTCAGGGAGCTCAGATTTCATTTTAGATGCCATGGAAGTCCATGGAAAGATTTCTATGTACTAACTAATGTACAACAGGAGGCCATATTGTAACTCCAATAAGAGATAATGGTGGCTTTGATGGAGATGATATCAGTAAAGATAGACAGAAATGGACAGATTTGAAGTTTTTTTTTTTGTTTTTTGTTTTGTTTTTGTTTTTTGTTTTGCTACTTTTGGGATGTTCACAATTCGATGGGAGTGACTGAACAAAAGTCCCTCGTATCCAATCCATCATCATGTCATCACGTCATATCTCCAGGGCCAAATATAAAAGTGTTTACTGCATAAATGAGTGGGATCCCACAAATCTAGACTTTGCCTCTTGGATACATATATGGCTGGGATTTCCCACAAATGGGCTGAATGTGTTACATTAAGGAAATGGAGAAGATTAAAATAAAAAACTTTTTTAACCCATAAGAGACCCTCGCTCGTCAGGTTTTCTGCAGGATTGTGAGGGGAATGGATTTGAGAAATCCTTCTCTCTGCCAAGGAGCCGCACCAGTAGCGGGAATGATCTGACTCAGGTTCCTGTATCATTCTGCTTAGTTTTCTCTTAGGTTTTAAATTTCTTCCATTTCCTTGACCTTTTCAGATCTCTTTACACCCCAGGATAGAATGTAAGAGTGGGAATCTGCCATAACACCTTTGGAGAAAATAGATTCTAGATATATCCAATAAATCCAGCCCAGAAAGTAACTCCCTTTAACAAACAGAATGGCTGATAGAGGGGGAAGAATCATGTAGAAAACAAACCACCAAAAACACCCGGAGGAAGTCAGCGTTTTGCTCCTGACAGCCCGTGGGAGGGCACTGCCTGCCCCTTCCCTTCAGCTCCTCCTCCAGCTCCAGCCCCAGTGGGATGCTGGGTGAGGAAAATGACCTGCCGTTTCTGTAACAAGCTGGGTACAGACACAGCAAGTGGGCTTCTGGAGGATAAGGCAGATGGCCTCAGGTCCTCCTCCTTGCTCTGCATGCGGCCATGTTAAGAGAGTTCCGCGTGGCCGCACTGCCTCCCGGGATTGCCCATGGTTCCCTCTCCAGTCAAAGCGGATCACCTAGAGGGGTCTATGTTACAAGGGAGGAAGGAGAGGGGGCAGATTCAGCTTTAAAAGCAGCTCAGGAGACCCCCTCCTCCTTTTGAGTTTATCTTTGATTATCCACTTACTAAGTGGGTTTATCTTTGATTATCCACTTACCATCTGGGCCGGTGGGCAAGGGTAGGGGATGAATGGAGTTTATTGATCACCATTTCCATCGCCTTTCTTTCTCCTGCCACAGCCTCCTGCGCAGCATCCCTGTGTCACTCCCTCTCCGCACTGCAGCCCGACATGAGCAAGGAGCCAGGTTTGCAGTGGCCATGGCAGAAGGCAAAGGTACTCCTACACTCCTCTCAGAGGGAACCCGTGGAGGAGAATGTCTGGAAAAGAAAAGGGGGCAAAGGTCCACAAGGACACCTGCCCTCCAAGCCCTCCGCCAGTCACTGCAATCCAAGTTCAGCCTCAGAGCGTAAAGAGCCTGGGCTTCATTCCCAGTTTTTCAAGCCCACTTTGCAGATGAACCAGTACAGGCTTATGTGCAGAGAAGGAGGATCTGTCTCTGTGGTTTGATTTAAGGTATGGCAGCTCCAATCTGAAAGTAATTTCTCTTTGGCCCATCTCTGGAGGCTGAAATGTCACTGGTTTTGGTTTATTCCTCAGAGGTAAGCGGTGCCCTTCTTCCCGGGTCTCTTTTCAAATGTAAATCTTCCTCAAATGAAGAACATCTCAAATCACCCAAACCTCCCAGGAAATGACTGAGTCCTCCAGCAAATGCCTCACCTGTGGGGCAGAAAAAGAAGAGAACAAAAAGAGAATCATGGGTATCTGAGGGCGGAGGGGGGCCCGAAACAAGGGAAAAAAAAGACAGAGGGAAGTTAACAGTCTTGGGTGATAGTGATAGGTAAAGGATTAACCAGGCCTACAGTGGAGCTTTACAGCATAGACCAGAGAGCTGCCTCTGCCTGGTCCCCAAGGAGCAGAAAGGAACCAGGCCCTAGAGGTGAGAACTGAAAGTGTTTCTCAGCAAACAGACCAGCAAGCTTTGGATGTACCCTGTGCCAGTTTCTCAAATCCACTAAATCCCTGACCTTCATGGCTAATTCTAGCACAGATCCCAGGAATGGATTTTAGCAAGAAAAGTCTGGTACCAGGAGCCAGCAGTGCTGTCCATCTACCTGGGAAATCAGAACGTGGGAAAGATGAGAGTAGGTGAGGCAGCAGCCAGGGCTCCCAGCGAGGGCCATGGCAGGCAGCTCTTCTGCTCAGTAGGTTCTCACTCCCCAAAGCACGTCCAGGTCCCCATTTGCCAGCCATCATAAGGTTCAGAGTCAAGAGAGCCATGTGCCTCAAAAACTCAGCCTGTCTCACCTGCCATCTGCTTCTCTGAATGGGCAAATCTCATAGGGAGGTCTGTTGGCCAGATGTGGCTGAAACTAGTGCCCGATTGTTCCTCTGCAGCTGTGGAACGGGTGCAGAGGGCGCTGGTGTTGTCCATGAATCATGTTCTGGGGCAGCTGATGTCCTCTGCTCATTCTAGGCAGGCACAGACAGTGCCAAGGAGGCCACAACCCAGCCACCCCCAGCTTGCTGAGAGGCCCTGAGCTTGCTGCCAGGTGCATGACCGATTGGGTCTGATGGTTAGTGCTGCCACCCCTGAGTGAAGCCCACTGCTTTAGGTAGAGGCAATTATAATGAGATGCTTTTCTATATTCAAATAGTCAGTTTAAAATCAGTATTCTGATTTAAAAATAAACAAAACCTGATTCCAGAATAATCCCCTGCCCCTTACTGTCAATATTATAGCTTAATTATTTGTGATACATCGAAAAGGGGTGGGAATCAACTTACATGTCAATCAACAACTCCTTCCATCATTATCAGACCTAGGGGGACAGCAGCTACTATTATTCTGTAATATCTACATAGCTACTCAGTACCCCAAGCCAATAAATGCAAAAGCTCTGCCGCTTCTCCTCTCCCAAGCACAGTGTTCAATGCATAGCAAGTACTGAATTAATGAGCTTGTCACTGGGGGCAACTCTGAGCTGGGATGACTTCTCAACAACAGTCCCAGAAAAAGCAAGGAGTTGTCCACCCACTGACCTCAGATAAACATTTGATAAACTGTTGATTCCTTTGGTTATTTATGAGTTATAACATGCATATAAATGAATATGTATTAGTTGGTACAAATTTTAAACTTTATGTAAAACATACATTTCATTCTACAGGCAGCTGACTTGGGTTAAAAATGAGGGTCTGGAATGCTATTAGATTGTGCTCCTGAATGCATATCTGCCCTCCAAAGGGTGCTCCTTAGAATCACAGGATCTGGCATTGCAGAGTTAATCAAACCCATTTCCTTTCCTTCCATAAGTGAAGAAATAGAGGCCCAGAATGGCAAAGCAACCCCTGAACCAATTACTCAGCATGAGATGACAGAAGCAGAATTAGAATCCAGCATCCGGTGCTCCTTCTCTCTGCCATGCTCCATAGGATCAGAGTTCCGTAGGATCAGAGCCTTCTATGCCAGGGAATTCAACTCTTTATCGCTGTTTAAGGCATGCTGTAACAAATAATCTGCAGTGACCCACTCTTCTCTGTAATTCCACATGGTGATTATAAGCCATTCCATGATCCACTCTTCTCTGTAATTCCACATGGTGATTATAAGCCATTCCATGTTACTCTGTAGTTGCAGCATGGTAGCTTCTTATTATGTTGAAATGTTTCCTTTAAATGCATTGGAGTCATATAGTATTTATTTTAAACAGAGGGGAACCAGCCTTTAGGAGATGAGGTAGTTCCTGGATTAGGTAGTGAGGCATTTTAAATTAGGACAAAAGACCCTAGGTAAAACTGCAAAGTAGGCCAGGAAGCTTGTTGTTCCCATGAGGGAACTTACTGCAAGGTGTCAATGGATTCACGTGTACACTAAGCACTGATTATAGACTAAACAAATAACACATCTTACACATATACCTCCTACAGGTCCACAAGTATTTATTTCAGAGCTTGGGGACCAAATGTGTTTTGGAAGTCAGACAGTTCAGGTTTTAGAAAGGTAATAGGATATATATATATATCCTATTATATATTATATATACCATATATTAATAATATTCCCAGCAGAGTCTGAGCAGTACCCTATAATCCAACACATGACTAGTTCTGCAGTTAAATATGGGAATGTTCACTACTAATGGGATAAAGAAAGACTATAAATAGCTTCATGTTAGTTCAGGTCAGGTTTTGTCCCAAAAAATTAGTTTGCGAAAAAGTTACCAAAGAAAATCCTGTTTTCAGTGCTTTGTGAAGTTTGAGATTGTGGATAAGAGATTGTAGACCTATCTTGTCTTATTTTAAAAGTATGAATATACTGATCAATAGGAGATACATTAATAAATGAGTGCCAACATTTAATGTGCCTTTTTGCCAGTATATATTTTCTCAATCAATGGCTGACATAAAGACAACACATATGTCAGAATTCACAAAAATTTAAGGGCTCCTGGCTGTCCTTGGTGGGAGTCCCAAGCCTAGCTTGGCTCTGGAGCCTAGCTCATGGGACCACCTCCCTCACTGGTGCACAGCCACACCTGAGGGAGGGGACGGGCCAGCCAGGACCTAAGGCAGGAGCCTGATTAGGAGAGACTCCACGCTGTAGGACAAGGGTTATTAGGTAGAGGACCTCTTTTCAGTTGCACAGGGTCTGGAGCTAGATTGCTGGGTTAAAATTCTTGCTCTGCTATTGACCAGTTGTGGAGCCTCAGACAAGTCATTTTACCTCTTTGTACTTCAGCGTCCTCCTCAGTTATGAATCCAAGTAGTAATAGTTTCTATTTCATAGAAATATTTTAGGGACTAAATGAGTTAATTCAGGTAAAACTCTTAGAGGGGCATCAGGCATACAGTAATCTTTTAATAAATGTCAGCTGTTTTTATTGTTAGTATTTGTTTACATGTCTATGGTAGGCAGAATAATGCCCCACAAGGATGTACACACCCTAGTCCCTAACTGCTGAAACCTGTCATAGAACATTCTGAAACAAACTCCAGAATGTGTTAGCATACATGGCAAAAGGGACTTTTTAAAAAAACTATACTGTAAGATCTGGGATACATGTGCAGAATGTGCAGGTTTGTTACATGGGTATACACATGTCATGGTGGTTTGCTGCACCCATCAACCCATCATTTACATTAGATATTTCTCCTAATGCTATCCCTCCCCTATCTTCCCACCCCATAACAGGCCCCAGTGTGTGATATTCCCTTTCCTGTGTCCATGTGTTCTCATTGTTCAACTCCCACTTATGAGTGAGAACATTCGGTATTTGGTTTTCTGTTCCTGTGCTAGTTTGCTGAGAATGGTGGTTTCCAGCTTCATCCATGTCCCTGCAAAGGACATGAACTCATCCTTTTTTATGGCTGCATAGTATTCCATGGTGTATATGTGCCACATTTGCTGATGGGCATTTGGGTTGGTTCCAAGTCTTTACTATTGTGAACAGAGCTGCAATAAACATACTTGTGTATGTTTCTTTATAGTAGGATGATTTATAATCCTTTGGTTATATACTCAGTACTGGGATTGCTGGGTCAAATGGTATTTCTGGTTCTAGATTCTTAAGGAATTGCCACACTGTCTTCCACAATAGTTGAGCTAATTTACACTCCCACCAACAGTGTAAAAGTGTTCCTATTTCTCCACATCCTCTCTAGCATCTGTTGTTTCCTGACTTTTTAATGATCACCATTCTAACTGGCGTAAGATGGTATCTCATTGTGGTTTTGATTTGCATTTATCTAATGACCAGTGATGATGAGCTGGTTTTCCATATGTTTGTTGGCCACATAAATGTCTTCTTTTGAGAAGTGTCTATTCATATCCTTTGCCCGCTTTTTGATGGGTTTTTTTTTTTTCTTGTAAATTTGTTTAAGTTCTTTGTAGATTCTGGATATTAGTCCTTTGTCAGATGGATAGATTGCAAAAATTTTCTCCCATTCTGTAGGCTGCCTGTTCACTCTGATGATAGTTTCTTTTACTGTGCACAAGCTTATTAGTTTAATTAGATCTCATTTGTCAATGTTGGCTTTTGTTGCCATTGCTTTTGGTGTTTTAGTCATGAAGTCTTTGCCCATGCCTATGTCCTGAATGGTATTGCCTAGGTTTTCCTTCTAGGGTTTTTACAGTTTTAGGTCTTACGTTTAAGTCTTTAATCCATCTTGAGTTAATTTTTGTATAAGGTGTAAGGAAGGAGTCCAGTTTCAGTTTTCTGCATATGGCTAGCCAGTTTTCCCAACACTATTTATTAAATAGGGAATCCAGCAAAAGGGATTTTTAAAGGCCTTTAGAAGGGTAGATTATCCCAGATTTTCCAAATAGTCTTAACCTAATCACATGAATCCTCGAAAGGGGAGAACTTTCCTTAGCTGTGGTAAGGAAAAGAGACATGACAATGGAAAGGAGCTTCAGTGCTGACTTTGTAGGTGAAGAAAGGGCCCATGAGGTGAGGGAAGTAGGCAACCTCTGGAAGCCGGAAAAGTCAGGGAAACAGATTATTTCCCAAGGTGTCTGGGAAGGAAAACAGCCCTGCCGACATGCTGGTTTTTAGCCCCTTGAGACCTATGTTGGACTTCTAATCTAGAGAACTTCAAGATAAAATATTTGTGTTGTTTTAAGTCACTAGGTTTCTGGTAATTTGTTATGGCAGTGACAGGAAACTAATAAATGTCTGTCTTTTCTGTTCTCTAATGAGCAACTTGAAGGTGACCCTGTGTCCCTCACTCCTTATCCCCAGTGTCTAGTCAGAATCTGGCATGCAGTAGGTACTCGATAAATATTTAGTGATTTAGTCAACAAAAGTCTGTGCAAGGCATGACAAATGGCTTTGGTCAGGCTAACCAAGGGACCAATGTGGGAAATACTGAGGTAAATAGGGGACCAAGTTTTGATGAATCCTTACCAGGGTGTTAGCCTAATAATATTAAAAACGAAATTATTAAAAAGTGTACTGATAATATAATAATGATATAATTTAATAATATAATATTTATTATATAATAATATAATATAATAATAAAGGAAAATAACAAATGCTGACAAAGATGTAGAGAAATTGGATCCCTTGTACATTACTGGTAGAAATGTAAAATGGTGCCAATGTCATGGAAAAATACTTGGTAGTTTCTCAAAAAGTCAAACAAAGAATTACCACATGCAATTTTGTATACCACTAATTCCACTCCTGGGTATCTATCCAAAAGAATTGAAAACAAGTATTCAAACAAAAAGTTGTACACACATGTTTATAGCAGCACTGCTCAAAATAACCAAGAGATGAAAACAATACAAATGTCCATCAGTGGATGTCTAAATAAACAAAATGTGTTATATTCATATAATTAGCTTTTATTGTTGGGCCACAGAAGGAATGAAGTTTTGAGACATGCTACAATATTGACAACCTTGAAAACATTATGCTAAACAGAAGAAGCCAGACCGAAAAAGAAAAGGTCACATATTGCATGGTTCCATTTGTATGAAATAGCCAGAATAGTAAAATCAATAGAAATGGGAAGCAGATTGGTGGGGAGGCAAGGAATGGGGAGTGACTGCTCAGTGAGTTACAGGGCTTTCTCTCGGTTGATGAAACCACTTTGGAACTAGATAGAGGCGATAGTCACACAACAATGTGAATGTACTAAATGCCGCCAGATGGACACTTGAAAATGGTTAAAATGATGACTACTATGTGAATTTTACCTCACTTTTAAGAAATAAAGCAAGCTGGGCAGAAAATTTCTTCTGTTTCAAAAATCCGAACAAGGATGACAAAAAGTAGTAATATCATAGAATCTCTTTTCCCTACCATCTAACAAAATGCTCAGAAAGTAGCATAAGTGAGTGAGAGATTAATTGATTGATTCCCCAGCACCAAACAAACAAGGAAAGAGGAACAACTTTATGCCGTTTAAGTGTCAAGAAGTAGCAGCTGCAAAAAGAAACAGAAGATGCTGTTGAAGCTGAACGGGGCTCCTGACCTCACAGCCCCCTTCCCTCCCTTTCCCCAAAGCCAAGCCCTTTAGAGGAAGGAAGGCCAGTTAATGGAACCCAGATGACTCTCATCAATGCTCTCCAGCTTCAAGAGAAACAGACTGAAGGAGTGAGTAAAGAATTCTGGGAAAATTCCAGGAAAAGTCCTTGAAAAAAGAACTCTCCGTGATTGACCCTGGGGGATTTGTTGGAGGCAGGAAGGGCTATCAGGTCAATATGTTGAGCTGCAGGAACAAGCTGAGATCTAGAGGTGTGGACCGTATTCTCAGCTAGATCGATTGGGCACCAGTAAAAAGTTAGATTCATCTCAAAAAGGAGTGGAACTGGGCTCTAAGCGAGGACTGTACTCAGGCCCAGCTGAACTATTCTTGCTTATGCCCACCTTTTCAGGCTACAGAGAAGGGGATTGGAAATAAGACCCAATAGAAATGGAAAGCAGGTTGGTGGGGAGGCAGGGAATGGAGAGTGACTATTCAGTGGGTACAGGGCTTTCTCTTGGTTGATGAAAACACTTTGGAACTAAATAGAGGTGATGGTCACACAACAATGTCAATGTACTAAATGCTGCCAGATGGACACTTGAAAAGGGAGTCAGGGTGGGGGAGATAAAGGGTCTATATAAGGCAGGGGGATGACAAGGGAAATTCACCCACACGGTATTCCATCGCAGTGATACACAGTCACTCAGAATTGTCCATATTAGACATAAGTAAGATGAAAATAAATCACGCAATCTCAATAAAATATTCTAAGAAAATAATGTATGTTAAAAACATATGAAAAATCCTGTCTGGGAGGAACCCAAAACCAAAACAGCAAAAAGATTCCTTGTAAGTGCATTGTGCTGTATAAGAACTTAATAAGAACACAAGTTAAATAAAACAAAAGATCAACATAAGATGATAAAACAACAAAATGAGATGGAACAGGATACCAAACAACTAAAGGAACAAAATAAAATTCTGAGTAACTTAGAAAAAGAGATAGTAGACACAACTAAAAATCATATTAATTACAGCACTTGGGATCACAGCAAATACAGGGGAAAAAAGAATTAACTACTAATTAAGAAGCTCAAAGATAATTCAATATAAGGATATTTGATATTCATGATAAGAACCCAACAAATAAAACAGTAAACATACTGAAACACATAATACAGGAAACTTTTCCTGAAGTGATGACAGGACTGAATCACCACTTTGATATGGTTTGGATCTGTGTCCCCGCCCAAATCTCATATTGAAATGTAATCTCCAATGCTGGAGGTGGGGCCTGGTGGGAGGTGATTGGATCACAGAGGAGGTTTCTAATGGTTTAGCACCATCCCCCTAGTGCTGTTCTCATGAGAAGTGATAGAGTTCTCATGAGATTTGGTTGTTTAAAAGTGTGTAGCACCTTCCCTCTCTCTTTCTCCTGCTCTGGCCTTGTAAGAGGTACCTGCTTCCCCTTTGCCTTCTGCCATGATTGTAAGTTTCCTGAGGCTGCCCCAGCCATGCTTCCTGTACAGCCTGTAGAACCGTGAGCCAATTAAACCTCTTTTCTTTACAAATTATAAATTACCTAGTCTCAGATAGTTTTTTATAGCAATGCAAGAACAGACTAATACACACTTGAAAGATGAAACTGTATCCTAGGCACAATTGATGCAGAATGAACAACATTGAGTCATACAGTGATTGAGCTAGTCAACCTATAAGATAAAGAGTTCTTTGGCCATCCAACAGAAAAAGCAAAAGGGGAAAAATATTAAGGGGGCTGCAAATTCCTCCCCATCACCTCCCAGTGCCAGAGAACTCTAGGGAAATAGCTAACACAGGAAAAGAACCGTGACCTGGAATATTTTTATTTGGTCAAATTTTTATCCATGTGTAAAGGCAACAAGGAGAGCATTTGCAAATGTAACAGTGCTCAGGGAATATAGAACCTAAGAACCTTCTTGAAGAAAGCCTTCAAAGCCACAGACTCTAAAGTCAGTCTGCCTGAATTTGAATCCTGGCTTTGCCACTTACTAGCTCTGAAATTTAAGCAAGTTACTTAAGTAACCTTTTTTGTGCCTCAGTCTCCTCATCTGTAAAATGGGGATAATAATAGTCAATATTTCATTGGGGTTTTTTTTTGTGTGTGTGTGGATTCAATGAATTAATATGAATTAATTCTATGAATTTTAGCATTTCCTTTATTTTCATTTTAGTTTCTTTCATCTCCTAATAAGTTTATGCAAAACTAAATTTAGTATTTTTATTTTGAAGAGAAATATAACATGATGACATTCTTATAAAATTATTTTTGTCCATTCATCCGTTCCTTCACCCAATTACAGATAGAAAGATGTCTGAATTTGTGCTCATCATATATTAACACTAGTAATTGTTGGTAGTGGGATTTGAGTAATGCATTGCTTTTTTTTGTATATATCTTGAGTTTTTATAATATGTATGCAAAAGAAATAAAGTTGTTATTTTAAAACTAACCCATTAAATAACTATCTCAATATATATATAAATCATTTCACAGTCCTGTAAGGAATGATTCATGCTTGCTCAAGTACATTTTGTTCTTAAAAGAAGAGATTGTATGTATAATCAAAATCAACCTTTTCATATTTTGTCAACTATTTTCCACTCTATTACTTAAGCATTAGGGAACAGTTTTGTCTTGTCAACACCCAGCTGGAAATAATAGCTCATATGTGATGAAAAGTAGTGGCTGTGGGGTGTGGAGTGATTCACAGGAACATGATTTCCCATGTCAGGGAGAAATGATCTCCACCAAGTAGGCTGTAATTTTCCATAATGTTGGGCAAAGAGGTAGGGCTTACAGGAGCAACAGGCAACTCTTTCCTCCCCTGCCACTCAAATAACTATGCTCAGGATGCTCTCCTTTGACTACAAAGTAACCCTTCTGACCTGCCATGGATCTGAGTCTGAAGCTCTGTATTCAGTAGTTGGCTGATCCTCTGAGCTGCCTCAGGCAGGTTGGATGTTCCTTTCCTTCACTCCTATCACATCTTGATCACCCTCTACTCACACTTCACTGTGATAGTTGGCCTATCTTCCCCTTAGCATGTGAGCTTCTTGAGGGCAGAAATATACCTTGTCCATCACTCTAACCCCTGTGCCTTGCACAGAGCCTGTCTTAGAATAGAGTGAATATTTGTTGAATGAGTGAATGAGTTATTGAATATTGAATAAGTTATCCATCCTCTCCTGGTTCCTTTTGTCATGAGATAAATACATGTGGTGAGAACAAATGCCTGAGATAAATGGATCTGCCTCCTTCTCACAAGCTCTTGTGAGATGGAAAACTTTGGCATAATCAACTGTGTTACAGAGCTCATCACTAGATGTAGACATGGTTCCCCTATGACCTAACCACATTCAGGTTTTCTTTTGTAGAGGCAACAAAGGAGGGTTGATTAAGGAGCAATTGTTCTGGAGTCACCCAAAAAGAAGACTTTATGAACCAGTAGAGTAATATTGCTCAAGGACCAATGTGGGGTACTCTTCATGTTGTTCTGCATCTTAGAAGCCCCAAGATAATCCCCATCTTCCCTCACAATGTTATTCTTAGACAGCCGTTAGGAAATAACATAAAGGTTAATTATTTACAGAGTTATCTTGGCAAAGAGCAACAGGACTATCAGTAAATAAAGTATTTTTATTTTTATTTATGTTAATTGTAGATTTGATCCTTTCAAAAAAATAGGGCCCTTAATTCCTGGTGCCTCTGATCACAAAGACCCTCTTGTATTGAATGTGATTCATTTCATTTGACAAGGACAGTTCAACCGAGATCTGGAAGAGAAAACTTGTTCCTCATTAGTTAGAAGCAAGAGATCAGCCAACAGGGATCGAGGCTGAGGAGATGCACAGAAACTGGGGGTGCATGGGCATGCTAGTTTGAAATGGCCTCAGACAGCATTTGCTTCCTAATATTTAGACCATGGTGTACAACATTTTTTGATGAATGGAAATAAAGAAAAAAATAAGGAAGGAAAGAAGGAAAAGGAGCTCCACAAAATGCCAAAATTATTGTGCTTCCTGATATATTGTGCTTCCAAATATAAGTCAGGAGGTCTCCTGGCACTTTGCCTTTCGATAAGGAGCAGTCAGGGGTACTCTGTAACCTATTATGCACTTAAAAGTTTTACACTGATCTTTAGGAGGGGGACTCACTTTTACTCAGTCCTCAGCCTTGTTTCTCTTATGGGTAAGAATTTGCTGATCTAGTATAAACCTTGAAATTTTCTAAGGAGAAAGTAGTTTTGAATTTAAAAAAATTCCAAAATGTTATGAAATTTTGACAGTACATTCAGATCTGGGGTGGGCTTCTGGCTGTTTGGACACATTTTCTAGAGAGGAGAGCATCTTTTCTTGGGAACGTGAGGATGGTTAGCACTCCAACCAGCAACCAGGGACTGGGGCCTGGGGGACCTTCTCCAGCCGTCATAAGATAATCCTCACCAGCTAAAAGCACCATGCCCCGCCCCCGCCCCCGCACCCACTTCTCTGATTCTGCCTTTAGAAAAAAATCACTAATTAATTAAAAAACCCCATTGCATATAGCGCAGAAGTCCTTAAGCTTTCCCATGTGATACTCGCCCAGAGTGTTTGTTAAATGGCAGAGTCCTGGACCCCACATTCTTGAGACCCGGGTCGGGAGCCCGGATTCTACAGTCTCACAAGCCTAACAGATGTCAGAGCTGTGAGCACCATGATCAGACAGACTCAGCTATAGATGTGAGTGCAACATCCCTCTGAGACAAGGACTTGTGGGCATTATTAATATGCAACAGAAAATTTTAAGAAACGCAGAGATGCAGATCTTTAAGATTTTCTGAAAGTCTGATGTGCTATTTCAACTGTGTTCTCAACTATAAATGTGATTTATTTGAGATGCTACTTTGTGCTGGGCCTAGTATCAGGTCTTCATGTGATATCTCATTTAATCCTCACACTAATCCTATTTCACAGAATAGGAAGCAGAAATCCAGAGAAATTATGAAATTTCCCCCAGGACTTGCAAGTACTAGGAGTTAGAGCCAGAGTGCAAGTCCCGGTGCCTGTAACCTCAAAACCAAGCATATTCCTGAGCTGCAAGAGAATCAACAGATGTGTCAAAAAAAGCAAGGCCAGACAGGACTTGCTCGTTCTTTTACCTGCATTTCAGGCCTCCAACATCTCTCAGAGTCAGTGGCATTAACTTCAAAAGTGTTTCCTATTCTATCCCCTTGGAAGTCACAGGGAGATTTACTCCTGATTTTAATTAGGCTATTTAGATCTTTTAAGCTTCTATAAATGTCAAAATAAAAAGTCTTGGAGGGGTCTATCTAGAAAGAGATTAAGCCACCTTTACAGAATGTCTTCTCTGGAACAGCTATTTTCATGTGGCCCAGGGAACTCATGGGTGATGATGCTCCTGGCTACTAAAAAAGCTCCAGACCCTGGTACAGGTATCAGAGCACTGTTGCCAAGGAACCTTTCTGGAGAGGCAGAATTGTGATGCAAGCAGATTATCACTGATGGACACATAAAGCAAACCATCAATGGAATGAAAAGCAAGAAAGCCATTTGTCCATCGATAGCCTAGGGACAATATACACATCATCTTTTTCCTTCTCAAAGGAAGAGACTTAAGGAGGTGTGGGCAGAGTTAGGGAAACCAGCAAAAAACACTGAGAACTCAGAGACTAGTGACAGGTGTGTTCTTACTCATCCCGGACCTGATGGGGCCAGGGGGAGGGGCCGGGGTTCTGGAGCTCAGTGGGGAAGGACACCTGCCCAGTGGTAGCTGCATTAGAGGAGGGGCACAGAGGCTGCCTGCAGATCATCTTCAAAGCAGCCCTTGCAGAAGAGGATGAACAATCTATAAATAGTCTTTTTATTCCCAAAGATAAGATAGGCTAAAAGTGGCTGATCTGAAACATCCTTTTTTTTTTTATGTTCAGTCCATTACAGGCCTTTGGTGTTTGAGGGAAACTGGTTGAATATTTATCAAGCTAAACATTTGAGCACTGCAAGCCCTCTATTCACCAGTCACCTTTCCTTCAATTGTCTGTGCAGTATCCAGGATGCCTTAATTCAGGTCAATCTCTCAATCACCCCCAGTTATGAGCCCATAGCTTGATGGAACCAGTTGATGTGGGCCAGCATTTTGAAGAGTTAGCATCTCCCTACCCTTACTTCTTCACTGATTCTGGCTCAAGTTCTCTGCTTACCCAAACAAAACTTGACTTCAGTTATCAAAATGAACTTCCTGTATTTCTGTCACGTTCATCCTCCAACTGACAGCCTTGCTCCTGTCTCTATCTATATTGTTGTTAGGACCAGCCACTTCCCACAGTGTGACTCACTCCCCCACCCATACAATAGGATGTGAGGCATGGTAGTGGTGGTGGGGGCCATGGAGGGGGTCATATCACTCAGCTGAGCTAATCAGGGTCCCTTCCCTGGAAACCTGAAATGTAGATGACTGAATCTCCTCATGGATGGTGTGAATTTAGGAATTCTCTGTAGCTACATTTTTCTATGAACCAGAAAAGCAGAGGATGAAAGTTTGCAGAGAGGAAGAGAAGAATGAAGAAGAAACAAAGAGAGGACCTATGGATAGGAAACGGAGATGGAGAGAGGCTTAGGATGTTCAATCCCTAGTTCATTTGCTTCTAAGGCTCAGCAAAATTTCCCAACTTAGCTAGTCCCAGTGGGTCTCTGTAGCTTGTATGTAAAAGAGTTCTGTATATATGACTCACCTTCTTTTCCTTCAACCATTAGAGCAGGGGAATTGTCATGATAGATTAGATTCCCTGTGTGGTTTTCCCAGCATTGTTTCAAAGACAGCCATGTGGGGAAAGCCATGGCATTTTCTTATAACATCCTCATTTGCCTTAGAACTCGTATAACAACAACAATAAATATTTATGAAGTATCTACTTACAACATTGACCTGGTTTACTGACGATAAGACAGGTTTAGTGAGAGGCAAGTGGCCTCAGGTCACACAGCTAGTGGGTAAGTGACTGCACCAGGATTCCAGAACGCTTTCTGATTCTCCTCTGTGTAGATCTAGCCTAATGGAAGGGTCATCCAGCCAGTGGTTTGCAAACTAAGTTAGTAACCACAGTCACTCAGTTCCCACCTCCAGAACTGCTTAATCAGAGATTTGGAGTGGGGAATGTAACAATGTATGTTTTTTAAAAAATGTTTTTAAGAGTTTAAAAGAAAAAACACTGCCGGGTACTGTGGCTCATGCCTGTAATCCCAGCACTTTGCGAGGCTGAGGCAGGTAGATCACCTGAGGTCAGGAGTTCGAGACCAGACTGGCCAACGTGGTGAAACCCTGTCTCTACAAAAAATACAAAAAATTACCTGGGCGTGGTGGCGGGCACCTATAATCCCAGCTACTCCAGAGGCTGAGGCAGGAGAATTGCTTGAACCCGGGAGGTGGAGGTTGCATGCAGTGGGCCAAGGCTGCACCACTGCACTCCAGCCTGGGCAACAAGAATTCAACTCCAAAAAAAAAAAAAAAAAGAAAGAAAGAAAGAAAGAAAAGCAGAAAAGAAAAAACACAGTCATTTATCCTACAAATATTTACTAAGCATTCTTACATCAGAATTAGGTTTGGCTACATGTAACAATTAACACTAATCATGTGATTTAAACAGGTAGAGGTTTATTTTTCCATGGGAAAGAAGTCAAGAAGTATACAGCCTAGGCCTGGTATGGTCATTGAAGACTTGTACCCCTCCTAGAATGGCTCCTATTAAGTAAACTTGCCTCATGGTCACAACTATGGCTGCTGCAGCTCCAGCCATTACATTCATGTTTCAGGCAGTAGGAAGAAGAAAGGAGCAAGGGGGAAAGGGCATATTTTCTTTAAAGAGTAAGCCTCCTTCTAAGTGTTTTCCAAGAAGCTCCACTCCATGTCTTCTGTTTTGACCATTTCTATGGACAAGAGAGGCTGTAGATGTAGTTGTATAGCTTGGCACAACTGCTGAACCTGACAATACAGGGACTCCATTATTAAGGAAGAAAGGGAGCATGGACGTTAGGTGGGAAAATGGCAGCCTTTGCCACAGCCCACTACTAGATGCCAGTTAGTGCCCTGGGGATACAGTGATGAAAAGGCGAGGCTGCTGCCCTCTTGGCACTTATGTTCCAGCAACGAGACAGACAATAAAGAAGCAAAAAATAAATAATAGAATTTCAGGTGGTGATGGGTAATGGTAGCAATTGTAAATAGGTTGAAAAAGGTGAGGGTTCCCCTGAGCAGGTGACATTTGAGCAGAGATGTGATTGATGCACAGGGCTGAGAACAAGCATTCTAGGAAAAGAGGATGCACCCACCAGGACCTTGGGGCGTAATCATGCAATGTGCGCTCTGGTGGAGAACCACTGATTCCAAACCTTTTAAAAGAGAATACTTTTAAGTATTCTGTAGCCTGTTCAGATGGGGTGAAAAATAACCTGGGTCACGTCGATAAAAGGAACATTAGTGACATTCCATTGGTGGTTTTATGTATTTATGAAATAAATTTTCTTGTCAATATGGTAGTTATTGGTACTTCAGGTTATTACTATGAACCTTGTCGGTGTGGTTATAACTCACAGACACCTCTTGTTCCATAAAAGTGTTGCATAGTATATATTTTTAAAATTAATGCTAATTATTAAAGTACATTAAATATGAGTATAGTATGGATACTTCTAGTTGCATTTCAGTACTTTTCATCTTGTTTATATAATTTTGGATTCTTCTCTCTAAAAGTATTGTATGAAATATATTTATTTTTCAAGTTCAACTGAATTTATATTTAAAGGTATCCATTTGTGTGTTTAGCCTATATCATTTCTTGAGAAGCAATGTTTTCCCCAAGAATATTTGTCCTTGCTGGGTCTTTCTCTTACCTTGAGTGATGCCCTCCTGTTACTGTATTCTGGGGTCTGGCAAAGATTTTTATTGACCTTATTCATATCATTTATGATTGTATTGATTTCAGTAAAATTTCCATTTTAACATTTGCCTTTATGTTGAAGTCATCATCTTTTTAAATCTTTTCATGTATGCCAGACCTCCTTCCCCCCACGTTATGAATTTTTTCATTGCCCCCTCCAGTTCTGTGATATCTTTCTTGATGAAATAAGAATGCACACAGACCTCAGTACACACGCTATGCAACAATCACATTGAACAAGCAAGACTGTGGCATAGAACCACGAACCAACATTTTACCTTCCACTGCCCCTTTAAATCTGCTATGTGGGCCTAGTTCTTCTCTTGTGTCTGGGTAAAAACTCAGGCAGGTTTTTCTAGTCACAGTGTTCTCCAATCAATAATTTAAAAATCCAGTCTCATGTAACAGATAATACTTTGGACTTGGTTCAATATTGTTTTCCCTTCCTTTCCTGATCATGACCTGCTGCGAGTAGAGTCTGGCAGCTGGGAGAGGGAATACATCCTCACCTTTTTCCACTTCGTGCTTCCCATCTCCCCCTTCCATCCAATTAACTGCGATTTTTGGTCCCTATTCAGTGGATTGTGGGAAGGGAGAAAAGATAACATCGGTCAGAAAAGTTTTGCCTGGTACTATTGTGAGCTTGGTGTTACCCTCTCTGGGCTTGGGAAAGGTTTTAAGCTGACTTGTTCTCATCTGTATCCTGTGGGGTTTTAAGACATTCCCATCACCAGAGACCTTCCTCTCACCTGCAGTCCATTGACATGAGCAAGACACTCTTCTCCAGCTCATTGCACACTCTATCCCTGCTTCCTGGCATTTGCCATTATCTCTGTCTTATCTCTGCTGCTCTCTCTTCATCTCTCAGGCAGCCCTCTTGGATAAGACTGTGGTCCACATCTGGCTCACAGAAAGCAAGTATATTTTTTACACTGACAGACCCTGTGAGAGCAGGCCTCTAACACAGCCCCTTCTCCTTGGCTTGTGTGTCGGCAGATGGCCAGACCACCTCTTGCTCTTGAAATTTCTCAGCTAGGGGTTAGGCACAGTTTAATGTGTCCATCAACTGCAGGGGACACAGACCACGCTTTCGGAGTGTTCCTATTGAGGGCTTTTCACTAATTTTAACACGAGGGACCAGCACTCTATTCCTTACTGCAAGGAGAGACTCAGAATCATAATATACGTAGAGCATTCTCTAAAAATGTTCTCTCAACCTCCACTTTCTCCTTTCTTGACTTCTCTAATCTTTTATATGGGCTAGAGGTGGGTGGTCAGCTCAGGGCTGAAACTGGTTTTTCATCCCCCACCTCTTTTTAAAAAATGTTGTATTTTAACATAATCATGGGCTTATAGGAAGCTGAATTGCAAAGAAACATCCAGGGACATCCCATGCAATTTTCACCTCCAATGTTAACATCTTGCATCACTGTAAAGCAATATCAGAACCAGGAAACTGACGTTGGTACAATCCACAGAGCTTATTCACATTCCACAAGTTATACATGCTCTCAATTGTGTGTGGTTCGCAAATCTGTGCAATTATTTCACATGTGTAGTTTCATGGAAACACCACCACATTCAAGACACATAACTGTGCCATCACCACAAGGTCCTCACACTACCTCTTTACAGCGTACTCCCTTCTCTCATCCCTAACCCAGCAAGCACTGATCTGTTCTCCATCTCTATAATTGTTATTTTACGGAATCATTCAGTATGTATCTTTTTGGGATTGTCAGTCATCTCCTTTTTCCAAATCCCATAAAAAATAATGGTCTCACTTTGGAAAGTAACATCTTATTGTTTTTGTGCCGAAGGGGAGGCAAGGAAAGTTCCATTTTAACATTCTGTTACAAATAGTTTTGTTCAAGTATGGGACATATTTTCTATTGTGTCATTCTGATGGCTCAGCATTTCATTCATTTAACAAATATTTATGGAGTGCCTGGCATTTTATTGTTTTGGATGCTACTGTCCTGTGTTAGGCTTAATGTTCTCAGGAAAGCAAATAACTCCCAGGGTCTTCTCCTGGCATTATAGGTTATTTCTAGGCTATTGTTCTACAACTGCTTATTCTTAAAGTGTTTTAACTTGAACTTGCCCTGAAGTTGAAATTTCTGTACCGTTTTCTGTTTAGCCTCTAAAAGTCCCTCTCCTATTGACTTACCATTTCACTTAGAGTATCTCAGGGTCATCTACCACTCTGAGAGTTTCACTGCGCACCTAGCTCTTCAAATCTCTTAATAAAATTATTCACCAAGATTGGCACCTCTTGACCTCTGAGAACTCTTACCTTTTACAAAGAAATGAGTCTTTTTTATTACCCAGTTTTCCTTGCTGAAATTTAATTATTTGTCCACTTCGAATAGTCTGTGACTCCTATGGTGATCCATTCATTCTCTACTCACCCATAATCAGGTTTTAGTGTAGACACTTGTCAAAGACATTTCCAAAGTCTGCCAAGTGACTCACTCCCCTTACCCTGTGTACCCCCAAGGAGCTTTGAAAATCAGAGCTGATTCCTTAAAGATAAATTTGTACTTTCTTCCAGCAGCCTGGCTTGTATGGAAGGGAGAAACTAACAGTTGGTGGTTTCCCAGGGTCCCCTCTGGAAATGCAGGCTGAGACTGACATTGGCAACCCGACTGTCCTGCAGAACCACAGCTGTTGCAGCAACTGGTCTCACATCACAGTCGACAGCTCCACAGTTCTGCCCATGAACTCATTTGAAATTCCTAGGTGGATCACATCCTGTCTGGGTGATTTATTGATATCTGTTTTGTCAGTGAAGACTAGAACATTCTGTGCATTTACTATGATTTCATTGAATGCTCCAACCTGCCCATTTCAAGGGCATGCATCTTCCTTGGTAAAGGGCAAGGCAGAGCATTAATGCATTGTCGCTTCTGTCTTTCTTTTCATTCCTTTGTGCATTCCATGAATGCCCTCAGTTTCTTGTTTTTGTTTTTGACATTCTTTGGAGTTTCTTACAAGGTGCCCTTTAATAGATCATAGAATTTCAGAAGTAAAAGAAATGTTAAAAGGTAGTTTGGTCCAAACACCCCATTCTAAAGATGAAAAAAGCTGAAGTTGAAAGAAGTTCTGTGACTTGATCTGACACGTTGAATGGCTTCTGTTTCCATTTTGGTTGTGTGTGCTTATTTTTTTGGTATTTCTGCTAATTTGAAATTTTGAATAACATGGCTTTCCTTTTGGACCTTAAAACGCTGTCCTTCTTTTGTAAGTCTCTGTGGTGCTACAAAGAGGCTATCTCATCAGCGCTGTTGCCTGTCCACCTGGCCACTGACAAGCTTGATTCTGCTATCCAGGACACAGAGGAGCCTAAGGTAGCAACCCCCTCTGCTCAACCCTGCCCAGTTCAGGAATCTCTCTGCCTTGACATTTGCTACAGCTTCGGCTTGTCACCACCCTCTCACAGAGAATTTGTTTACTTCTCCACAGATAAAAATTCCTGGTTACAGTGCGTTCCTTTTATAAAAACGGTCTGCTTTCCAAAAGGCTGCTTTCTCAGAGCATTTCACTTTGCCATCTCTATCGGGAGATCTGAGCCATGACATACGCAGGGTTGAAGTGGGACGGGATGAGATGGGAAGCCCTTGCATATCTTTCTGGAGAGTGTGAAGCCAGCCGGCTTCTTTTGACTCACCATCCTGCTGTCTTATTTTTACAGCAAAAAGGAGGTACACGCCATCTTCCTTGTTTTCAGCCTTCGTTTTGAGCACTGCACACCCATGAGTACTGCCAGGGGTCTTTCTGTTCCCATCCAGACCACATGGCTATTTCCACTCCCATGATGTCCACAGCAGCCTTTATCAGCCACCTCTGCACTGGAGCAGGGGCCTCCTGCTTTCTTATTTGGTCTCCCATCTAGTCGGTCTGTGCTAGGGCTACGAGTACCATGGGAATAAAACTCGTACATGCCGTCCCCTTCCTCAAGGCTGTGATTCCTGGCACCCCCCTAGTTTCATGCAGAGTGTCTGAGGCAAGGTCAACATCCTCTTGGCACATAGCAAGACCTCAGTGAGCCTGTGTTCGGTGCTCATCATTGGATGTATTCCAGCAGGGTCTCTGCCTCCACTGTGGCCCCCTGGAATGGGTTCATTGTTCATGCAATAGCCGGAGAGGATGCCAAAAAATGCATATCCAGTCATTCCACTGCTCTGCCCAATGCCTTCCTCCCACACACAATGGCTCGCCCATCACATTACCCTGCAATAGAATGAATTCCTGTCTCCATTTTCATGACACTCGATAATTGGTACTCTGCGCAGCCTCACCGTGGCCCTGGTGTATTTCCCGCCCCTTGATTTGACTTAGTCACGTCATGTGCTTTGTCCTTGGGACGGCAGCGGCCCTGACTCCAGCAGGTGCTCGTCATGAGCCTGTGTGGTTGGACTTAACGCTCCTCATGTCTGCTATTGCCACGACAAGAACAAGAGCAGTTGCCCCTGCCTTTTGCAGCTTGGGTCCCAGAATGAAACACATGGAGGAGGCCTGTCCAGGCTGAGCTGCTGCTGTGCAGTGAGACCCTTGCTGCTGTGTGCCACTGAACATCTGTCGTTGCCACGCAGCGAGAGCTGATTGACGCAGCATCCAAAGCCCTACCTCGTGGTCCCGGGTGTCCTCTCTGATGACATTTTCGTACACTCTCGCCCTCATGGATTGCGCTCCAGCAGTGTGTTCCTGCCCCAGGGTTTTGCCCTTGCTGTGTCCTCCACTTATGATTTTATTTTCTTCAACTACCTGATCAGAGCTCTGGTAGTGATAATTGTGGTGAAGCAGGGTAAGGGGCCAGTGAGTCCAGCAGGGGCAGGAGGAGGTTGTTTTACATGGAGGGGTCCGAGGAGGGGACATCTGAGCAGAGAACTCGAAGGGTGAGGGAGTGAGGGAGCAAACCACACGTATCAGTGGGGGCAGGGCTCCCGGGCGTGTTCCATGCAAACAGTGTCTTCCAAACACTCTGCGGTTTTCTTCCTGCATTTGTGGCTTTATACAAGCTCCTCTTGGAGCTTGTATGTAAAGGACCTGGAAAGTCCTTTCCTAACCACATCCTTCTCATTCTGAATTGAAGCCAATCCCTTCCAGGTCCCTCGGCTTCCTAGGAGATTGATGTCTGCCCCCGGCCTATGTTCCCAGGGTGCCCTGGCAGCTCTCCGGTTATTTGTTGGGGACGACCATCTTGAGTTCATAGCCAGATAAGAATAAAGAAGTTAGACTGGGGAAAATGATATTTAGGAAGAGTTTTAAAACTTATTCACTCTACCATTTTTTTAAATATTCTGAACCTTCTTCTGGGTGCAACCAGGTTGGTAAGAAGCTGATTAGCTGGGTGTCATAGTAGTCTCCAGTGCATTGCTGGAGCTGAGTGCCAATGCCCCGTATTATTATTATTCAGAGACAGAGTCTTGCTCTGTCACCCAGGCTGGAGTGCAGTGGCTTGCTCATAGCTCACTGCAGCCTTGAACTCCTGGGTTCAATTGATCCTTTCATCTCAGTCTCCCAAGTATCTAGCACTACAGGCAGGCACCACCACGCCCAGTTAATTTTTATTTTTATTTTGTGGAGATGGAGTCTCACTACATTGTCCAGCTGGTCTCGAACTTCTGGCCTCAAGCAATCCTCCTGACTCAACCTCTGAAAGTGCTGGGATTATAGGTGTGAGCTACCTTGGCCAGCCTTCCCAGTATAATTACACCTCTGGCCAGTACTGAGAGTTTGTATAAGACAGCCCAGTGAAATATCACATGGTCTAGAGCCTCGCTATCCAAGTGCGGTCTGACAACCAGTAGCATCGCAGCATCACCAACACCGAGGAGCTTGTGAAACATGCAAAATCGACTGGGCACAGTGGCTCATCCCTGTAATCCCAGCACTTTGGGGGGCCAAGGCAAGTGGATCGCCTGAGCTCAGGAGTTTGAGATTAGCCTGGCCAACGTGATGAAACCCCGTCTCTAATAAAAATACAAAAAACATTAGCTGGGCATGGTGGCGGGCACCTGTAGTTCCAGCTACTTTGGAGGCTGAGGCAGGAGAATTACCTGAACCCGGGAGGTGGAGGTTGCGGTGAGCCAAGATTGTACCACTGCACTCCAGCCTGAGCAATAAGAGCGAAACTCGGTCTCAAAAAGAAAGAAAATGAAAAGAAAGAAAGAAACATGCAAAATCTCAAGCCCTATTTCAGACTTTTAGAACCAGATTCTCCAGTGTTCACAGCAAAATCTGAGAACTGATCAGTTCCTCATTTATGACATTGCTTGGTGTCCTCTTGGTTAGAACTTCACAGGTAAATTTTTGTTTTGCTAGTCTCAAGACAAATTGCTCTTCAGAGCATTTTATTTGCTTTGTTGCTCTTATGGACATTGCAAATTTTGTACAGTTTCTCTTTTCCAGTTAGCTGCTAAATTTACACTGTCTTCTACACTTCTTAGTGTAGTGTTTTGTATGGAGCAGAAGAAAAATATTTGATGCATAAACAAAAAGAATCCATTCCCTGTATTATTAAATATAAAAGACTCCTAAAGTCCTCAAATGGGGTGGTATGCTTGTTTCAGTGGCATCAGGTACCAGAGAAATTGAGAAGGCTTTTGCTCACCAGCAGGCCTGAGGACACAGCCCCAGGCAGCACTGGTGCTGACTGAGGAAGAGGAGCAATGGCTTCAGTTCTTGGGGACCGAGGAAGAAGCCCAAAGCTCTCAGTGACTGGCTGTCACACACCTAGAAGCTCTGCACATTATACACTGACCCTGTGAACTGCTCCCACATGCCAGGTGGGACTTCTGTACGATCAGCTGGATAATGATGACATAGAGCCATGCGCGACGGGTGGGTCAAATGGACCTGCCCAGTTCCTGGAGATGGGGCTCTGGCCATGTCTCCCTTTCTCCTCTATGCCATGAGGGACCTTTCGACTGCCAGGCACTGGAACTCTTTTGCTACTTTCTAGAAGGGAGAGTATTCCAGACCCCACCTCTCCTCCCAATCCATGGCCTCCCTCAGTTCTTTCACACGTTTTCTGTGCATGGTTCCTGTGGGAGAAGTGAGGTAAGGTGAGCCAAGCTGACTTGAGACTCTATTCAGCTCCTGTTGCTGCAGCAAGAGGGAAGTGACAGGCCATTGCTCCCCGTCCTGTTTGCAGGTATCAGCACCTTTCTGAGGAGGCTGAAGATGTGGGGCTGGTGGCCTTCTGCCCCTATCTCTCAGAGGTTTGGAGGAGAGAGGTTTGGCTGAACAAGGCATGATTGGCAGGCCTGTGCCGGCTTCCTCCTGCCCTTCAAACAGTGGTACCTCTAAAGTGCCGGTAAAGTCACTTACCTGTCTACTGGGTTTCTTGGATCGGGCAGAGTCACACCCATAGAAATCACAATTAGTAGATGTATGTGTGTGTTTGTGTGCAGACACACATATATGTATATATTTATTATGTGTGTTTATAGGTATGAGTGTATATATTCCCCCAGTCCAAGAACTAAACTCCCTGTATAGCACACCAAAACACTGCTTTTCAGTAATTTTTATGTAACAAATTAGAGAGTTGTCTAAAGTCAGGGGGTGCTGTAATTTGGAAGCTGGCCCTTCATCTCAACATGGCCCTGGAGATTAATCAGCAGGTGCAGATAACTCAGCCCCTTCCAGGGTTTGGCAATCAATGGTAAAAACGGACAAACAAAGACACGTACTTCAACTTACCCCATCAGGAACACCGCATAGCCCCCGGCCTCAGAGGCGAGCACCTGGAAGCCACTTCTTGTTGTCTTCTCACATCTGAAAGCTAAGAGTGACACTATGGAATCTGTAGCAGAACCAAGCCACACGGTCCAGTTTGGGCCACTGATGGAGTCTGTACAAAATGAGATCCGATTTTCCTTGTCAAGGAGTAGTTACTCCGGGACAGCCTTGGCTGCTCTGCCCACTTCATCCATGACGAGCTATTCCCAGATTTCCTTCCTCAGAGGCGGCTGCAAATTTGGAGTGCACAGATGTACACTCACATCTTAGATTACTTTTGCCAATGCACATTACCTTATGTTTATTTGAGTTAAGTTTCATCTGCCTTCAGGCTGCTCAATCCCCCCAAGTGTTTGAATGCATCTGGAGTTTCCTGCAAATCTCCTTAGTTTTTGTTAGCCAAAACAATTTGGAGCCAGTTGAAATCTCTGGGAAGACATTAAAGGACAATTATGTGACAATTGCTCGTGTAATCTGTGACCAGGTAGCCCAGGGAGGGACTGGGGGTTGTAAGCAGGATAGCACTTCTTTCAGCGTGTGCCTCTCCTGATCTCACAGCCCTGGAGAGGTGCCAGGGAGTCCCACATGGTGTTTGTTTCTGCAAGTGGAAATGCAGATGTCTGTGCTTCAACCAGGGCTTGGAAGCCACCTTTTGGGGGAGTGATGGGGAGGCATGTTACATAAGATCCATTCTGTCTGAGTGAATTGGTTATGGGAGAGAGAAGAGGAAGCAGAACAAGAGCGGGTGGGAAGCAAGTGAGTGAGAAGGAAGCTTGTGCAGCAGCCTGTTCAGATGTGTGGAAATACAAGTTTAATCAAGGAGAGGAGGGAGAATAGGAGTGTGGCACTATGGACTAGCCTAGGAAGGCATACTGGTCAATTTTGGTATATCCTGGAAGCTGGAAGAGAGGGGCTTGGACAGGAATGGAAGGAGTTGCCCTCAAGACCCAGAAAAAGATGGCAAGGAGCAGCCCAAACTGACAGGAGGAGAGAAAGCAAAAGGAGTTGTTTGCAAGAACCAGATCTCTTGGAGCCTGGCTAGTGCGAGGCTCTTGTGTGTGGGCAGTGTCTGAGCGGATCCAAGTGTTTCAATGAGCTAAACTAGTCAGCTTCAAGCTGTTCCATAGACGGTGGGTGTGAATCCAAAATCATTTCAGGCATTCAGCTTTATAATGTTTCTTTTAAGAAAAAAAAAAAAAAAGAAAAACATGGAAGAAGCACCAGACCCAAATGATTCCTTTTTCTCTTGGCCAGTTACCTGTGCAAGTATCAGGCCAGTTGTAAAACACAAATCTGGGTAGGTTAGAAAGGCAAGTTGCAGATGCCTCTTCCCTTACAGCAGCATTCATGGGAGAGCTTCTTTCTCTCTCTCTGCCTCGAGGATAGTCACCATTCTTCTATTCCATTTTTAGAAACAGGCTGGCAGCACACAATCTCCAGTCTCCACACAACTCTCCCCTCCTCGGTGGTCCATTTGTCTCTAAGTCTCGTTGGTTGTTTGCATCTGCCTGAGTAGTTCATGCATGGGAGTCAGACTCGGATGAAGGTTCAACAGTCATTGAAGGGATAGATTGTGACCACTTCCACTGCCTTGCTAATACCCACCACCTCACCCTCCAATCTGCTGCACTTCGGTCTTGCTTCAAATTCCCGTGGCTGCAAGGAAGACCTACTGTTAAAAATGAGGAGCTAAGACTATGAGTGTTTGGGGGAATTGAGTACAGAGCTGCAGCCTGGGATAACCTTGGCAAGCACTGTGACCACCCAGATGGGGAAGCAGTGGACCAGAAGAGAGCCTCAGGCCCCAAGCATGCCTGATTCATGGAGTTCTTTCTCCCCCACCGAGTGGTTGTGTTAGTTTGATAAAGCTGTTGTAACAAAATACTACAGATTGGGTGGTTTAAATAACAGGAATTTGTTTTCTCACAGTTCTGAAGACTAGAGCCTGAGATCAAAGCGTTGGCAGGGTTGGTTTCTTCTGGGGGCTGTGAGGGAAGCGTCTGTTCCAGGGCTCTCTCCTTGGCTTCTGGGTGACTGTCGTCCCTCTGCTTCTTCTCATGGTCGCTCTTCTGTACCTCTTTGTGTCCAAACTCCCTCTTCTTAAAGGAACACCAGATGTATTGGATGAGGGCCCAGCCCAATGACCTCATTTAATATTAATTACCTCTTTAAAGACCCTGTCTCCAAATACGGTCATGTTCAGATGTACTGAGGGTTGAGACTTCACATATGAATTTTGGGAGTGGACACAACTCAGCCTCTAACAGTGGTCAGAAAAGGTTTTCTTTCGTAAGTCTAGCTATAAAGAACACCCACTTGGGGAAGCAAAACAGCCTAAGATAGTTCAAAAGGACACATTCTGACTCCTCATCCTCTCATAGTTCATTGTTGGCTGAGCCAGAGTCCAATTTCCTTTGCTTCAGTGAGTGGATGCACAGTGTGAGGAGAAATGGGGGCCCTCTAATGCCCTAAGGCTTTGCTGGATTCCTGATCAAGCCACCAGGGATGCCCCAGGAGTGTTGGCAATGGAACCGCCCAGGGGCTTGGCATTGTGGACGTCAACCTGATTAAACCTGGCCTAAGTGCTGCACCCAGGTCATGTCAGAGGTGGTTCAAGTTTTTGTTCATTCAGGTAAAATAACAGGCAGTGTGCAATAGGGGATTATTTCAGAGAATGGGGTCATTTTCAAATGTTGCACAGATTGAGCTGGGTAGTGCATTCCACATAAGTGAGGGGATGTGGATGAATAACCTGGACTCAGGCACTTGGCCTAGATTGGGGAAAGAAATGATGCTTGAGCCCCTCTGGCTTAGTCACCTGGCACCATGAGGTATCCTCAGGGAATGATAGTGAATGTCACCTGGAAGAGGGAATGCTCAGAACTGTGCCCCTGGAGCCCAGGCAGTTTTGCTGGGAGCACTGCCCCCTTGCTGATACAGGTTGAAAGAAGTAGCATCTATGCGGATCACCTGTGCTCCAGCAAAGCCCTCAGCAGCACTTCACTTGGCCACAGGGCCCAGGGGCTGACCATAACCTATGGTGGCAGAGTCTAGCCTGGAGGGTGTCTGAGCTCCTAGAGGGTGACAGCAGGTAAGTGGCAAGGGGAACTGATTTATGAGTTAGTGAAGGTGATCCTTTGGGATCCCTGAGAGGGAAAATCCAGGTAAAGACAGATCTTATACCCTACCTGGTGAGGTAGGGATTTTGGCCAACTCAGTTTGGATTTAAAAAGGAAATGTGGCCTCATTTTGAAATGGCAGGCTGGGGAGGTTTGGACAATACAGATTATATAGATAAAGAGGATGAGAGCTTAACAGTTAGACAGGGGGCAAGCATTGTATAAAGAGGGTACAACATGTGTAAAAGCACAGAAGAGCAAAAATGTTGGCCATATTTGGGGAATCTCAAGTTCAAACCTAATTTTAACTACAAACTATATAACATTTTTTATCACTTAACAGTTTACCAAAGTTTTTTACATAGTTTTCTTATTATGTCTTCACAATGACCCTGTGAGATATTTTATTAACATTTGATGGTAGAAGACACTGAGGCTCAGAGATGTTAAGTAACTTGTCAAACTCAATGAGTTAATAAGTGATAGGCTTAGGTTTCTAACCAGGGTGTCTAACTTCAGACCTCACGTTTTGTTTGTTTGTTTGTTTGAGATGGAGTCTTGCTCTGTCACCCAGGTTGGAGTGAAGTAGCATGATCATGGCTCACTGTAACCTTGACCTCTCAGGTTCAAGCGATTCTCCTGCCTCAGCCTCCCAAATAGCTGGGACTACAGTTGTGTTCTACCATGCCCAGCTAATTTTTGTATTTTTAATAGAGATGGGGGTTTCACCATGTTGGCCAGGCTGGGCTCAAACTCCTGACTTCAAGTGATCCACCCCTCTTGGCCTCCCAAGATGCTGGGATTACAGGCATGAGCCACCGTGTCCATCCCATACCTCACATTCTTGACCTGACTATGCTACGAGGCTCCTGGGCATTGCTGAATGGGGAAGGGATGGGACTTGACAGTGACCCACCTAAACAGGGATGAGTATTTTTTTTTCTTTGGAATTGCCAGTTGCATGATTATAATACAAAGCAGACCAATTTGTAGTTGGTTCTATCATTGTTTGTCAAATCTCCATAAATAATTCATCCCTAATTCAGGCTGTGATTGCCTGCAGCCAGGGCAAACCTCTCCCTCCACCTTCCTGGGTATCTCATTGCAATGATTCTTACTTTTGGGTTCCTGACTGCCCTGGGCAAGGTTCTATCAATAGACACTCATGTTTCCAGGCAGTGGCTACCCAGCGCCCCAAGGAGAAACAATAGGTAGCTTCTATACGGTTGTCAGGAAGGAAGCCTAGACCTTTTTAGAAATTATGTCACATTGGGGTTGAGCAGCCTGACCCTATTGTAGCCTGGAGAGCCATGTGTTCTCTCCTCTTAGAAGGAAAGCTGGAAGCAGAGAGACCATGGGTGTCAACCTGATTAAGCCTGGCAGGAGAAAGGAAACAGGAGATTCTGGCCCTGCCATAGCTTAGGCCAAATATCATCCCAGACAAGCAGACACCTGGAGACTCAGCATGGAGAAGCCATCATAGGGAGAGCTAGAGATGGAGGTCCACTCCCTCACTTGAGGGCCATCAACCAGAATTTTAACTTGCATTCAATGTAAGGAAGAAATAGATACACACACCCCACAGTTGGCATTTTCTGCACATATTTGATTAAAACCTGACAGCATTTTCCTAGTAAAGGTACAATTTCTGTGATTACCCTCCTCCCAGCTCCTTGAAAAAATAATCTTAAAGCAAGATAATTAGTCAGGTAACTGTGTATGTGTGTTTAGCCAGGTGCCACAGAAAGATGTACAAAATATTTTCCTTGATTCTCAACATGAATTCTATTAGGAAGAACAGTTAGGGCCTGGTATTCCAGTCAGATATAGTACAAGCAAGTTCTTGGTGTCATCTGGAATTTTCTATCCAGACTCCAAATTTGCAGGTCTTCTTCTGGGCACAATGAAGGTGTACAGGTTCCAAGTAAGTGCTCAGCTCACTGGAGCCGTGAGACCAGCTTCAGGGCCATTCACATGGCTGTCATAAATGCCTGACACTGGGGGACCAGTTTTTAAATTTCTTTTGGTGTGGAAATATCTTGTTATTTTTGTAAAAAAATACAAAATCAATGCATGTTCCTTACAAACCCAAATTCAAACAATACAGCAGTATATAGAATAAACAATAAAAATTCCCTTTACTTCTTACTGCTATAATCTCATTGTCCTCCCTATCCATGACCATTGCTGATAGTTTGGGGTGAATCCATCCTGACTTGTTTTATGTATTATCACATATGTAACATACAGATATGGTTTGTGTGTGTGTGTGTGTGTGTGTGTGTGTGTGTGAATGAGATCCTACTATACTAGATACATTACTCAGTCACTTGCTTTTTTTATTGGGGAATTCTCCATGTCAGTACATATAGATCTACCTTATTCCTTTAGTGGATGCATATTATTTAATCATTCTCTTAACATGGACGTTCAGATTATGGAAATTTCATACCAAAGTAGGCCATGCTCCTTTCACCCTTTTATTGATCCCAATCATTAAAAATATTCAAAGAAAAGTCAAAAGACAGATGGGGAGATACTGTCTTCTGGCAACTTGAGGAGCGATGAAAGCTACCTGACCCTTCTCTAGGCTCTACCCAAAATCACTACTCTCCCGAAGCTATGAGATTTTAACCTTCATTTCTTTATGCCTTTGTTTCTTCATTCTTTACCACAAGGATCCCCTTCTAAAATGCAGAGCAACTGGGGGTATAAAGGAGTGGGGATAAAACATTAATAATAGTTCCTACACCGCCATGACAAGAAGGCTTTGCAAAGTGTAAAGACAGCTCACAGAGAAGGCATTATTATTATTATTATTATTTTATTATTCGTGTCTAGCACTTTACAAGCCATTTTGTACCTGAGTTATGCTCCTTAGCTACTTCACCTTCATGTGGACACTGTACAGGCCCCTTGCTCCAAGACATGGGCAAGACCTGGAATGATAATAGGGTGGAGAGATTGGGCTGAAGAAGCATTGAAAGGGGAAGGCGAGGAAAAAGAGGAAAGACAAGAGACCTGGGATGCTGACAGCTCACATTACCCAGCTCACGATGCTGCCTAGGGCTGACCCTGCCATACGCCGGCATGTTTGCCTGCTGACTGGGCTCGAAAGTTAAAATTGAGTTCTGTGGATGCTGGCCAATGACTTCCTTGTCATGGGAGTGATTGCTTTTTGCTGTGTTTGCAAGATGTGAATTCATTCTTTTTTAATATCAGTAATACACAGTAAAGAGCTTAATTGAATTTACAAAGAAATGGGATCAGGCAAGCCTTGAAAATATCGTGTGCCTTTATGGCTCTAAGACGTTAGTGTTGGAGTGGAGTGAGTGTCTCAGCAGCATGGAAACTCTCTCCATCACCATCATCCTTCATCATCAGAACCCTGGCACAGAAGCAATAGGAGCCAGAGGGGCTTGGAGCTTTAGGGGTGCCTTGCAGCTCTCGTTCCCGTGATGTAAGAAAACTGGGCCTTACTGACCCAGCAGTTACCATATCGATGTGCTATTACTCATGTAGAAAATGGAAGCTCTTGGTCTCCACTCAGGAGATAATCCATTTTAAAATTATTCATATAGAGAGTGTGCTGATCCACAAGCCCTGCCTTCCTGGTGCTTTGTGAGGAGTGATGTTTGTTTGCTAGATGTGTGACCTGGGTTAGAGGTGGCCTCTGCACTGGTCTGTGTGAAGGATGGAGCTCATAGTTATGCTGGGCTTGGTTTGAGGGCAGGAATTAACATGGAGGAAAGGCTGGGAGTGGACAGGACCCTCTGCCTACAAAGCCGCCGCACAGCAAAAGCCTAAGGTCTGTATCTCCTTGTGCAAAAAGTTGCACCAGCTCCAGATTTTCTTTGACACCCTGAGGTACTGATCTAGTGGGCAGGTGGTCAGAAGTCTCCAGAAAGCTAGAATGGTGGTCAGGCATGTAGGAGGGAGGGCTGAGCTCTCTGGTGGTGGTGGGGTTTCCACTAGACTTCAATGTAATTAGATTTACACACATTTTTTGGATATCAGTTATGTGCCAGGCACCATGTTAGGTTTAGCAATGAATTAAATTTGATCCTTCCCTTGAGGAACTTACAAGATGACTTTAACATAACCTGCTAAGGTTGCTATGAGTGCATGCAAGAGAGATAGTCAAGCCTGGATGGGAATGGAGGAAAGGTGTTCTGGAGATGACACTTGAGCTGAAGTTTAGAAGAGGAGTCAAACAGAGTTATAATTGTACAACAGTAGGGAAGACATCCTAGGCAGAGGAAAGAGCAAGGACATCAAAGATATGTGGAAACACCATGGCTTGCAAGAAATGAAGCCAGAGAAGCAGGAGCCGGATCACAAAAGGATGGATGTGCCCTGCTAAGGAGCTGGGACAATACTCTGTAAGTGAAGACAGCCCTTCAAAGATCTTAAACAAGGCAGTACCAAGGCTTAAAGTGTACTTTAATAAGTCACACTGGGAGAGTCTGGAGGGTGGAACAATTCTCAAAGCCAGGAGACCAATAAGGAGTCTGGGACAATGTGCCAAAGGAAGCCCAAGGAGGTCTTGAACATGAGTAGAATCTGACCAAGGGGAGGTAGGGAGAGAGGTGCAGAGCTGGAGAGCCTGGGAAGGGAATTAATAAGGACCAGACAGATTGTCAAGGTGCCCAGCTAGAGATGAAAATTCCAACAAGGGACCCAGGAGAAGTTGTATTTTACAGACAGGTCCCTTTTGGCAGGGAGTGGGAAGAAAGCAGACAAGATGGAGATTGTCCATCTCTGTGAACATGTTGGATGGGTGGGGCTATCCTGAGTACAACAGAATCTGAACTCACGGCAGTGTGATGTACTCCAGAATCTACCTTCTGATGGTCATGGGCTCGGAATGGGCCTTGGAGAAGGTGAGTGGACTGAACCTGCAGGGTGGAGGTCTTCAGCTACTACAGCAGGTGGGCCTGGGAGAGGCAATAACTGGGACAGTTTGAATCCACTGTGACCTGCCCACTTGGCCACCATGGGGTATGCAATAGGCAACAGCTTTGAAGCTAAACAAACCCAAGTTCCAATATTTTCTCGGTCACTTCCAGGGTAATTGAGCAACTGACTTAACTTGTTGGAATATTAATATGTGTCTGTCAGATAGTGTCTACCTTACCTGATTTTGTAAGGTGTAAGTTAAATGATTACTGTATATAAAGTGATTGGCATAGAGTAGGTTCATTTATCTAACCGAATTTTTTTTTTTTTTGAGTTGAAATCTCGTTCTGTTGCCCAGGCTGGAGTGGAGTGGTGCTATCTCGGCTCATTGCAACCTCCGCCTCCTGGGTTCAAGCAATTCTCCCGCCTCAGCCTCCTGAGTAGCTGAGATTACAGGCATGCACCACCACACCTGGCTAATTTTTGTATTTTTAGTAGACACAGGGCTTCGCCATGTTGGCCAGGCTGGTCTCGAACTCCTGACCTCAGGTAATCTGCCCACCTTGGCCTCCCAAAGTGCTAGGATTACAGGTGTGAGTCACCTTGCCCGGCCTATCCAACTGACTTTTATTACACCTACTGTGTTCTCAGTACTATGCAAAGTACTGGAGATAATTTTATGAATAGGACTAGCAAAGTTTTTACTCTCCTGGAGTACAAGCACTCTATGATCAGCTTTTTGGATGTGAATCCACTGAGCTGGTGCACACCTTAATAAACATCTTCCTTTATTCACCTATATTGGTCTCTCTGGTCCTCTGATTCCCACAACACTGGAACTTCCATGTTGAATGCTCCATAACTCTCAGTAATGCTCGCTTCTTTCTACCCGAGTCAATGCATGTTTTGGAGTGAATACTGTCATGTGCAAAGTGCCTTGCTTGGTCTCTTCTGGAGTAAGTCACTAATGGACCAGTTCCCACATCCAGTTTCCACCAGCAACACCCAGGAAGCTTTCCAGGGAGCAGATTCCAGGGCCCCATCACTTGCATA
The DNA here is from genome assembly GCF_002776525.5 of Piliocolobus tephrosceles. Taxonomy (NCBI): domain Eukaryota; kingdom Metazoa; phylum Chordata; class Mammalia; order Primates; family Cercopithecidae; genus Piliocolobus; species Piliocolobus tephrosceles. The sequence goes on along the minus strand of NC_045436.1, from coordinate 37,986,092 downwards.
TTGGATCAGAGCCTCCAGAGACTCCTTGTTCATGGGAAACTCCCAAGGTTTTGATGGTGACCTTGGCAATCACTGCCCTAGCATACTAGAGTGAAAAAGACAACATTGAACTTCACATAAATACGTTACAGTAGGATAGGGACCAGACTAGGCCAATGTCAAGAATTGAGAGGAACAACAAGAAATTATGTTAACCATGCTTTTGGGTGTAATTATTTCCTTGAGGAGAATTTTATGATTATTTAATTAAGCATTCCACTTTGATCAAAGGTGTTGCTTTGACTTCTCGAGTATGAAATACAAGACTTGGAAGAATCAAACAACTTGTTAAATGCAAACAGTTTACCAAGGGCCCTAAACAAGACAAAATATCATAAATAATAAGCTTTAGAAATTAAGTGTAAATGTCTGTGGAGAAACTAATTATTCCTCTTGTTATGAACATTAACCCACATTCAGTTTTTAAGCCTGTGTTATTCTAATGATGTTCACCATTAGCCATTTCTGACTGCAATAAAAAGAATTGCAGGGGGGATTGTGTTCATTAATGCACACTGGGATTTGCATGGTTTTGTCTTCACTTGATTGGAGTTTCAGATGCCTCAAGTCTTCATTCATTGCGGAATGGAGAGAACTAAGAGCTGCCCTTGTGTGAGAGTGAAATGCTTTGCATTTATAACAGAACTGGAGGGCTGAGATAGCTCACTGAGACACATACATAACAGGAAGTTTCCTCCCAGAGAGAAGAAGTTAAGCAGAGAAGCAGAGGAGTTGACGATGTACCAGCATCTTGCCCTAGAAGTGAACATTAGGGATGATGGATTTGCAGCTGTGCCCAGTCAGACCCAGGGAGAGGTGAATGTAAAGACTTTGGGATTCTGTCAGCTTTGTATCCACTTTATCCCTTCAACCAATGGTTAGCAAACACCTACCAAATGTCAGGCTCTGTTCTGGGCACTTAGGATATATCAGTGACCGAAACAGACAAAGATTTTTGTTCTTTATGGAGCATTCATTCTAGCGGAGGGAGGCAGACGTACATCACAAACACAGTAAATAAGTAAGATACAAGATAATAAGTGAGAAAGAACAAGTGGAGCAGGAGAAGTGGAAATGGAAATGTATTAAGAAAGGTAGGCAGGGGAGGCCTCGGGGAGCGGGTGACGTGTGAACAAAGACTGGAGGAGGTGGAGGAATTGGCCAACTGGATATGTAGGGGTAGGGGCACTCAGGGCAAAGGCTCAAAGGTGGGAAAGTGCTGAGAAGCACTGAGGAGGCCCGTGTGGCTGGAGTAGAGAGAGCAAGGGAGAGAAAGACAACAGAGAGAGAAACAGAGCTGGACTACCTAAGGCCTTGTAGAGCAGGTCAGAGACTTTGCTTGACTCTGCACGAACAGGGGAGCCATGGCAGTGTTGGGAGCACAGTGTGATATATCTGACTTAGGTTTCAAATCCATCTGTAGCTGCACTGGGGCCGGGAGTCCTATGGCGGTAATTCAGGAGAGTGAGACTGGTTGCTTGGACCAAGGTGGTAGCAGTAGACAGTGAGCTTCTAGATAAATCATTGAGACTGGCCCCAACAGGATTTCCTGGAGCATTGTATGTAGGGTATGAGAGAAAGAAAAAACAGAGGGGAATAATTGGAAGAGTGGAAAAAGAAAATCTGAAATAAACCAAATACACTCACAATCTAATATTAAGACACATGTGTGAATGCCAGTGGAGTTCGGCGACACCTACAGGTTATAAACTTGGGTAGCTCTGGGTAATTTTGTAGGGCATCGGGGTGCTGGGGAAGAGCCTGGGGATTTGGCGTCAGATGATCTTGGGTTTTAAAGGCATTTACTCGCTCTGTGATTTTGAGGAAGCCTCTTGATCTCCCAGCACCTCAGTTTCCTTGTCTGTCATATGGGTTAATAATGTAATAATGCTTCTCTTACAGGGTCTGTGAAAATTAAATGAGGTAATGCATGTAAAATACCAGGCACCCAGCCCTAGAACGGTTGATTGTCCTCTCCCCTTCCTGTAAGGGATTGTATAAATCATCCAGACCTGCGTTGGTGATGGAAAATGAAGAGAAGGCTGGGAAACTGTTCCTGGCACAGGCTTAGTTTCAGAGACTCTCATCTCCAGGACGTTCTGTCCCCCTGCCCCTTTCCCCTACCTCCCACTGAGATGATAGGACAGGGTGCAGGAGACAGAGGACCTGGCTGGAGGCCAAGCTACTTTCTGGCAGCTGTGACCTGCTGAAAGGCCATGACCACCAGACAGGCCTGATGACCTATAAAAACAGGGTGACATGGAGGTAACCATGGCAGAGTAGGAACTTGTTTATGTGGGATTAGGAAGACATTACAGGCTACAGGGCTAATGTGGTCCTGTAGCTGGCCATGTGCTTTAAAGGCAAGGAGCCTGTGCAGTGAGGTCCTCTGACCCAGTGAGACCACTGAACCCTGAGGAACCAGAGTTCAGCCCCATCACACGTATTTATGACTGGAGTAGCCTTTGCACTCATTGCTTGCTGGTTCTGGACTAAAGAAACAAGAGCAACTTTAAAGCATAGTCTGAATTTTTATCCCCACTGAGCTTCAGAGATCTGGCTTAGCTTACCCTTCTTTCATTCATCCCTCATTCCGCTTCTAGCTTTTTTTTTTTTTTTCTGCCATGTCCTGTCCTGGGCTCCAGACCTCTGGAATGTTCTCTGTTTCTGTCTCCTTCATCCACTTTCTTGCTTCTGTTTCAATCCTGCCCTAGAGAAAATAGATCATCAGAGGAGCCAAGAGGGACTGAAGACGCGTCTTGCCTGAAGACCTGGAACCTGGCTCCTCGGCCCTTCCCAATGCCCTGTCCTGTGGTTGAGAGCGTCCTGGAGGCTGTGCCCACACTCAGAGGTCTGAGGCACATGGGCCAGGTGCCCTCCAGGGGCTATTCTACCATCTTTCCTCCAGAAATTCTGACTCAGATTTCTCCTGTCATATGCCAATCATAAGTTTCAATATCCAAATTAAAGTTTCACATTTACTGGATTCCTAACTAACTTCCAGACATTGTACTATCTGCCCCCACAAATACGAACCAGAGTAACTTATTCAATTGTGATTTAATTCAGGAAGGCTGGCAGGACCTGTACCTGAACATTTTAAAAGTGTAAACCCTGATATGATTCTCAAACATCTTCCATGGTTCTAATAAAATGTATAGCAGCAAATAGGCTAGGCGTGGTGGCTCACACCTGTAATCCCAGCACTTTGTGAGGCCGAGGTGGGTAGATCATCTGAGGTCAGGAGTTCCAGACCAGCCTGGCCAACATGGTAAAACCCCATCTCTACTAAAAATACAAAAATTAACTGGGCGTGGTGGCAAGCACCTGTAATCCCAGTTACTTAGGAGGCTGAGGCAGGAGAATCACTTGAACCCAGGGAGGCAGAGGTTGCAGTGAGCCGAGATCACGCCACTGCACTCCAGCCTGGGCAACAAGAGTAAAACTCCATCTCAAAAAAAAAAAAAAAAAAAAAAAAAGTATATCAGCAAATGAAATGCAGACATTACAAATTGTTTGTTTCCATGATTGCTAATATTTGCTGGGTTCTTTCATGTGACAGTGCTTGTTTTGTCTTTAATAATGAGGGCTGATGGTAAGGATAAAATAAGGAATTCTGAAACTTCCAAGGGCCTCGAGGATGACTAGGAAGCACCGATAACTTAACTGTAGGCACATTCAGGAAGTTCATCCCACAGCCGCCAGGTGTATCAGGGGATGCAGCAGCAGCAGGCTGGGTCGCACAGTGGCTCTCTGCTTTATGAAGGCTTAGTGCTTAGTTCCTCTGTCCCTGCTTCCGCAGTCTCTGCAGCTCCTGAAGAAAACTGATCCTACCTTTGTATATTCTTTTTTTTTTGGAGACAGAGTTTCGATGTGTCGCCAGGCTGGAGTGCAGTGGCGTGATCTCGGCTCACTGCAACCTCCGCCTCCTGGGTTCAAGCAATTCTCCTGCCTCAGCCTCCCGAGTAACTGGGACTATAGGCGTGCACCACCATGTCCAGCTAATTTTTCTATTTTTAGTAGAGACAGGGTTTCACCATGTTGGCCAGGATGGTCTGTATATTCTTTACTCTCCGTCTCTCTCTCTTTTTAAGAGACAGAGTCTAGCTCTGTCACCCAGGCTAGGGCGGAGTGGCTTGGTCATAGCTCACTGCAGCCTTGAACTCCTGGCCTCAAGTGATCCTCCTGCCTCAGCCTCTCAAAGCACTGGGGTTTCAGGTGTAAGCTACTGCACCTGGCCCCTTTGCATATTCTGAGTTCAAGCTCCTTGTCCTTATTTGGCAAAATTTTCACTCCAGGCCACTGCATCGGTTACCTGCCAGCTTTGAAGGCAGGGAACAGGTCCCCCTGGCTGCATGATGGTGAGGTCATACAATGCTCTCAGGGGTCTCTGCAAGGGGCAGGGAAATTTGCTTGTTTAGTGTAATTGACTAAAGTACCCTGATGGCAGAGGACTGTGGGTAAAGTGCTCTGGTGAACCTTGGAAGGTCATTGGCTCAATTCTGCCATGGGCTTTTTACGTGAAATGCCTTGGTTTCTTCATTCCAAACAGAGGAGTGGGTGGAAATGTCCTACCTTGCCTTCAGAAGCTATGTTATGATTAGGTAAGGAGACAGAAAAAGCAGCGGGTATTCTATAATTGCAGATCGGCCAGGGTATTAGAAACCCAGCCAACAGACCTAATCAATTCAACAGAAGACACCATTAGCACTTAGTTACAAGGCGACTGGTGAGAAAACAAGCTGGTGGTTTTTATTGTATTGTATCTGAACTGCTGATGTTCTTCCTGCTGGTGGGAGCTGTTCAGAATTACTTTGTCAAGCCTGGCTCTTCGGGAGATAGGAGAGAAAACAGAGCTGGGAGCAGTCTCTGCTGTGAACAACCATAAAATCCACCTTGAAAAGCAGTGCAGAGTTGCAACAGAGATATGGTGGTTGGGAACTGGCTCTGGCTTGCTCAGAAAAAAAAAAAATTAAGAAAGAGAAGGATGCTGTCCTGGGAGGCTAAGTAGCAGAAACATCTCTTCAGGAAGAGCTGTTCCCAGCAGGTGCCAACCCAGGAGACCCAGTGGCCAGGCAGATCCAAGAAGACAATAGGTGCCAGACTTTACAGCTCAGTGTTTCTTTCTGCCATGGCCAGGGGAAGGGGGTTGAAAGCAGAAGCACAGTCGGAGAACGTACCCCAAGCGTGGCTGCTGCAGATTGACTAAGGGCAAGGGCTGTGATGAGGCCAATTGCTTCAGGGAGTCTGGAATCACAGTGTTTTGTGGTTAGGGACAGAATCTGGTTCATGAGAAAGGAAATTGACCAGAACCTAGAAGGTATCAAGGCCTTAGGCATGCAGTTCTAGAAGAGCAGGGACAGAGAAGAAATCAAGAAATCAAGAGTCCATCCTAGGACTGGGGCTCAGAGGGACTCAGGCCTGCACTAGGGGAATTTGGCTGTGGCTGCAGTGAAGGCACCTGGGAGGAGCAAGAGCAGCCAGCCTAGCTGGTTCCCAGGACCTGGGTTGAACATGGACTGATGTCCAGGCCCTGTTACATTTTGATGACTTAAGAAAAGCAATGACCGGTACAGGCTATATAGTCTTCTTCCTCAGAAAACAATACAGGGCTCCTTAGGAGAGGAGCTGGCAGGGCAGGGAGAGAAAGAGCATTATGAGAATGACCCGGCATTTGTGAGCCCCTTGGAGATCCTGGAGCAGAAGCCGCCCGGGATGAGCTCACTGGAGTAGGGCACCGGGAAGCAGTAGAATACATTTGATTAAAGCAGTTTGTTCTTCTGATTGGCCCCAAGTTAGAAAGCAGATCCAAGCTGGGCAGCACAAAATGGCATGAAAGGAGCCGAGCCCTGGGAAGTGTTTTCCCTTCTGTCCTTTGTCACTCACTTTCCAAACATCTGTACCTTTATCAATACAGAAATCTCTGGGGCCCTGTGGCATCTGCAAGAACAGGCTCCCCAGCTGAGGCAGCCAAGTGCAAATCCAGCACAGCACGGGGGTGCTATCTATCACTCAGGGCTTTCCAGGAAGATCCTATTCAGAAGCCCGGGTGCTTAACAGGCAAGGAACAGTGTTAATAAAAGTTCTTTTGACTTGAAAGGGCACAGAAAAAAACCAATAAAGCTGAGCCCAGCTCTTAAAAAAAAAAAAAAAAAGGTTGATAAAACCGACAAAAAATAAAGAAGTAGTTTATCGTGGTTCTAAAAGAAAGGCGAGGGTTTTTCTTTCTCTTTTTTAAAGGCAGAATTAATTAATCCACCACTGGCTTGAGCTCTGAATGGAATGTTAGCTGTGACTCTGGGGGGCTGGTTAAGTCCTGTGGACCCTGGATAAGCTTTCACTAAAGCAACGGTATTTAAAATAGTGAATTTAAATTCATCCATCGAACAGAATAGAGCACCAGGAATGGAGAAGAAAGGCTAAATGACGAGAGTGCTGTTAGGAAGCAACTCTTGAGAGCAGAAGTGCAATTCCTTAAGCCCCCCTTAGGGACAAGATGATAATAATATTAGAACAACCATAGTGGTATCAGCAGCCCTGGTTCCTTCCCTTTGCCCTGCCTTTCCCAGCTTCTCACAGCCAAATCCATGGGCTGTCTGCACCCCCAGGCTCAGATCTGTTTTACTTCCTGAGCAAGCAAGACCCAAGGAAGTAGCCACTTCTCATTCTCAGGCCAATGGGCCAGAGGGCCAGTTAAGGGGCTCCTCGTGTCCTTACCCCATCCCTGGGTGCCCTCCCCACAGGTGACATGCTCTATCCTAGGTCCTGGGTGAACTTCTTTGGAGTCTCTTAATTTCTTCACTGTCTATACTCTTTTAGGGCTGTATGTCTAAGGCTTTGATACCATCCATCGTTCGGGCCAATTTCCTCCCCTAAGGGCTGAATTTGGCCCTTGAGCCCCAGGCTAGAGTCCTGTCCAATATGGACAGATTTTCTGGAAGTAAGCCCATAGCTTTCCTGAGGATTTGGTTGGCATCTGAATTCCTTGCTGCTGTGCAAGGAATCCTGTTGGGATGCACAGGATAACCGGGAGTGTGATGCCACCTGAGATGCCTGCTGTCCTCTCTGGAGCTGATCTTTGTGGCCCCATTCATTTCCCCACACTCTTTCTTGCCCACGCCTGTCTTCCTCTTGTGCCCTCTTGCCCTGTTGTTGAGAGTCTAGCCTGCCTCTCACCTGGCCCGTTCAACCAGCAACTTGGAACAGTCTGTGGAACTCTGTGCAAGATCTCAATGGAAGAACAATTACTTTGCAAGCACAATGGAGACTACTCAAAGTGTACAGATAAATCTAGGCCTTAGATTTAGTGTTTAGGATGGATTAGACTCATTATTCAATAAAAAAGATTATTGAGGGCTTATGTACCAGGCACTGTTCTAAGTGCTAGGGTTATAGCAGTAAACACAAAAATACTTGTTCTTATGAATATTATGATCTGGTAGGGAGAAGATAGACAATAAAAAAGATGAAGTAAGAAAAAGATGTAAATGTTGTGGAAATAAATAAAGCAGAGGAGAGGGCAGGCAATGTGAGGTAACTGTTGTGATTTTGAATAAAGTGAGGGAAACTTTTACAGAGAAAGTGACATTGAGGAAAGACCAGGGGGATGTTAAGGAGTGAGCCAGGTCATATGAGTACCTGAAAGAGAGCATTCTAGGTGAAGGGGCAGTCAGTGCAAAGGCCCTGAAGTAGGCATTTGCCTGGTCAGTAGGCTAGAACAGAGGAAATGAGGGGAAGTGAAGTAGGGAGAGAATTCAGCACCTTCAGGTGGGTTTACACCTCCGAATGGGGGAATGAAATAGGGACTGTTGTAGTCAGCTCAAGCTGCCGTAACAAAATGCCATAGTCTGGGTGGCTTAAACAACAGGCATTTTTTTTTTTTTTTTTTTTTTTATAGTTCTGGAGGCCAGGAAGTCTGAGATCAGGGTGACCGCATGGTCAGGTGCTGGTGAGGAGCCTCTTCCTGGCTTTGTAGTCAGCTGCCCTCTTGCTGTGTCCTCACATGGCAAAGAGAAGCAGCTCTGGTGTCTCCTCTTCTTCCGAGGGCACTAACTCCATCACAAGGGCCTCACCCTCCTGATCTCATCTAAGTCTAATCACCTCCCAAAGTCCCCAGCTCCTAATACCATCCCCTTGGGGGTTAGGGTTTCAACATACAAATTTTGGGGACACAGACATTCCATTTACAACGGGGAGCTAGTGCAGGGTTTTAAGCACTGAGAAAATCAATTCCAAAGTATTTTACCCTCCATTGAATCAATAATTATCTGCCTCAGTTTTCCCAGATTCCATCCTGGGCTCTAACTCTAGAAGCTTTTTAGGAAATCAGAATGAGTCTTGCTTAGGAAAACTCGGGGTTTCTCTGAGTGCTGCTTTGGTAGTTCATGCAAATCTTCATTTTCTCCATTCAGCAGAGACAGGTGATTTTCAGTTTATAAAGTTCAATGATATCAGCTTTAAAGTTTTCCTTTGGTCCTACTTGTGCGATTTTTAAAAACTAAGCAGTGATCCACATGAAAGATGTTTGGTTACCCCTATGACTATAGATTAGACCAAGACGCTATGGCTTCAGACAATGTTAATCTTAACCTAGGCCTGGATTTATTAGGCTGCCCGGCATCCGAGATCTCAGATAAGCACATTTTCTACTCTAGCCTTTGCTGTATTAAGCCTCACATGGAAAATTTTCTAAGGGTTCAGAAAAGAAATACTTCAAACTGTAAACCACATAAGCCTTTCTTTTCAGTTTTGTCTTTTTTCCCCCACCTTCTCTTTCTTTATGTATAATAGTGAAACTATCTTCAGTGCTTAACTGACTCATCTGGAAGCCTGATCAGTGAGTTGAATTATCCTCACTTTTTAAAAGGAGATGAATTATTTGTCTAGAACAAGAAACTGCATACTGAGATGACTTGGTATAATGCCCTGAAAGGCAATAACAGCACAGTGACCCAGCCACTCTGGGCAGGTGAATGTCGTGGGATTGAGGGGAATGGCCTTCACTCTTCACTCAGCATCTCCACTCCATCCCAGGTCACTGGCTGCAAAGATGAAAAGTAATGAGGGTATTACCCAGCTCCACAGTTTCTGTAGGATTCTGGACATGCCTCTGGTACATACACCCGAATGGGACCCATCAGATCTGAACTTGCTCCAGTTGATCCACTTGTGACCAGGATCCAGGCCTAAGCCCTAAGTCAGCTGCAGAACTTCATTTCCCAACACTCCTTTTTGCCCAGGCCTGGCTTCCTCTTGTGCCCTCTTGCCCTGTTGTTAAGAGTCTAGCCTGCCTCTCACCTGGCCCGTTCAACCAGCAACTTGGGACAGTCTGTGGAACCCTGTGCAAGATCTCAATGGAAGAGAACAATTACTTTGCAGGCACAATGGAGACTACACAAAGTGTACAGATAAATCTAGACCTTAGATTTGTCATTCATCTGACAAATATTTATGTGCTTTTGTGTGACAGCATTGTTCCAGGCACTGGGGCTACAGTAGGGAATTAAACAGACAAAATTCCCTGCTTGCATGGAGCTTACATTCTAGGAGGTAACAGACAAGATATAAGTTTTGATCCTGGAGTCTCCAGGGCTGCGGTGGATCAGGGAAGAGAGCAGGACATTTCTCCAGACCTACCTCCTCAGGGCTGAGCTGGACTGGGCCAGGGTCCAGGGCCCAGGAACAGGGGTGGGTCAGCCAGGCCTGGCCTCTGCTGAAACTCCTTATGTGGTCTCCAAAGGGCCTTTGCCTCCGTGAAGGCCTCTGGCCAAGCATGCTTTGTAGAATCGGTCCCTCCTGGTACTACCTAGGCCTCCTAGGCAAGGCTGCAAATGTTGCTCACTTGTGGAACTCAGGATGAAAACAAGCCAAATTGCCCTGGTAGTTGAAGAATGAAAGTCTGAGCTTAAGGGAATGATCTGTCCCTGGAGGAAGTTGGGGGAAGGTAACAGCAAATAGGATGAAAGAGGAAGCCTGCAGATGCAGGAGTTTTGATGATGAAAAGACTCCTTGAGATTCTTCTTTTTTTTCTCTTAGCTTCACCCAGCACTTACACATACACCCCAGTTCCCTCTCGAAGCTCCCAAAGCCCCTATGCATTAAATAAAATTCAGAATGTAAGAAAAAATAAACTAGGCATTTTATCTGTGACATGGATTACAGCATCTCCTCGGGTATGACTTGCTACCCCAAAGCTTTTTAAAAGGATAGAAGCAATGAGGCTCGAAGCCCAACAACTGTTTCAAACCCATTAACTGGACTTGAGCTTCGCCACGCAGCTTCCCTCTGGTTTGAGGTAGCTGGGATGTACGTTTATGGCCGATGCATCTGTAGTTATAAATACTGGTGAAAAAAATAATGGGGCTTGAAGGTCGGAACAGTCCATTAACCCTAAAACTGCACCATCAAGGAGGTGAGGGAGCATCTTTTGTGGGGAGAAGACAGGTGTGAAAAAGTCCACACGGAGTATAATAGGGCATGTTTGGAAGACAAGGGGAATTTTCTGGTCACTCCAGAGTTTCATCTAAAGCCTAAGACTAGGAATGAAAGGCTCTAAATTGATGCCAAACTAAGTTCAGGAAACCACCCACGACTGTGACTGGTTGTAGTCACAATATTACCATCCAGCCCTCTGGTAATCTATGAGAACTTGGGTTGAAGGCAGGTTCCTTGATGGGGAAGTGCAGTGCTGGTGAGAGGAGAGTGATTCCTGAATGGGCCCCTCATAAAGATCGGGCTGCCCCAATTATCCCCCTCCATGAAGTTGTTTGCAAACCACCAAGCTCCAGAAGGGTAGGGTGCCTGGCACTGCAGGGGGTACTTGGAGGAAGAGGCAGGCAAGAGAGGGCTGGAATTGCACGATGGCCAGGCAGACAGGGGGCAAGAGCACGCTCTGTGGTTTCTCGTGTCGGAGGAGGACTAAGGGTAGATCCCGCACATACCACACACACCAGTAGATTCTGGAGGTGGGGGTGGAAGAGGGTGGATGAACTTGATGGTTACAATTTTGCAAGAGGCATGGCCAGCAGAGTGCTGTGAGGTCACGTGCTGGTGGTTCACTGGAAAATGTGACTGAATCTTGCAAGGAACCATACAGCAAAAATGGTGTGTTATGTACTGAACAGCCACTCTCACCTTCTACTTTATGAAGAGAAGTCCAATTCTATTGGAGAAAACATTGCTGGCTAAAATGCCTGGCTAGAAATCACATTGCCTAGTTGCAGCTCAGGTTGTTCGAGTAAAATAGGTCAACGAGGGGAGGCCTGCTGGGGATATCTCAGAAGGTTTGTTTTCCTGTGATGGGCAATATTCTTTCCTCCTTTAGCTCTTTTTGCTCTTCCTTATTTCCTTATTTCTTGTAACTTGGATGAGATAGCTGGAGCTCTGGCAGCTATTTTGTGAGAATGAGGATGAGAGGGCTACCCTAAAATGACAGAGCAATAAGCTAGAACGAGCTTAAGTCAATGACAACATTGTGAAGCCACGGTATAGCTCCAGACTTCTCATTACCTCTTCCTTACTTAAGCCACGATTGTTTAGATTTTCTGCTACTTATAATAGCATTTTATCCCTAATCATACATACCACCACTGCCTATAAGAGCTAGAGCCACCACCACCTATCTCTGTGAAGCCCACAGGCAGTGAGCCAGATGAGCAGCTAGTGACTGGCCCCAAAGGAGGGCCACAGCTTCTCCATAGCAACAACAGAAGGAGAAAGTCCCCCCTCCCTGCCCCCGTTCTTACCCCAACACTGAAGGGAAAGGGGGAGAGTGTGAGTACAGACACCCCACCTTTGCCACCTAATGACTGCTCCACGCCAAGCCTCAAGAGACTTAAATCCGGCCCGTGGGACAGTGTGTGGAATAAGTGTGTAAACCACTCTTAACAACTGAAAATGACCATTTTAATAAACAGAAGTAATTGTCAAGTTTTGGAGTCAGGTTGAAATGGTAAGGGAGCCACTACCCAGTGCAAAAAAGGGCTTAGATTCAGCAGAATTAGAGACAGTTTGGAAAACAACATTATTTCAATTCTGTACCCCTATAAGGTATCTCAATAAACTGCTTATAACATACATCTGCTTAATTTCAATTCTCTTAGATCCACCCCCACATCTCCATGTACTGATACGGAAAGATTTCTAGATCTAAGTTAAAGATCCTAATTTAGATTCTTAGATCCTAAGTTAAAGGAAAAAGGAGGAAAGTACAACACAGCATGCACAACAGGCTACCTTTGGAAAATAGAAGGGGGCAAACAGGAACTGCCCTGGAAACACGTACTGGGTTATCTACAGGGTGGATGGCAGTGGAGGAAGAGCAAGATTTCTTAGAAGATATTTCCTTATGTGGATTTGATTCTTGAATCGTGAATGTATTCTCTACTAAAAATTTAAAATTCAAATGCTAGTGTCACAGAGTATTCAACTTTCTTACAGAAAATACATTTAGTTCAACAGATGACAAAAAATAGCAGACTGCAAAATTCTCCCTTCCATCCACTTCCAATAATGAAATCAGTGTTTGTTTGCTGCTTTTTTTAGACAAATCTCCCAGTTTTATAAAACAAGGGATTATTTTTTGTTTTACGAAACTGAGAGATTTAGGTGAGCTGTGAGTTAGTAGAAACATCCGGAACCATGTAAGAGAGCTTTAGCTTTTGTGTGAAGGAAAGAAAACAGTTTGTGACTTTAGCTGAAACAAATTATAATTAATATATTACTGTATATAATTTATTACTATAGTATATATTATATTAATATAAAATATATTAGCATATTTATATATTAATTTAATTTGTTAGTATAGCCATATATTAATTTAATACATGTAATGTAATGTATTAATACATATATCACATGTTGTATATTAATATAAAATAGTATATTACGATAACATACTGATCTGTTACATATACATATAACTATATATAATTTTATGTTAGTTTATTTTTCAAACTTCTTGTGGCCAGATTTTCTGTACCTAAGAGAAATTTTCTGTAACTAAGAGAACTTTAGCTGCAGAAATATAACACTAGTGAGAAATCTAACAAGTTTGTTTATTTAAGGCAAGGGTTGGCAAACTATAGCCCATGGGCCCAATTCAGCCAGCTGCCTACTTTTTTACAGCCAGTAAGCTAAGAATGGTTTTGACATTTTTGGGTGGTTATGTTTTAAATGGTTATATAAATATCTACATCATGTCCTTGCTATGGCCTCTTGGCCTCCAAGTCTGAAGATGGGAAAACATTGCTCTGGGCTGGGTGTTTCTATTGTGCTAATGCCTCATTCGGTACCCAAAGCCCTGAAGCAACAAGATTTAGTTGGGTCTCATTCCAGCTGCCAGACGCAGAGAAGGCCTAGCATGCATAGCTCAGTATGTCACCGACCCATGAATGTGGCTCTTAAATACAGAAAAAGTGACACGTCAGCTCATTGCAGTGGGGTTCTGTGGCTTGAAAAAGACCTCTGTATTGTATATGTATCTCAGTAATTGGAACTTGGACACATTACGTCTTTTTTAGCAATGACACTGTAACAGCATGGACCCATCCATCATTGTGTCATCCTTATGAAAATGGTCTGCACTGGTCAGCTTGTCATAGTTAATTAGTCTTCCAATATCTGAATAGTCAGAAGCAAAGCGACTTTGAGGTTTTTTTGACAATTTTAACAGTGAACTCCAGAGATATCTGATCTTTCCTGCCTTTTAATTAGAGCCTTTTCATTTGAGAAGGAGAGTGTCCTTGTGGTTAGAAGTACAGCCAGTCTACTTCTGCTTCCCATTTTCAGTTCTGTAGGCGACTCATAGCAACCACAGGCAAGTCGGTGACTCTCTGAGTCCTCAAATATGTGCAGTCCAGGAAGTTCTAGAATAAAATGCGGTTAACTGATTGCTACTCAAATGTAGATATTGTTGAGATCTTAGTGAGACAGGGGTAGTGTGTTAGATACCACTATGAAATCTCTAAACTTAGTAGTTTAAAAAAGATGAACAACCATTTGTTTAGCTCAAGATTCTGTAAGTCATCAATTTAGTGTGGGCACAGCTTGCTCTGTCAGGCACCCATAGTCAGTGGTGTTGGTGTGTTGGGTGGGTGGGTGGTTGTGTTCATCTTGGCTGGGCTCTCTTATGTCTCGGGCCTTGGCTGGGACAATGGGCTATGCCTCTCTGGTCCATATAGCTGCTTCTCCTCCAGCAGGCTAGCCCAAGCAGAGATGGGGTCTCGAAAGAGAGTGAATGTGTATAAGAACTCTTACAGCCTAGGCTTGGAACTGGCAAAATACCACTCCACCATATTTTAGTGGTCAAAGCAGGTCACAAGGCCAGCCTGGACCCAAAGTGTAGGGAAACAGACTCTACCTCTTGATGGAAGGGGCTTCAGAGTCATGTTTTAGGGCATGGTTGCAGGAAGAAGAAGGGTTATGGTTATTTTGCCATCTACCTCTGGGAGCTAATATATGAAGGAACACATGCAAGGTGTGAACAGGCCCTGCTACCATACCAGGTTGGGGGAAGAGACCATGACCATGAAGTCTAGATGCTAAGCTGTGAGAGAGGGACTGATTAGGGGAATTCAGTGACCTCAACTACAGCAGGGATGTCGATGATGCTGCTGTTTGTCTGTGGCAGAAGAGAGTGAGGGAGCCTCCAGGAGAGAAGTTAGACCTGCAGAGGATGAGTAAGTGTGTGAGCAGCACCATGGGGGGTTTTGGTTAATGCAGTGACGAAAGAGGATATTTTTCCATATACGTTGGGAAACCAAGAGCGAACACAGGCTCTGAGTTCGACAGGCTAGTGCAGAGGAAAGAAAACTTCTGCATGCAGGAAGGAAATCCCCTGAACCAACAGGCTGAGGTTTGATGCTGTGAGCACAGCCTTCCAAGGCAGACACACTTGACTTCTAGTTGTGGTGTGACACCTTATACCTTATTAACTGTGTGACTTTGGGCAAATCACTTAACCTCTCTAAGGCTCAATCTCCATCTTTATAAGATAAGGATAATAATATATGCCTCAGAGGACTGTAGGGTGACTAAAGGAGATAATCCATGTAACTTGTCTAAAGTGATACCTGGCAGGACAACGGCTATCCATGAGTGTCCATTGTTACTAACCTTCTTACCTTTTGTTGCTATTGATTTTTCATGCATGGCCCACAATTCCACTTTGCAGTACTGGCCACAGTGATGAGCTCTCCTAGTATTTTAGATGAACAGTTTTTTTTTTTTTTTTGTTATTATACTTTAAGTTCTAGGGTACATGTGCATAACGTGCAGGTTTGTTACATATGTATACTTGTGCCATGTTGGTGTGCTGCACCCATCAACTCGTCAGCACCCATCAATTCATCATTTATATCATGTATAACTCCCCAATGAACAGTTTTATGTGGATGTACTGCTATCAATTCAAAACTAACATACATTAAGATAAATGAATTGTCTCTTCATACCATGCTCCTTTCCCAAATGTCTGTATCTGTTCATTCAGCACCACCATTTAGCCACCCAAAGAATCTGTGTTTCCTTCCTTCCTTCAGACCTCATATCCAGTCATCAAACTATGAACTATCTCTCACCCTGTACTTCCCATTCCATTCCCCGACTACCTGCAGAATCTGAGTTCTCACTTGATGCTCTGAGTACCACTTCAGTGTTCTTACAAGTTTCCCTGCCTCCGGGCTCTCTACGCTTTCATCCATTTTGCATCTTGTTGCAAAATTGATCTTCCAAAAAACAATCCCTTGCTCAAAGCCATCAATGGTGCCTCAGTGCTTACCAGCTGACATCCAAACATTAAGTCTGACATTCAAAGCTCTCCACAACCTGACCCAGGCCTTGTTACTAGACTAATCTTCCAAGACTTCAGGCAAGGTCATTTGGCTTTACAAATTTTTCGTATCTCTATTTTGTGTTCCCAATGAGAGTGTGAGCCTGTAGGGCAGAGGTTGGCAAACCATAGCCTGAGGACCAATTCTGTATGATCCACAAAGCCTAAAATGTTTACTACCTGACACTTCATGGAAAAGTTTATTGACTCTTGCTCTTGGGGGTAGAAGCATGTCATAAATGACTTTGTTCTTCCTACAGAACCCTGTACCCTTCAATGAACGTTTATTGACCTCTAAGCATCCTATTACTCATTCCTGTACATTTGTTTCCTTCATAAAGGGCCTTCGTCTCTTCTGCCTACCTGGGTGAACTTTTTCAATCTTCTGGGGCCCACATCAAATCCTCTGGAAATTCTGACTCTTGCTCAATTCTGAATCCCAACAGCACTAAACCACACATCCTGTGCTCATCTTCTGCTTCCAGTTAGTTCTTTGCATCAGAGTAGGTCATGAACCTAATTGATACCTGTTGCTTAGCTACCAACTGGTTATCATCCACCTTTCAGTACTCGGTAGATATTGTTTGGCCTGGGAAGTGTTCTCTGATTCTGTCATTCTTCTCCCCTACAACTGAGTTAGGAACCGTTCTTTGTACTCCTCCAGCTGCCTGGACTTTCCATCATGGCCCTTGTCTTTGTGTACTGTGATTGTTGATTTACTTCTAGGATTCTCCAATTGGACTGTGACCTCCTTGAGGACAGGCTGGTGTCTAATTCACTGATGTATTCCCAGCACCTGGCATGATGCTCAAGACACTCAGTTCACATTTTGGAAAAAATAATGGATCGATGTAATCAATAGTTGCTGATTAATTACATGCCTGATTAAATATTGGTACTATTCCTCATGGCACCCTATTTACATGCTTCAGTTCTCTAGTCTATTATGTATAGTCTAGTTATACATAGTAACTAGACTTAGTTATTATAACAACCTTTCCTTAGTTATATATCTATGGCTAGTTTGTATCTCTCAGTATTAGTCAATGCCTATCAACTTTTATATGACTGAGGTTATCAGGCAAAATTGGGGGCAACCTGGGAGAAACCAAGCTAGGAGATCCAGGTCTTTGGCAAGAGAGACATGTGCCTTTTTTCAATCCCAATTTCTCTCCCGGACTGTGGGCTACTAAAACAAATAGCAGCTCTCCCTCTTTATGAATTAAGCATTTCAAGGACAGCCTGGCTGTGAAATAAAACGATCCAGACAAATTATTACACACTCATAGCCAGATTTCTGAATCAAGCCTGAGCCTGCCTAGAGCTCCACACTCACCTAGCATAAAATAATAACAAATGTTTGGACTTGGAAACCATTTGCCAAATGTTGGGATAATGTAACAAAACACACACACACATTATCAGAGCCAGAAAATGGCATCCTGGAAACAGCTTAACCCACTGCAAATGAGAAGTAAGAGCCTCATTCAGCGGAGAAGTTCTTTCCCACTCTCGGGCTTTCCCTGGAGCTGTTTGCTGCTTGAACCTCTCTCATCTACTCGCGGTTTTTCCTGGGAGCGCACATCATATGTTGCAATTGCATGTCACTTAGCTGTCCATGATCAGTTTCTAAAACGCGAATATATTAGAGACAGGTTGTGGATTGGCCAGCCACGTTAGCCCCGATCTCCTCGCAGTAAAATGGATGCAGAATGACCACCTTTTCCCTTCTCTCTATGTACTGGTGGCTTCTACAGGAACCCTCTGGAAATGAAGCATAGAAAGAAGTTCACCTGACCAGACAGAGAATAGACATTTGGCATTTTAAAAAGCCTTTTAAATGTCTAGGTAGATGGTATACTACCCTGTAGCCTCTTCAAAATCTGTAAGACATGCTGTGAATGCTGTTGTCTAAAAGCACCAGCCCTGGAAAACCCTCTGGGTGTCCGGGTGAGGGAGGCAGCAACCTCACCACTTCTGGAAAGAAAATGTTCCCACTTGCTTCAGGAAAAATCTCTTTCTACCAGATGACAGGACAAGGAAAAGCTAGCAGAATGTTCTGCTCATAATTTTTATCTGATCAATCATGTGTAATAAGCAATGCAGTTTGGCCACAAAAACAATATGCAAGATGGGAGACTGACTGCTTCAAGGGCTGGCAGGAAAGGGCACATTTCTTCAGGACGACATCAAAAGTCACTTGTTGCCTTGAGTGAGTGGTCAGAATTGCAAATTCAGTGCCAATGGATGCTTTCATGTAAAGCCCCATGGCCTGAAGACAGCTCTCAAGTTGATGCTCAATTGCCACGTGCACCTGAGACATCCCAAGGGGCCCAGCAAAGCGGGAGAGCAGTCCAGTATTCTCTGGGGCTGTGGCGCCTAAGTCCAGAGGAGAAGGATCATGAGGAATATGGTGGTTGGACCCACAGAGGTCTGAAAAGTTTGCTTTTGCTTTCCCTTCCCAAAGTTTATACCCAAGTTGCACTTGTTACCACTCTCTTTTGAGGAAAGGCAATCCAGAGCCCACAAGCCACGGAGAGGAGTCAGAGAAAAAAAAGAATGTGCCCACCCAAGCTGGCAGGCACCTGGGCCTCTTCAGCAACTTGAGGTCTGACCTCCCCTCTCAGTTGGGGAAAGCAGCGGAGATAAGATTGGGCTGACCCTAAGGCCTCATCAGCTTCCTTGACCTTGGTAAAGGGCAGATATGCAGATGTGGTCCTTGTCTGCATGGGGGTGAGGGGTGGGAGGAGCAGGGGGAGTGGAGGAGAGCAGCCTTGCTTTGCTGCTGGAGACCAGCAAGGGTAATTCAGTAAACAAAGCAAAGTAAAGCAAATGACAACAGCAAAGCAAGGTGTGAAAGGGAGAAGGGTGGATTTCTGTGGAGTCTCTGGCAGGCTGAGGTGCTGCCTTGCCCAGAGAAAGGCTGTAAGGTGCTGGTGTTTCCATGATGCCAAACGGGTGGGGACTGTCACAGGAGAGGCTGCAGACTGCCCTGAGCCTTGGGCGATTGGCCCTGCTCATCACGGTCCTCTTCAGTCATTAGCATTGCCTCGTTAGCTTCAGTAGACCTCTGGCTTCAAAAGTGGGAGTTAGCCTGAATCACGGATGTTGGAGAGAACATAAGATGGGCAGTGTGGAGAAACACCTAGGGGAATGCACCTGAGAATCCCACTGCCATCCTCCCCAAGCCTGAATCTGTCTCCTTGCTCAGTCATGTAAGGGAATGTTTCACCTACTTCATCATTTGGCTTTGAGAACTTCCTGTCCTGCTTTCTTTGAGAACACTCCAGGCTTCCTCTTGTTCTTTTGTTCTTCGTATCTCCCCTAATTTCCCAGGCATTCCCATACCTCAATGCGTCTCAGAACATGGTTCCTCAGCCCTAAGCTGCCCTGAGAATCCTGACTGGAAGCTTCCTGCTCATCCATTTGAGGACCTGTTACTTCAGTGGACTGTTCTGAAGAAAAAAGAGAAAGCAACAGGGTTTACTGCCCATCAGTGTAGAGTTACAGAGCAATTCCAATCAGCCTGTGGTGTGGCACCGTTCTTCCTATGGGTGGCTGTGCAGCAAAGCAAGACTCTCCATGGAGACAACTGCAAGGGATGAGGAGGAGGCCAAGGGAATCCAAGACCTTCCTGACTTCCTTTGCCTTTTTTAGCTTCTCAGAGGCTTTTAGGAAGAAGTCTTGTCCCTGCTTTTCAGATAATTCAGTAGCTGTTCTTAGATGGCCACCTTAAAATAAAAAAGAAAGGTGATGGTTCTCTACATTTATGTAGTGTTTTATAGTTCTAAGAGCACTTTTTATCTCCCTACCTAAACTGTGTCACTTTAGGCCTAGGATGGAAATTAACAGGAGCAATCACAAAACTTGGTTATTCCAATCACAAATTTCAGGTGAGATTGTTTTTCTTGTCCTGGTCGGAGCTAATGTTGACCTCTCTGTTAGCATATTTTGAATCAGATTGCAGTGCACCTTTTTGCCTGTAGAACTGAATGAATTCTGTGCTGTTAGCCTGATGCAACCATTGGCTTGTTCCCCACACCAACCCTAACCCCTGTCAGTTCCCATTGAAACGTGATTTCACGGAATTCTGCACCCAAATGTGATATGTACTTCTTTCCTCTCTCTCTCTCCTGTTCCCCCCTTAGCTCTCTTCTGTTTCTTTCCCTCCTTTTTCTTCTCTTCCCTTTCCTTTCCATTTTCTTCCCTTTCTCTCTCTGTTTCTGTCTGTCTTCCTCTCTGCTAGTTATTGTTTCCTGTCAATCAGCATTCATCAGCAATTACATGTATATTCTTTGTATCTCAGGGGCTAGAAACCTGGAGTTCATATTTCTTAGGCTTCCTTGATTCCAGGAAGGCAGAGAATAGGGTCTTCTTCCTCTTGCAGAAAGAGGTATGGCAAAGATATGGGCTGCACTGGATATGAGTTTTTGTAGCAGACTCCATATTCTACTGTCAGTCACAACTTCAGGGCCAAGAGACAGCTATGAAGCCAGCAGAGTTTTCCTGCAGTTTTCTGACCCTGGGATATTAGTATATCCCAACTTCATAGTCTCTGGATCATGAGATTACAGGTAACATGTTTCAGGTTAACAGTGGTGTAACCTGAAAACTAGCGGCACCTCCTCTAAATTACCTTCCTGTAGCACAGCCAATAATTTTGCTCACATTTTATCCTCTTCCTGCATTGCTTAAAAGTCAGCCTTTATGCATAAAATACTTAGAGTAATGGTTCTCAAAGACTGGCCCTGGACCAGCATCATCATCATCATCATCATCATCATCATCATCATCAGAGAACCTGTTAGAAATGCACATTCTTGGGCCCCATACCAGACCTACTGAATCAAAAGCTCTAGGGATAGTGCCAAGCAATCCAGGTTAACAAACCCTACAGGCGATTCTGATGTAAACTAGAGTTTGAGAACCACTGACCTATTGAGATGTTTATTTTCTTATCATAAACCATGACTGATATACACACACCTTCTCAATGTGTGCTGCTTTTTGTGTAATTATAAAATACTATGTTTCATGTAGAAAATTTAGAAAACTATAAAAAGTGTGAACAAGAAACCAACCCCCACAAAATCTCACACTGAAAGTTAACTGGGCCAGGCACGATGGCTCACGCCTGTAATCCCAGCACTTTGGGAGGCCGAGGCAGGTGGATCACGAGGTCAGGAGTTCAAGACCAGCCTGGTCAAGATAGTGAAACCCCGTCTCTACTAAAACTACAAAAATGAGCCTGGTGCAGTGGCAGGTGCCTGTATGCCCAGCTACTTGGGAGGCTGAGGCAAGAGAATTGCTTGAACCTGGGCAACAGAGGTTGTAGTGAGCCAAGATTGTGCCACTGCACTCCAGCCTGGGCAACAGAGTAAGACTCTGTCTCAAAAAAAAAGAAAGTTAACTCTTTTTACTTTCTTATAGTAAATAATAATTTAACTATTATTGCCCTTATTTTGCTTCTAGTCATTTCTCCATGTATACACATTTATACATATAGTTACATAACTGGTTCATCAGTTTTTATCTGATTTTTTTCCCCCACATAACATTAGGAGCATTTCTATGTGCCATTATATACTCTTATTTAAAATTTACTTAATGTTCCATGTTATGTAAGTACCATAATTAATTACCTACTCTTCCAATGATAAATGTTCATGTTATTTCTGGGGTTTGCTGGTATAAGTGAATGCTACACTAGATATCCTTATATAAAATATTTCTCCAATCCTGATTGCTCCATTAGCATCAAAGGATAAATGAGGATATGGAAGAGAAGAGAGATTTAGGCAGGACAGTGCTGGACCCTTTCAGAGCAGTGGCTCCTTGTGTGTAGGGGTAAGCAGAGACCTCATGAAACTTACCAGTTAGGAATCAAGGTGGGAAAGAAGAGAGGAACCTAAGAAAGGTGCTTTCTATTTCTGAGCTTAAATTACAGTTGTGACAGTAGAGGCATCTCAGAAAGAAGGACAAACAAAATGAAGCAAAGCAAGTGATTCTTCTTTTGACACCCTAGATATTCACCCAAAAGGTAGTAGGATTTGAGGCCAGTCCACACTTGTTTACGAAGACACAAAGACTTCAGTTTTCCCCCCCCGATTCAAGACATCAGCTTGGGTAGGCTGAGTCCATTCTCATGTTATGGTGGCATTTCCATCTATGCTAGATGGGCTGAGGTCACCCCGAGAAGTCCAAGCCTTGTTGTGCTAAATCCCTATCAACCTCAATGGGGACGGCACCAGGATTAAGAAGCCAGAGAAGGGACCCAGAGCCAGTAAATAAGACATGCCGTTTTACTGGGGACTTACATACAGGGGAGAGAGTGCAGCGGTGGAGATCTGTGCAGAAGAACCACATCCACTTGCAAAAAGCATGCAGTTTATACAGCATTTTCACTTTGGACCTTCCCCCTAAAAACCTTCACCTGGCAATTTTCATTTAACCCCAAACTCAGGGCCTGAATTCCCTGTAAGGCCAGTGTTTCACAGGCTGGGCTGGGGGCTCAGATGTTTTTCATAGATAAGGAATTAATTTCTTAACACACATTCAGGTGCATCTGCCATACAGGGTCACTCTCGGTATGCTGAAGTCGCTGCTGTCAGGTGAATTTATTGTATGCTCCACCCCAAAATGCCCTTGAATGGCCCTCATGTTCTTATCATCTATTTTTCTGCAATTTCCCTGGGGCCAGGCATGCAGAGGAACATTGCGGCCAGATGCCATGCTGCAATACAAACTACAGAAACAAAAACTCCTTCCGTGTGCTGAGAGTTGATCCTGGATGCCCATAGCAGTCCCACTGTGGAGGAGAGGGGCTGGCTCTCCACAGACCCAACAATCTGTTTTGTTCTGGAGAGAGGCCACCATCTGTGCCCAGTTGGTGAAGAGGTTTGCTGCACATCATCTATGGGCAGAAGATGAGATGTTTAGTGGGTACAAAAAAGGGCAAGTCATGACCATTTAACAAGACACAGGAAGTCGTGTCATTGAGAGAGCACCGCCCTTGGCAAGGACCTGGTGCCTGGTTTACAATATCAGTGGGTTGGCTCCCCTCTGCGACATGTGGTGGGAGGCCAGAGCAAGACACCAGGGCACCCAATGTTTCACAGTAAGAGGGTAATCATCCCCTTGCCCAAGGAAGGACCAGGACTCACCATTCTAGAAGCACAAGAGGGAATAGGGTGCAAAATAGGTGTGACTTGTGTATCCTGTTCCAGTCCCTTCCCCCATGGAGTGGGAAAAGTGAACCATCATGGGCTAATTTGTCATTTCTAGAGCCACATAATGATGTGCTCCTTAGACGGCAGGTCCTGAGGCAAGGGCAATAGCAGGTTGTCTCCAATTCCAGGCTAGTGCAAAGTCATGTTAGGAATGGTGTCCTGTCCCTCCTGTATGAAGGAGGGAATCCATGGAGGTCCAGCAGCCTCTGTCAAAGACTCCTTCAGCTCAGGTGACAGGGCCAAGCACTAAATAGAGCCCAGTGCTCAAGGGGCTACCAGTCAATGTGCTCCCCTGTTGGAGGCATGCATGCCATGTGGCCATAGTCTGCATCCAGGGATTCCCAGACCTCAGTCTCTGGAAGGTATCCTGTAGCCAACCTGCCATGGGACACTGGGCATGCACCAGCACTGGGACCCCCTCTGCAATGTCCTCCACCTGTTGCAAGGCACAATATGCAGTGCAGAGCCACTGCTCCACGACACTATCATCCACCTTCAGCCTCCTGCCATAATTGGGACCCGAATCCTAAAGGCACATATTCATTTCCTTGCCCTTGCCACAGGCCCCACATAAATCCCTCAGGGCAACCAGCTATATCCAATTCACAAGGCTGTACCTGCACAAGAGTCCCTGCATCCTGTGTTTCACTGCAACTTTAGTTTATTCAAAGGCCTCATCCTTCCTTGTGGACCCATCCCAGTGGGCCCCCTTTTTGACTAAGTGGTATGGGGGCCTAAGACATTGGGCCAAATGGGGAATAAAAGACCACAGAAGGCCTAGGAAGGTTTGCAGCTGCTTTGGTGTGCTACGACATGGGTAGACCTGCACCCTATCCATAACGGCAGATGGAATGACTTTAGTCTTACCCAACAAGATGACATCCAAGTATCTGACTGCCAAGCCTAGACCCTGGACTTTGTCTGTACCAACCCAATTGAGACAGCAGAGTGTGGGCTGTAGTTTGTAAACTGGAAGAAGACTCAGAAGTTAAATATCCCTGGGGCAGATGGTAAAGGTCCATTATTCTCTTTCCTAGGTGAATGCAAATTGGCCTTGACTCTCTGGGGCAATGGGAATGCTTAAGAAGGCACTGGCTAAATCAGTAACAAAATGGTATGTGCCAAGTACCTCTCCTACCCTCATCTGTAGGGAGATGATACTCAGAGGAGGAACAGCTGCATACACTCTGGGAGGACCACCTTATTTAGTTTCCAGTAATCCACTGCCGTTCTCCGTGTCCATCAGGCTTCCACACAAGCCATACAGTGATACTGTATGGGCTGTGCACTGGCCTTATAATGCCTACCCAGGCCAACTCCTCAACAGTCCTGTGATTACATCACATCCCTCTGCCCCAAGGCAGGTGGTATTGCTTCAGGGATACTTTTTGCTGTAGGGCTGGCAACTGTTCTGGTGCCCATTTCACATTCCCCTGATCACAGGCTTCACTGCCCCAACTCTCAGTCGGAGTTCCCTGGCAGTTGTTTAGGGGCTCATAAGATATCCATTCCCAAGATGTATTCTGGGATGGGAGCTATGTATATTAATAGGGTTTTGGTGGCAGTCTCTCAACTGGTAATACTAGTTTAACCTGTCTGACTTTCATGGCCCCCCGGCCCCATAACCATCTATTGTTATCACAGGCCCTTGGAACACATGCATGTTACCATATGTATTAGTCCATTCTCACATTGCTATAAAGAAATACCTGAGACTGGGTAATTTATGAGGAAATGAGGTTTAACTGGCTCATGGTTCTGCAAGCAGTATAGGAAGCATAAAGGCTTCTGCTTCTGAGGATGCCTCAGGAAACTTCCAATCATGGCAGAAAGCAAATGGGGAGTGAGATGTCTCACATGGCAGGAGCAGGAGCAAGAGGAGAGGGGCAGGTGCCATATACTTTTAAACAACAAGATCCCATGAGAGCTCAATGATGGCAAGGACAGTACCAAGAGGATGGTGCTAAACCATTCATGAGAAATCCACTCCCATGATCCAATAACCTCCCCCCAGGCCCCACCTACAACATTGAGGATTACATTTCAACATGAGATTTGGTGGGGACAGAGATCCAAACTATATCGCCATATATGAGAGTGCGTTGGCACCAGTATCCATGAGGCATGCGCAGTATGTTATTTTTAGGTGACCAAAATATAGCTCTACATGTGGCCTCTGGTCCCTGGACAGCCTGGTCATCATTGCTGTTATTGGGATCCTGGGGCTTTGGCCTACATCCTAGTTAAAGAGGTTGGTGCTTGCCATCTCTCTGTGGAAGGGGCAGTGGGATGCACCTGAGGCTCCTTAGTGGAGCTGTTCCAACTTGAGCTTCTGCCCTAATCTGACCAGAACAGCATTAGACTTTTTATCTGTTTTCACAGCAGATGTCCCTGCCACTAAGAGGTTGTGCCACATTTGATGGTGGGTCACTGTGATGGGCCCCATTGCTGTTTCCTTTCCTTTTATTCCAGCAGTGTGTACCCTTCACCCATGTAGCACCCCACCCCTGCCACCATTTCCTCCAAGTCAGTGTCTGCTTGGGCCACAAGAGACACTGGCTGTCCTACCAAGGGGCTCAGGATAGACACTAGTGTGCCATACCATTGGCTGGTGCTAACTATAAGATGGTTCTTTCATGCCAGCACTGAAAAGCTCATCATTGGGACCTCCATAATGCCCAGCATAGACAGCATGCTTCATCCCTAATTCCTAGAGAATGTCCTGCAATTCTTCCACAGTCTGTCATTGCAAAGGAGATATGGGGACATCTCCCATACTTGGCAAAGCTGCCTTGCAGCCTACAATCACCCAACCAACGGCACAGCCTGATCCACATTACCAGCACCACAGAGGTGCTGCCTCGAGACCCAGTGGTCTATAATGGATGCCATTTCACTTACGGAGTGTACAACACCCTCTGCCCCCATGTCCCAGAGACAGAGAAGCCACTCCACAGTCACCTCTCTCCCTTTCTGCCTGAATCTATTTCCCAGCTCCACCAATTCCACAGCTGTGTGGCCCCACATGGTGGTGCACTGTGGTCTTCCAGGCAGAGGCAAGTCCTGCAGGGCTACCTGCTATGGGCACACTTGGTTTGCTTTTATCTTGGTGGTGACCATCAGATGCACAGAGGGGATGGGAACCTCTAAAAGTTCATCCCAGTCTTCACTCTCCTCCCCACTAGAGCTCTCCATAGGGTCTCAGGACTTAGGGTCTCAGGAGGATTTAGTCATGATAGCTCAGACTCATTGATGTGGCAGCTGTTGATTGTTCAAGTGGGCTACCTGACAATCCAGGGTCTCCATCTTGTCATCCTGTGCCTGCAGTCAGGACAGTAAGATCCCCAATGTTTCAGCCTCAGCTAACCTGGCATCTCTTTCCAATTGCGGTTCATCCTGTAACTGACAAACACTTGCCTGCAATGTGAACTCAGCTTCAGTGGCTACTCTGCAGAGCAGCCAGCCAATTGCAGCTGCCACCACTTGGGCATCTAACCCTTGTTTAGTCAGATCCATCTCCTGCAACGACTCTTCCAGATCCTTCAGCATTTTGGGGCATCCCTGTGCTCACATGTTGGACACCATCCATCATGGATAGTGGCTTTCAGGTCCCACATAGATGTGGACAGCCAGCTCAGAATTTCTGCTGTGGATTCCCCTTCCCTGATCCCATCATCTTGGGGCTCACAGGATTTTCCAGCCTTCTGGATAGCTCACCAATTGTGCTGAATCCCTATCAACTCCAATGAGGATGGCGCCAGGTTCAAGAGGCCAAATTAGACACCCAGAGACAGCAACTGAGATATGGGGTTATTGGGGGTTTACATGCAGGGGAGAGAGTCCAGTGGTGGCAGGCTGGCAGGAGAACTGCTGGTCCAGTGGTGGTGGGCTGGACTGAAGAACCACACAGCTCAGTGGCAGCAGCCTGGACAGGAGAACTGCATGGCCCAGTGACAGAAAGCTGGGCAGAAGAACCACAATCACTTGCAAAAAGCATGCAGTTTATATAGCATTTTCACTAAGCACCCTTCCCCTAACAGTCTCCACCTGGCAATCTTCATCCAACCCAAAACTCAGAGCCTTGATTCTCTGTACAGTCCATGTTCCACAGGATGGGCTGGGGGCTCAGAAGTTCCTCATAGATAAGGAATGAATCCCCTCCAAATACACATTCAGGTGTGTTAGCCATACGGGGTCATTCTCAGGGTGTGCGCAAGTCATTGTTGTCAGAGGTGTTTACCATATATGTCTGGGCACATTATAAGTGTTTCGGCAATATTTGCTGACTGAATAAAAATAAATTTAAAAAAATAGATGGATAGAATATTTCTGAAAACCCAGGCATATATAATATTATCTCAAATGCCCCAGATTTAGTGATTCCCTATAAAATCCCATGCCTAGAAATGGATCCACTTCCCAGCCTGCATGGCACAAATAGGCATTCTTCCCTCTTCTGCTTATGCCAATTAGTCAACAAATATTTATCAAGGATCTGCCACATGTCTAGCACCATTCTTGTGCAGGAAATAACAAAGTTCTCCCTGCCTTCAAGGAGCTTATAGTTTATTTTTTACTTTTTATTTTTAATTGACAAAAAATTGTGCATATTTAAGGGATAAAATGTGATGATGTGATGTTTTGATCAATGTATACACTGTATTAGAAAGACTCAGTCAAGCCAATCAATATATCCATTTTCTCACCAACTTATTTTTTGTGGTGAGAATGTTAAAAATCTATTCTTTTAGCAGTTTTGAAACATGTAATACATTATTATTAATTGTGGTCACCATGCAGTGCAATAGATCACTAAAGCTTGTTACTCCAGCCTGAGACTTTGTACCCTTTGATCAACATCTTTTTCCATCTCTCTCCCTCTTCCCTAGCCTCTGGTAACCACCTTTCTACTCTCTGTTTCTTCATGGAATATCTTTTTCTATCCTTTCACTTTCAGTCTATTTGTATCCCTAGAGGTGGGATGAGGTTTTCTGGGCAGCATAGAGTTGGGCCTTATATTTTTATCCATTCAGTCACTCAATATCTTTTGATTGGATAATTTAATCCACTTACATTCAAAGTAGTTATTGACATGTAAGAACTTATGATTGCCATTTTATTAAATTTTTTTCTGGTTAATTTGTAGATCTTTTGTTTTTCTCTTCCCTTGTGGTTTGACGATTTTCTGTAGTGGTATGCCTTAAATTCTTTTTAACTTTTGTGTATTTACTAAAGGTTTTGCTTTATGGTTACCATGAGACTAACATAAAACATCTTATACTAATAACAGGTTATTTTAAGCTAATAATAATTTTGATCACTTGCACAAATTTTACACTTTTACTCCCTCCTAATTTTTTTTTGGTCACACATTTTGTATCTTTTATAATTTGTGTCCCTGAACAAATTACTGTAGCTATAGTTGTTTTTAATAGTTGTCTTTTAACCTTCATCCTAGAGACATAATTGATTTTCAACTATGTAGTATGAGTGTTCTGAGCTTGACCATATATTTACTTTTACCAATGAGTTTTATATTTTTATATATTTTTATGTTGCTACTTAGCAATTCCCCCCCTTTTTAAGTCTGAGAAAGTGATTATCTCCTTTTCATTTTTGAAGAGTGGGATTTCCAAGTATAGTATTCTTGGTTGGCAGGCTTATTTGTTTTCTAATCTTTCAGCTTTTTGAATATATCATCCCATTCCCTTCTGGCCTGCACGATTTCTGCTGAAAACCCTCAGAGAGTCTTGTTAGAGTCTCCTTATATGTAACGGTCGTGTGTGTCCGTGTGAAGAGACCACGAAACAGGCTTTGTGGGAGCAAAAAGGCTGTGTATTTCACCTGGGTGCAGGTGGGCTGAGGGAAATAGGGGTGGGGCCATTTTATAGGATTTGGGTAGGTAGTGGAAAAGTACAGTCAAAGGGGGTTCTCTGGCGGTTAGGGCAGGGGCGGGTCACAAGGTGCTCAATGGGGGAACTTCTGAGCCAGGAGGAATTTCACAAGGTAATGTCATCAGTTAAGGCAGGAATTGGCCGTTTTCACTTTCTTTTGTGATTCTTCAATTACTTCAGGCCATCTGGATGTATACATGCAGGCTTGGGCTCGGAAGCCTGACAGTAACTGTCACTTTTCTCTTGCAGCTTTCAATATTCTCTCTTTGTCTTTATGTGTCTTGATGTGAGTCTCTTTAGGTTTTTTTTTTTTTTTGAGAAGGAGTCTCGCTCTGTCGCCCAGGCTGGAGTGCAGTGGCCGGATCTCAGCTCACTGCAAGCTCCGCCTCCTGGGTTTACGCCATTCTCCTGCCTCAGCCTCCCGAGTAGCTGGGACTACAGGCGCCCGCCACCTCGCCCGGCTAGTTTTTTGTTTTTTTTAGTAGAGACGGGGTTTCACCGTGTTAGCCAGGATGGTCTCGATCTCCTGACCTCGTGATCCGCCTGTCTTGGCCTCCCAAAGTGCTGGGATTACAGGCTTGAGCCACCGCGCCCGGCCTGTATTTAGGTTTTTATTTCCTTCCCCAGAAGTAGGAAGTTTTTGCCATTATTTGTTTGAATATGTTCTCTGTCCCTTTCTCTTTCCCCTCATCTTTTGATACTCTGATAATGCACATGTCATTCCACCTGATGATGTCCCATAGTCCCTTAGGTTGTCTTCACTTGTTTTCATTCTTTTTTTCTCCTCATATTGTATGATTTTCTATAACGCATCTTTATGTTCACTACTTCTTTATGCTGCTTGATCTAGTCATTGTTAAAGCCTTCTATTGAATTTTTGAATTCAGTTATTCTTCAGCTCGATGATTTCAGTTGGTCTTCCTCTTCTTCTTCTTCTTCTTCTTCTTCTTCTTCTTCTTCTTCTTCTTC
>NC_045436.1:37946561-37956119 GCF_002776525.5 Piliocolobus tephrosceles | reverse complement strand
TCTTCTTCTTCTTCTTCTTCTTCTTCTTCTTCTTCTTCTTCTTCTTCAACATTTTTCTAACTCTCTGTTGAAGTTGTCAGTTTTTTCACACATTGTTCTTACCCTGGTGAACATCTTTATGACTGTCCTTTTGAATTCCCTGTCAGGTAAATCACATATCTCCATTCCATTGAGTCAGTTTCTGGAGATTTATCTTGTTCTTCTTTCATAACACGTTTTCTTCATTTTCCTGTTTTTTCATTTTTCTTCACTCTCTGCATTGGTCTCTGCACATTAGATTTAAAAAACTACCTTCCCTAATCTTGTTATACTGCTCTCTTGTGGGAGCTGCTCCTGCCCCATTTGCCTGGCCAGACATTCCAGGTGCCCCTAAACTGTTTGTGCATGTCTCCAACCTGATGTTTTTGTTCTTAGTTGCTTCCAAGAAATTAAAATGTCAGGTGGGCGTGGTGGCACACACCTGTAGTCCTAGCTACTTGCAGGGCTGAGGCGGGAGGATCACCTGAGCCTGGGAGGTTGAGGTTGCAGTGGGCGATAATCATGA
This sequence comes from Piliocolobus tephrosceles, assembly GCF_002776525.5. Classification (NCBI taxonomy): domain Eukaryota; kingdom Metazoa; phylum Chordata; class Mammalia; order Primates; family Cercopithecidae; genus Piliocolobus; species Piliocolobus tephrosceles. Next base: position 37,955,575 of record NC_045436.1, on the reverse strand, counting down.
TCATGCCACTGCATTCCAGCTTGGGTGACAGCATGAGACCCTGTTTGAAAAAAAAAAAAAGGAATTAATATGTCAAGTTGTGCTGTTGTCTTAAGAGAAGTGGGATAGAAGCCAGTCCTTTGAGATGCAGATGGAGACATTTAGGTAGTAGATATGTGTTCTAGTTCCTTCTTCCTTTGCAGAGAAACTGAGAGCTAGAGTTTATCTCCACTCATTCTACTCTACATCAGGGAAAGTGTCTGAAGCAGATGCTTGTACTCTTGATCAGACTACTCACTTTGAGTTTAAAAGTCACCTTTTTGTTCTCAGTGGTCTAGGAGACTCGGGAGTGCAGAGTCTGTCAACTCCCATAGTGAGGTGATTTAGGAGCTAGTCCTTCAGGTGAAAGCTGGAAAAGTTGGGGCATGCAGAAACTGCTTCCAGGGAGAGTCTGCAGATTTGAATTCGTTTCTGGAGCAAGCCAGGGAAGAAGGTGTGGGGAATTTCCACTCTCCTGTTTGAGCAAGCAGAAGTTTCACACCTTCCTAGCAAGGGGAGACTTCTGGTCTTATCACCGAAGCAAGCCAGAGAGGAAGGTGCAGGGAGTACTCACTTCCTCTTTCAGGCATGGAGAGGTCCCCCAACATCCTTCCAATGACAGATTCCAAGATTTCAACTTTAGAGTAAGCCAGGGAAGATGGCACAGGGAGTGCTGTCATTCTTGCCAGTACAGTTTTCCAACCTCTTTCTACAGAGAGATAGCAGGGCTGGGATTTTCACTGGAGCAAGCTGGGGAAGCAAGTGCAGAAAGTGCTCACTCTCCTGTTCAAGAAAGAAGAAGTCTCAGACCCTCCTTGCAGAGGGAGCATCCTGGCCTGGAGTTATTGATGCAGCAAGCCAGGGAAGAAGCCACCGGGGAATGCTCACTTTCCCTTTTGGGCATGGAGAGGTCCACCAGTCTCCCTTTAACAGAGATTGTAGAGATTTGCAGCTTATTTTTTTTGAAGGCAGACAATAGGTATCTATAGTTCTATGAGAAAATTAAAAGAGTTTAGCTTGACACGCAATGACCAGATTTAACCAAACTCAGATCTGGCTGCTGACTGCTTGGAAGCCAAAACACGAGAAGCAAGATGGAATGGAGGAAAGCAGTTTTATTCAAATGCTAGCCATTGAAAAGAATAGCTGGAATTAGGTCTCAAAGAACCATCTCAAATTTTTAGGCTGAGTGAAGGGGGTTGAGAAGGGAAACTTGATATGCAAAGCATGTGGGAGTGGTGCAGAATGGAGGCTGGCATATCTTGCTCCAGTGGCTATCTTGAGTTGTTGTCCACCTGAAGTGTGGACTGGAACCATTTTGACAATGGTTGGATTGTAGATTAACCACCTTGGGGCAATTTCTAGGTGAGGGAGACTTCTGCAACTGGATCTCTATGCCTGCTTTATATCAAGATTAGCCCCTGGAACTTCTAAGCAAGTACATCATTAGACAAGCAAATATAGTGCAAGGGAGTGTCTGGAATAGAAAGAGAAAGAAGGGTTTTCTTGAGATTAAGAAGAGACAAAATGAAACTTCAAAATACATTTTGAGGTTAAAATACTGGGTTACGTAGAGTGTGAAGAGTGTATGCTACTTTCGTCATTTTATAGTTCCACCTATAGCCGTGGAGGCTTAGCGGGGGATGGTAGATGACCTGTCTTAGATTCATTTGCAAACCAATAGTCCAGGCTCAGCATAGATTTCTAATCACACCCAGCAGAGGGTGTGGCAGGTCTGGATAGGGTTTATTTTTTAATTAAAAAAAAATTTTTTTTTTGAGACAGGGCTTTGCTCTGAAGTGCAGTGGTGCAGTCATAGTTCACCGCAGCCTTGACCTCCTGGGCTCAAGTGATCCTCAGCCTCCCAAGTAGTTAGGACTACAAACATGAACCACCACACCTGGTTAATTTTTTATTTTTATTTTTTGTAGAGATGAGATCTTTCTAAGTTGCTAAGGCTGGTCTCAAACTCTTGGCTTCAAGCAATCCTCCCACCTTGGCCTCTCAAAGTGCTGGGATAACAGGTATGAACCACTGAGCTCGGCCAGTTTTATGCCCTGAGAGGCTTCATATGTTAGTGTCCTGATTCTAGTGATGTGGAGTAGTGGTGAGCACTTGTCATGACTTGATTAGGAATGAAATAATATAGTGACTATATAGTAACCCATGTAATCAAAAACAGTTTCCTCAAAAATACTTGGCTGGGGTGGCAGCTAGGTTCTTCTCTCATGCTGATTCTGGTGTAGGAAAGTTCAAATTTTTCCCCTGAAGTTTCGATAATTTGAGTCTATAAAACAAATTGATAAGAGATGAAAGAAAAAAGGCATACACATTTATTGACATGCCAATGGGCATGAGAATCATGCACAAAATATGAGGCTTAAAGGTGGGGGTTGATGATTGAAGTTTTTATACCATCCTGAGATTACGGAAAAAATAGAGGCTTGGAGCATGGCAAGACAGGTTACAAGAGGGAGAGAAGAGAAAAAGGCTAGCATAAGACCACTAGCCTGGCTAGTGAGGATGGTCTTGTCATGCTGATGAACCTCACAGGTAGCAACCCTTAAAGAATAGGTAGATAGTAGCCTGTAATAACAGCTTCTCTGTCAGACCTTCAAAGGTGTCAGACTCTGAGTCTGACTCTCTCTCTTTTTCTCTCTCCCCATCAGTTAATCTTTCCTAGATCTGGACAAGGGGTTGCCTCAGAAGAGGCCTGTTTGCATGTCCTAGTTACTTCACTTTATTTCCTCCACAGATGCAAATCTCCTTTTCCCCCAAAAGGGAGGAAATTGCAAGGCTATTCTTGTGCTTGCAGCCTCTCTGAATAGCCATATCAAATTATGCCAAAGAAGTATATTTGGCTGGGCTCAGTGGCTCATGCCCGTAATTCCAGAACTTTGGGAGGCCGAGGTGGGTAGATCACTTGAGGTCAGGAGTTCGAGACCAGCCTGACCAATATGGTGAAACCCCCTGTCTACTAAAAATACAAAAATTAGGAGGACGTGGTGGCAGGCGCCTGTAATCCCAGCTACTTGGGAGGCTGAGGCAGAAGAATCACTCGAACCCAGGAGGTGGAGGTTGCAGTGAGTCAAGATCACACCATTGCACTCCAGCCTGGGAGATAGAGCAAGAGTGAGACTCTGTCTTAAAAAAATAAAAAATAAAAGAAATATAAAATTTAAAAAAGTATATTTTAGGGTAAAATATTTTTTGTTTCCTTCAATTTCAGAAGGAGTTAGAAGCAAGCTAAAGCAAAGCGAGTGATTCTTCTCTTTTTTTTTTAGATGGAGTTTCGCTCTTGTTGCCTAGGCTGGAGGGCAATGGTGCAGTCTCAGCTCACGGCAACCTCTGCCTCCTGGGTTCAAGGGATTCTCCTGTCTCAGCCTCCCAAGTAGCTGGGATTACAGGCGCATGCCACCACGCCCAGCTAATTTTTGTGTTTTTATTAGAGATGGGGTTTCATCATATTGGTCAGGCTGGTCTTGAACTCCTGACCTCAGGTGATCCGCCTGCCTCTGCCTCCCAAAGTGCTGGGATTACAGGCGTGAGCCACCGCGCCCGGCCATGAGTGATTATTCTTTTGGCACCCTTGGAATCAAAGAACAGTATGTTCTGAAGCAAATCATGCTTGTGTTTTCTGAGGACACAAGGACTTCACCTAACTTCTTTTTTGATCTGAGCTGAGCCATTAGCCAATGAGAAAGGCAACTGAATGGTGATGTCTTCCAGGAGTCCAGTAATAAATATGCTTGCGTCCATCTGTGATGGTGCTTAGTCCTATCCAGGCCCAAATCCACAATGGGGCATAACTTTTCAGTAACTGCCTGAGGCTTAGGAAATTAAGTATTATACTAAAATGTCCAAAACACAGGAGCATGAACCTGTAGTGGATGGTAAGCCTTAGTGGCTTACAAATGCACGTAGATTAGAAAGACAGCTGGACTACTGGATAGCATAATCCCCAGAGTCTAGGTTTGTTTGTTTGTTTTTTTTTTTTTTTTTTGGAACACTCACAAACTGCATGAACTTGAGAAGGTCAGTTTCTTTCCTAAGCATCAGTTTCTCCATTTATTAAAAAAAAAAAAAAAAAAAAAAATAAGCCCAATAATTCCTGTTCTTCCTACTTCACAGGGATTTTATGACAATCAAATGAGCTCATACTTGGGAGAGCACTTCACTCAGTGCTAGACAAGAACAGGCTGTCATCATTAGTTTGCTGGTGACAGGGAAAGCTGCTACTTCCTTTCCCTACATTCTTTTCACTTTTTCTTTCTTTTTTTTTTTTTTTTTTTTTAACAGAGGTAGTCATTTATGCACCAGAAAGAACAGTTAAATTCCTAGGCTGTGTGCTTCTCTTAGTGAAATGATTTAGAGCCATGTGTAAATAGCACATAAATTTATTATGACTCAGGTCCAAACTGGGGAATGTGTCTGTATATACACACACATGCAATGACCTCTCAACATCTAACCGTGAAAAATATTGCAGCCTTGTAAGAAACAAAGCCACCTTCCTCCTAACTCCTGACAGCTAAAATGTCCTTAAAATAAATGGGAAAGAAAGTTTACTCTACACACCTGCGCAATGGAGTTTTTATGAATCAGACAAATTTTGAGTCTCGCAGGTAACGTCAGCCCTGAGAGTGATGTTTACACTCCTGGTATTTCAAGCCTAAACTACTTGCTGCTGATTTGCCCAGATGGCTCTCCAGGCACAAGCATGTGGAACCTCTATTTATTTACTCCGAAGAAACAAACAAACAAAAGATTGACCATTGGACCAAGATAATCAAAAAGTTTTTAATAGAGTCATTGAAGGACCAAGGCAAATGCCTGGAGCCATAAACAGGTGGCACAAATCATTTTTAGTCTTGTTAGAGAATGCGGAGCAGGCTGCTGCAGGGAGATGATTGCCTGCCTAATTAATCTGCATGTTGCCACCCTGGAACTTATTCATTTGGGGGCATGAATCCCATCTGTAAGGCCAGTTGTTAGAATTGGTGAGAAAAGACTTTCTTTTTTCCTTATTTATTAGAGGAGAGAGGAAGAGAGAGAGACAACTCATGTAGTTATATTTCAGCTTGAAGCAAATCAAATACTCTTGAGTCTTCAGTATGTGAAAGCAGCCAAATGGCTGATGCAGGATGGCCTGTTCCTTTCGTATTTATGAAGGAATTTATATGTATGTGTGTATATATATCACATTTCCTTCATAAATGTATATATTACAAAAACCATGTATATACTACAAAAACCATGTATATACTACATTATATATGTGTGTGTGTGTATATATATATATATATAACGTTTTGTTTTTAGTGGCAACATCTTAATCGGACAGAGCTGCCAGTCACTAAGGGTGAAGTGAGATGTTTTGATTAGCCAATCAGGCAATGCTGCGCTAGTCTAAATAATGTCTTTGTGAAAGTTAGAAAAGGCACCCTTGCTCAAGACATTTTACTTCTATTTGCTGGGAAATTGTCATACTACATTGAATATGTTAGAGTAAGACACTTTACTCCCACCTGCCAGAAAGCTGTCATTATACAAACTGAAACCTACAGTGTCTTCAATGTGAAGACTATCTCTTTAGATGCATTGCTCTTGTGTACCACATGGCCTAAACAATTGTACACCCGGCACCACCACTGATGCAGCATTTAGCAAGCTGCTGGGGAAGGCTGGCTGGCTTATAAGGTCCCTGCCCTAAGGCAGCTCAGTCTAGCTGGGAAGACAGACGTTAGTTAAAATAATCATCCAAATACATGTACGATGACAAAATGGGGAAGTGCTTTGAAGCAAAACTTCAGGATGTTAGGGGTCTTCTTAAATGCGATGATAAATGTGTATCTAGTGTTTAAAATAGTTCTTGGCGACACAGTGAGTGCTCAACTGATGTTCATAGGAGGAAAATTTCACAAATTACAACCATCCATAAAATGGAGGTGTGTGGAAATAGAGCTTTCTTTGTACAACTGATTTTAACATTTGATTCCGAGATCCACCAAGCGGACAGTATCACACAGTGATGTTTGGGTAAATCAGTTCAATCTAGTGACTTCTGGTCAAATTCAGTCCCCATGCTCTTCCAAGCTCTGTCTGTAGCCAGTTTAAGTCTTCAGAGAGAGACAGATGATTCCCTGACTCTTTGTAGTTGGCTCACAGGCGGCCAGTTGGCTGCTCCTTCCCACACCCCTCCAGGCAGTCTATTCAAACTGGGATGTCAATGTCCCTGCTTATATGTGGGCCTGTTTCTGAATGCTGAAAGCCTTGTTGGTCCCCTCCAAGCCATTTTTAAGGTAGGGCCCATCACAACCAAGGGCAGTCAGCTGCTGTTCCTCCAGCTTGTCCTGTGCCCATGTGTAGGGTGGGTCTTTGGTGCTTCCCTTCCCAAGCTGCAGCCAGGTGGCAGATTGGTTTAATGCTCTACTGTCACCATCTTGAAATTCATAATCATTTTATCTTTGAATTTGTCTTTTGTGAAGTAGTGCACGCACCTGAGCAGAGGAGAGGTGTGCATAATACATGTTGCCATTTCTTCCTGTCCCATTTGCACATAGCATTTGTGTTAATTCCTTGTATTGACCAACCACTAAAGTGAAAATGGTGGCATAGAAGAAAAGGGAAAGAGAGAGACTTTTGTCTTCAGTCCTTCCTTAACTCATCAGTTAGTCAAAGGTCAAGAATGTCAGTAGAATGTGTGTATGTCACAAAGGGAAATAAAGACAGCATCTCCCCTGTTCTGGAAAGGACAAAATACATATGCACACTCAAGCTATGAAATACAAACTGTGCAATGTCAGCGCTTCTGCATATGAGTTAAATGCTCCTAAATTTGCATTTAAAGCTGGCATTGCACAATATAAATAGAATGGTAAAATTCAGGCTAATAATTTTAAATTCTAATTTTTCTTTACTTAAAACAACATTAAATAGCAAATAAAAAGCTCCATGACAAGTTGAGCGAGGGAAAAAGACTGCAGAAGAAAGTGAAAAGCTTTCAAGAAAGTGAAAATTTTACGCTTTGTTCTGCTTTTTGAACAAGGAGCCTTACGTTTTCATTGTACTATGTCCTGCAAGTGATGTAGCTGGCCTTGCTCAAGCTCCACACGTTGGGTAGAGCTCCTTCCCTGCTTTTCCCACACCCAGCAAAATGCAAGGAGGTGGGGAGGGAGGGCAAAAGTTACACAGCTTTGTGAACTTTATTTTTTTTCCCCAAAACTACAACCCTTTGTGTTTTCCCAGCATGTGTTTCTAGCTCCTCCAAAGGCAAATCATTGACAACCAGGTTTAGTTGTCTCTTTACACTTCTGGGAAAACAGCTGTGGCTTCTAGCTGGGAGCCATGTCTTCTGAACGTAGTAAGAGTCTGGTCTTAGCTTTTGGGCTGGCCTGTCTCCACAGCTATTTATTACAGTTCACACTTAGCTGGGGCTTTTGGGAAAGAGGGAGAAGCCGGAGCCAACAAGAATGCAGAAGGGAGAATGCAGGGAAACAGGGCACAGTGCTTCTGCATCTCTCCTGATGTGGACAGTAGAAACTTCCTAATCACCTTCTGCGTAGGGCATGGCTCTGTTGGGGCTCAGAAAACAGTACCCCAAAAGGAAGGCCTCAGCAGCAGCCTCAGAAGCAAACGTTTCTCTCTGACCTTCTCCTGCCCTCGTCTCATTCCCGTTTTCTCCCAAGGTCAGCCACTGAAACTAGAATCTCTCTTTCTCAAGGCAGGTTATAGAAACCAGAACCCTTTTTCCCCAAAGCCAGCCATAAAATCTGAAAATATTATCTGTGAAAACTGACCATGAAGAACGTATCTGACCTACCTGGTTTGACTGTGGGTCACAAGACCCCCATTCCAGAGAGGCCCTGCCCCACACCCAGGAGGAAGGAATGTTTTAGAGAGGCCAAGAAGAATCTAGACAGGTCTTGCTGGGTTTTCTGACTCAGTCTATTAACATTAGATCATCCCCCCTTTTGTCAAATCAGATTTCTACCTGGCTGTCCATACTTTGTTAAGCCTAAACATAAAAACAGACAATCTCCCCTGTGTCTTGGGGTCTTCATTCTGAAGCCTCCATGGATATACATTGAATGAATTAGTATGCTTTCTCTCCTATTACTTGGTTGGCCTCATGTCAGTGATTTTTCAGTGAACGCAATCCCCTCATTGGTGGGCTGCCATGTCAGGCAGGCAAGCACAGTGGACTCCAGGAAGGAAGAGGCAAGGACCTTTGGGGAAGGAGCATCACTCAGTGGCAGAGACAGGAAGCCGCAGAGCCGGGTTTTTCGGTCCTCTGCTCCACAGTGCCCAGGTTTCAGAATCCTTCCTGAGGATTCTCCATTACCACCACACTTTCATGATTATCTCAATAGATGCAGAAAAGGCCTTTGACAAAATTCAACAGCCCTTCATGCTAAAAACGCTCAATAAATTCGGTATTGATGGAACGTACCTCAAAATAATAAGAGCTATTTATGACAAACCCACAGCTAATATCATACTGAATGGGCAAAAACTGGAAAATTTCCCTTTGAAAACTGGCACAAGACAGGGATGCCCTCTCTCACCACTCCTATTCAACATAGTGTTGGAAGTTCTGGCTAGGGCAATCAGGCAAGAGAAAGAAATCAGGGTATTCAGTTAGGAAAAGAAGAAGTCAAATTGTCCCTGTTTGCAGATGACATGATTGTATATTTAGAAAACCCCATCGTCTCAGCCCAAAACCTTCTTAAGCTGATAAGCAACTTCAGCAAAGTCTCAGGATACAAAATTAATGTGCAAAAATCACAAGCATTCTTATACACCAGTAACAGACAAGCAGAGAGCCAAATCAGGAATGAACTTCCATTCACAATTGCTTCAAAGAGAATAAAATACCTAGGAATCCAACTTACAAGGGATGTAAACGACCTCTTCAAGGAGAACTACAAACCACTGCTCAGTGAAATCAAAGAGGACACAAACAAATGGAAGAACATACCATGCTCATGGATAGG
>NC_045436.1:37764857-37931561 GCF_002776525.5 Piliocolobus tephrosceles | reverse complement strand
GAGTAGCTGGGACTACAGGCGCCCGCCACCGCACTCGGCTAATTTTTTTGTATTTTTAATAGAGATGGGGTTTCACCATGTTAGCCAGGATGGTCTTGATCTTCTGACCTCGTGATCCGCCCGCCTTGGTCTCCCAAAGTGCTGGGATTACAGGCATGAGCCACTGCGCCCGGCCAATAAGGCATATTTTTAAAAAACAATTTTATAATCTGTCTTTTAGTGGATAAACTTAATATAATTATATTTATTTTGAATATTTATATTTTTAGAAGTATGTATTCCATTTTTATTCTTTTAGTGGTTACCCTTGAATTTTTAGCCTACATACTTGATTTAAGAAATCTAACATTAAATCAACACATCCACCCTCCATGGAACAATACCAGAGCCTTAGAATGTTTTAATTCTGATGACTCTCACTTATGATCCACGTCATTATCTAAAATTTTGGTTCTGCTTTGTTTGTAAATGCCCTAAAATTAGTCATTGTATTATGTATAGAGTTTTTGTTTTGTGTTTCTTTCGTTTCTACAGTTGATACTTATTTGGACTTCCCTTTGTATTTACCAATTTATTTGCTCCACAATGTTTTATGTGTTCCTCTTCTACTTTCTAGGTGCAATTTATTTCTAAATAAATAACTCTCTTCAGTTGTTCTTTTGGCAATGACCTGTGAGTGATAAACTCTCTTTGCTTTGTTTTGCCCTCACTCTTGAGTGATGGTTTCTCTAGGTATACAATTCCTTGTTGACGATTATATTCCTGAATACCTTGAGGATAGCATTCCACCATATCTGGGCTCTATTTTTTCTGATGAAACATCAGTCCATTTATTGTTTCTTTTTTTTGTTTTGTTTTTAGATATCTGTCTTCCCTATCCTCCAAATTCTTAAAATTTCTGTATCATTTTTCATCTCTTTATTTTTCAGTGCTGTAAACACAACTCTTAATGGCAATGTGTTTAATTTTATAAACATGCATAATTTACTCAATTATCTCCTTAACTGAACATTTATATTTATTTGCTTTTTAAAATTAACTGCTCATGCTGGGATTGACATTGAGTATACATATATTTTTCCATACATTGCATATTAAAAGTTACATGAAATACAAAGTAATGAATTGAATTAGGAGGAAGGGAAATTATTCATAAGAAAACAATAAAACAAAGTACAGAGTAAGCACAGAAAAATTAATTCTACTTTTTCCTTGAGGTAAGCAATGAACCCAAGGTGCTTAAGGGGAGATGGGAACATGGTTTAAATATGTTTTACATTGTCCATAAAATAAAATTGAATGAATCACTCAGGAGAAGCAAACTTTTTTCCTAACACTGTTATAGGTGAAGAAGAGACCCATGGCATGATACTGACATGCAATTCAGTCATGGTGATTCTAAGAGGGGTTGAAACAATATGTTTCATATATGCAACTTCCTGAGAGTCTGGCTTCCTCTATGGGTAATGTTCTAAATATTACCTACAGGGTCTTTTTTTTTTTTTTTTTTTTTTTGAGACGGAGTCTCGCTCCCACCCAGGCTGGAGTGCAGTTGCCGGATCTCGGCTCACTGCAAGCTCCGCCTCCTGCATTCACGCCATTCTCCTGCCTCAGCCTCCCAAGTAGCTGAGACCACAGGCGCCCGCCACCACGCCCAGCTAATTTTTTGTCCTTTTAGTAGAGACGGGGTTTCACCGTGTTAGCCAGGATGGTCTCGATCTCCTGACCTCGTGATCCACCCACGTTGGCCTCCCAAAGTGCTGGGATTACAGGCGTGAGCCACCACGCCCGGCTTCCTACAGGGTCTTCATGGACAGACTGTGAAACTTCTGGAATTGTCTGCCAAGTTTGCATGTTGCATTTTGGGGTACAGAGATCCGAGGCTGTTGCTGTTAGTCCTGTCTGATTTTGTATAGGGATCCACTCCAGCATGAGACCCGAGTTGGCTCAATTATCATATGGTGAAGCTTGTTTATGCTCTTTTTTTAGATCTTCACAGGAAGCACAAAGCTCTGGTTATCACTGGAAGCCATCTCACCCCCATAAACCAGCCTTAGGATGCCACTGATGCTGGATGGCAGAATGGAGTAACAGAGAGAAGTAAGTTGTTGATGACACCATTCACTGCTGATTGTACCATGTCTGGAATCTGCTCTACATCTAGATTTCAGCTATTTCCAGATATTTTAATCGAATGTAAGCCAATGTGAATCATGTTTTTATGACTTGCATCAGTAAGCATTATAACTGATACAGAGATGCATAAGTTGCCATTGAAGAAACTATGACTAAACGGATGTAAGAATCAGTTAGCTATAAAAATGGATGACAGACGGGGTGTGGTGGGTCATGCCTGTAATCTTAATGCTTTTGGAGGCTGAGGTAGGAGGATCACTTGAGCCCCAGAATTCAAGGTTACAGTGAATTTCGATCATGCTACTGTACTGCAGCCTGGCCCACAGAGCAACACTCTGTCTCAAAAAAGAAAAAGAAAAGAAAGAAATGAAAAGGAAAAGAGAAAGAAATGGATGACAGGTCATAAGAGTTGTCACAGAATGTTTTCTAAGCACTAGGCAGTGGTCTTCGTATTCTATGTACATGAATTTATCATCAGAAGAACTCAGTAAGATTGGTATTATCGTCCCCGTAATTATCTCATTATCATTTCCATTTACAGAAGTAGAAAGTGAGTCACAAAGGTTAAGTAACTTAGCTAAATTCACTCAGCTGCTGAGCTCAAGCAGCCTGGCCCCAGACCCTGGGTGCTTAACCACAATACTATACTGCCCCTCAGTGAAGTGCACGGACCACCTACAGAGGTCACATTTCTTCCAACCTGGGATTTTGTGTAAACACTGGACAACACAGAGGTCATGATTTTAATCCTTGGCAAGAACCTGGAGGACAGCTATTCTGAGTTGCCAAGGAATTGGCAGATACACAGCTTCAGTAGTCAGTGGGGAAGGGAGGACAGCATACAGGTTAAGAGCAGGAATTGGTACTCAGCCTGAGTTGAATCCAGCTCTGCTGCTTACCAGCATTGTGATCTAATCTGTGGGAGTTTTATTTTCTGCAGCTATAAGGTGGGGGATAGTACTCTCCAGTTTGCAAGGTTTTATAAGGTTTAAATAAGATGATGTGTACAGACGATGGACTACCTGCCGAGAGACCACAACTTAGAATGAACGGTCTCTGGCCTCTGTATGAGTGTGGGGAGGCCTGGTAGTCAGTCTCTGTATAGCAGGGTATCAAGGCACAGTGCCTGATTTGGAGAGTAGAATAAAAAGCAGATGCTGCTGGGCGCGGTGGCTCACGCCTGTCATCCCTGCACTTTGGGAGGCCGAGGCGGGTGGGTCACGACATCAGGAGATCAAGACCATCCTGGCCAACATGGTGAAACCCCGTCTCTACTAAAAATACAGAAAATTAGCTGGGTGTGGTGATGTGTGCCTGTAGTCCCAGCTACCTGGGAGGCTGAGGTAGAAGAATTGTTTGAACCTGGGAGGCGGAGGTTGCAGTGAGCCGAGATCACACCACTGCACTCCAGCCTGGCGACAGAATGAGACTCTGTCAAAAAAAAAAAAAAAAAAAAAAAAAAGGATGCTTTACCTGGAATAGCAAATTCACACAGACACAAAGTAGAATAGGGGTTACCAGGGACTGGTGTAAGCGGGAAAAGGGAGTTTGTGTTTAATGGGTACAGTGTTTCTGTTTGGGGGGGATGGATGGGGTGACGGTTGCACAACAATGTGAAGTATTTAATGCCACCGAAGTGTACACTTAAAAAATAAACTGACAAATTTTATGCTGTGTATATTTTACTACAAAAAAGAATGAGGAAAACAAAAAGCAAGAGCTCATGATAGTTATTGGTTAAGGGACAGTTGGGGTGATGATCACCGGCTATGAACACCATGAACAGAAACTCTGATATGAAAATTTAAAACCCATAAAAATAATGAGATTATATTTTTAGAGCACTTTTTATACATAATATCTATTTGATCATAATCATTAGTTTGCATAATAAAAAAAGTCAAAAAAATCATGAGGTAGCGAGGATAGCAAAAGGTCATTTTCCTTTGCCTTGCTGTTTGGAAACATTATATTTCAAGCCCCGCCATGGACTTGCTCTGTGGTGAAAGGGCTATGACCCACACGTATTACCAGGAGGCAAGAAGCTCATAACATGTGTCCCTCCAGCCCTACAGATGGAGGTGAGGCTTTCCTCGGAGGCCCCATTCAGTTCCCATAGTCCTCACTGTGCATGCTGTTAAGCCTCAGCCTTAAAAATAAGAAGTGTCTAATAAAAAAAAGTGCATGACCTCCTGTGACTAAAAGAAGGAAAAAAAAATCTAGCTCTAAACTTTTAAAAGAAAGTGCATTTTTATAATAACAATAAAATCCTCCCAATCAAGCCTTTAAGAGGCAGACTGCATCCCCATCTTTGCCTGGGGCCCATAACTATCCTTAGCTAATCTTTCTCTGACAGATAAAGAGCTGCTATATCCGTTCTTACAGCTCAATTTTAAACTTTATTCAGAGAAGTGGGGAGAAGAAGCCCTGGATGAGAATAAAGAATGAGTGTTTGAGAATGGGCAAGGGGAAGAGAAAGATGGGATTACTTATTTGCAGAATAGATGCTTGTAGAAAAGGCAAATCTAAGATCCAAAGCCCTGTGGTTTGTTCAGGGATACTTTAGACAAATCTTTGAGGCTGCAGGGTCATATTTAGGTCAGTTATCTACAGAATTCCGTATTTACTCCAATCCAGCCTTGCTGGAGGTGTACCATCAGGGAGGGTTATTCTGACAGATACAATGGGTGCCCAAAAGACTGCCTTCTGAATGAGGAGAGAACAAGAGGAGCTTTTCACAGGCTGTGACAAGTGCAAAGGTGAGAAACAAGCAGAAAGCATTTGTGAGAATTCTAAGTCCCCGCCAATGGTCCCTAAGGAAAGCTATGAAATCTGTGCAAGATATCTCAAAAAATAAGAAACATATTTATCAGCCCAAGATGGCTTCCATTTAACTCTGTACTAGAGGTAGATCATTCTAAAGGGCCATTCGAGTCCTACGATGCTGTATCTTCATGAAATTGATATTCTTAGTCAATATGGACCTTGTTAGAAGGCTCTGGGAGGGTGTCCCCCCAGCTCACATAGACTCCTTTCTCTATGACCTGCCCTTTACTCATGGATGGGCAGAGGCAGCCGTGTTTGTACTCTTTGGTTTCATCCTCCTGGCTATAGCTGATTGGACCCTGACCCAGGAAAAGCTGGTTAAATTCTTACTCCCAGGGGGTTAAGGATATCTAGATTGATATTGTTTGTTTGCTAGAAGTAAAATGAACTCAGAATCCTTGAAGATACCGTCATTTGTCATATCTATGGAAAAGTGAAAAAAATGGTCTGTTCAGAGAAAAAGAGCTAAGAGTATTGGTGGTTCCTGTAATCTTTCTAGTCCTCAGTTCTAGTCCTTTTAAAAGATCTGGCTATACTTGGGTTCTATGAACTGTGTCAATCCTTCCAGTAAATTACTATGTCTTAAACCAGCCAGAGTTGGTTTCTGCTACATGCAACTAAAATAATCTTAAGTGTTTTCAGCTCAAATCTGGGGCATGAAATCTGTGTCTATACAGAAGACTATTAGACTGACATTTGTGTTATGCATCTTCTCTGAGTTTGCTATCTCACGGGTAGTTTCTTATGTCAGGGATGTCCCAATTTCCTTCCATGGGGCCCACCTCCTGTTTCTTCAGAGCCCATCTAAATATCTGGGGAAATCACCAAAGGATCCCAAACTAGGCATTACCTTAATTATTCTTTTCTCAACCTCTCTCCCAATCATCCAGTCCCTCCCAAATCTTTTTGGTTCTACTTCCAAAATCAAACCCAAATCTATTCAATTCTTTTTATTTGCAGAGTGGCTACCCTAAGCCATCAATGCCTTTAGTTTGGATTACTTCAATGGCTTCTGAGCTGGCCTCTGGCCTCCCTGTTTGTTCTCTCTCCTCTCCCAATGCATTATCTACATGGCAGCTAGATTGATCTATTTGAAATGTAAATTAGATCATGCCACCTTCCTACCTGAAACGTCCTGTATTAGTTAGAATGCAGGCTGAGTTGATATAACAAAGAAACCAAAAATGCAATTGCTCAAGCAAAGGAAGGCAGATGATTCAGGGCAGGCAGGTGACAAAGTTGTGTACAGCCATGAAGGGAACCAGAGTCCTTCCATCTTGATGCTCACCATATCATAAGGTGCTGCCCTACACTCTCCAAAGTCAAAACTGGCTCTCTAGCTAGATGCATGCACCAACCACTGAGATGAGGAAAAGAGAAAGTGGAGGGCACATGCTCAGACATTTCAAGAACTAGGTCTGGAAGCAGCATACGTCACTTGTGCACACGTCTTGTTGACAGGAGCTTAATCCTATGGCCACACATATATGCAAAAAAAAGACTGGAAAATGGACCTTCTAATCGTGTGGGCATTTGCTGGCTAAAACTCAAACATTCTAGGACTAAAAAAAAGGAGAGACTGGATGGGTGGGGGCAGAGGGAGACAACTAATAGTCTTTTCCACACTCCCTAATGGCTGCCCATGCTTGCACAATGAAGTCTAAACATTTCATGATGACCGCCAAGGACATCTGGCCTTTCCCTATGTCCTCTTGTTGCTCTTTCCTTTGCTCGTGGGGTGGCACAAGGACCTCTCTTCTTTCTGCTCCTGGAACATGCCAAGCCTGCTCTTGCCCTGGAGTATTTGCACTTGCTGTTCCTTCTGCCTGGAAAGCTCTGAAGTCACGTCACCCCACGCCTAGCTCCTTCTCATCCTTTGGATCTCAGCTCAGATGCACCTTCCTTGGAGAAGCCTTCCCTGCTCTTTCTGTCTGCATTGTCCAGGCTCCCGTGGCTTACCCTTCCCCGTCACTTTCCATCATTGTTCTTTGTTTTGTTCACTTTGTATCATTTTTTAATTTATCTGAATTTATCTTGAGTGTTTGTTCATATGGTCACTTATTTGCTTATTTATTTGTTTCCCCCACCCCTCACCTTAGAATTTGAGCTTCCAGAGAGCAAGGACTTTGTCTGAACTCTTTACCACCCTAGAACAGTACAGGGGACAGTACCTGGCTCATGGTACAGACTCAAGTATTGGCTAAGTGAATCAGTGGTCAGCTTGGATCTGGTGCCAGCATTCCTAAATAGAAGCTTTTCCCTTAAATTTTAGGAATAGTCTCCCATCCCTATCTTCTGTCTCCCAAAAGTGTCTTATCTTGCTGGAGACATGGCCCCTCTTTGATGGGTCCTGGTTCCTTGCTGTGGGGCCAAGTCAGTATCATTTGTTCTATAACCTCATCACCCACTGGGCCAATTCAATCTGCTTTCCATTCCTGAGATGTCTATGAAACCTGCCTGCTACCTACATCCCTGGAAACTTGGGGAATGAATCAGTTACCTGAAATAAGGGAATAATTTTTTATAACTGATTTAATCATGTGCAGGATGACTTTCAAGCTGACTTTGATTAATGGATCTTCCAAACACCACCGTCTCCTAACCCCCACACAGCCCTCCACCACCTTGTCCCCTGTGCACTGGGAGGAAGTTGAAGGGTGTAGTATTTATAACAAGCAAGTTGAGTGCTAGAATTCCTGGAGA
The DNA here is from genome assembly GCF_002776525.5 of Piliocolobus tephrosceles. Lineage (NCBI taxonomy): Eukaryota > Metazoa > Chordata > Mammalia > Primates > Cercopithecidae > Piliocolobus > Piliocolobus tephrosceles. The sequence continues at coordinate 37,923,896 of NC_045436.1, read as the reverse complement.
GTTACACAGGATGAGAACCTAGCCCAATAATAATAATCCTAAATGTTCTTTATATGTCATTTCTCTGCCAAAGTCATCTAGGTAGCTCCCAAAAGGACCATGCAGGAAAATTCCACTGTCAGCATGTGCCAAAAGTCTTAATGAGGAAGGTTCAGGGGTTTTAATTAAAAAGGGTTCATTCAGTGGCCTTTCTGCAGTCAGAACAGAGTCTTTTCCTAACATGTGTGCTGTGGCAGTTGATCCTGGGAAGATGATCTTGCCATCTTTAGGCCCATTTATCTAAGGAAGGCAGACTCCAAAGCCTATCCTGAGACATTGCTCTGCCCAAAATGAAATTCCATCCTCAAGAGCCAACTTTGCTGAAGTATTGTCAGCTCCTGTGGAGGGAGGGTAGCAAAGGTCCTGAACACCTGGAGAAAGCCATCTGGGGTGTTCCTTCTCAATAGTGCTTAATACAGTTTTAAGCAAAGATTTCTCTGGATCATGAATAAGTGTGGCTGTCAGTATAACTGCCACTGTTGAGTTAAATAAAAATTGAAACATCAGAAAGAGCATTTTAAAAACCCCAGTAATCATTTTACCCATTACTTTACAAATAGTTTTCTACTTACTGATTCCTATGAGAATAAAAATGCCATAAGGGGGAGAAGAAAGCTCTTCTTTTTAAGTCAAGCTGGAGAATGAGTGTGTCAGAACACCCAGGAGAGATATTCAAGCTTCTAGCTCCATCTTAGATCTGTGGTCTGATGTCTGATGGGACCTGGGTCTCACTAGCAAGACATGGCAGGTACTTTTCAGCTGTTTTCTGATGGGAAGCCGAGCTGCGGAGTCGGGAGAGGAAGCTATGTGTACCTGCAAGTTCTAGTGGATGAGACCACAGGTGTTTGCAGATCCTGCATGTTAAGCTGTTGACCTAGAGACCTGCAGAGTTCCAAGGAGCTCGTTTCTGTTCAGAGAAAACAGCTCCGATTGGCAATAGCAGCTAATGAATTCTTACTTGGAGGCAAACATTGACTTCACCTTTGAACCCCAAAGAGCCTTTGGGAAGCTCAGAGCATTTTAAGGAATTCTACTTTCAAGCTGAGGATTTAGGCCAGATAACGTCAGTGGGATGATGAAAGATCAGCATCCTAGCATCCTACAGACAGAGGACTTGAGGAGTATTGGGTCAGTAACCTGCCCCTCAAATGGGTCAGTGCTCAAGCCAGCTGCTAATCCCATTTAAAGACATTGCTAGCACTGAAGGTTCATGTGACCTCATAGATGCCATCGATGTTAGAATCAGAGGGGCTTGTGACCATTTCCTCTTTTTTTTACTGAAGAAGAGGATGAGGATCAGGGAGGTGCCCATGGTCATGATCTTGTTTACAACATAGCTCAAATATTTCCTGGTCAGAAATATCCAGGACCAGCTTTGGTGATGTGACAGATAAATAGAGATAAATATTTTGTAGTGAAAATGACCAGAAGCTCTGAAAACCAGAGGCAGATGCAAGTCCACAAGAAGCATGATTAGAATGCCCCTGGCACACCTGCTGTGGAACACAAGGTGGGAGAGACTCAGGTGGAAGCATTCCCCACCTCCCACTAGGAGCATCTGCCCAAGGACTGATGCCTGCCTGGCCAGAACATCTTGACATGAACTTCCAAGCACTGAAGGGAAGGCTGATGGCCCTGCAAGAAACAGAAAGGAATGCCAGTTGTAGATTGCAGGCTCATCAGTGAGCGCAGGACTGTCGCCACTCAAGCACCACCACCACCATGGCCAGATGTTGAGAAGCAAGAAGACAGAAATAAAGAAGCAGAAGGAAGGACACGAAAACCTACCTGTTGCATCAATAGTGAAAAGTCCAGAGAGGCTTGCTCAGAACTCTAGCATTTGTCACTTTGTAGGTTTATAGTTATTCCTTTAGGAGGGTTTTTATTGTGCATGTATATATTACCAATGAATATTGAGCAAGCATTTCCTGGTATCAGTTTTGCCTAAGGCACTATGCTGGAGCAGTGAATAGGACACAGTCCCAGAATGGAGAATCTCTAGACAATGCCATGTGAAAAGTGCCGTAGAAGGAGTCTGAGGTGCCATAGAATGGCAGTGGGAAGGGAGTACCAATGTCTAATTGCAAGAATCGAGCACTGCTTTACAGAGAGTGACATATGTACTCGGTCTTCTACTTCATAGGGTGAAAGAATGGGGCTTTGTGTTCTAAGCCAGGAGTCAAAAGGCAGACTTTTTCTCTAAAGAGCCAGATGGTAAATATTTTAGGCTTTGCAGGTCATAAGATCTCCATTTCAACGACTAGAGTAGTTGCAAAAGCCACTACAGGCTATACATTAATGAACCGGTATGTCTGGGTTCCAATAAAACTTTATTTACAAAAACAGGCATCAGGTCAGAATAACCGAAAGTCACGTTTGTCAACTGGTATTCCAACCCTTTGATGAGCCAAATCCCATTTAATGCTCACAACAACCCACTTGGGTAGGTACAGATGAAAGAGAACTTAGGCAACTTGCCCAGAGCAATACAGCCAGTAAAGGGCTGAGGCAGGATTTGAACTCAGACCATCTGCTTTCAGAGTCAAATCCCCAGCCCGTCATGCTTCCCTTATTTTTAAGATAAACTTACAAATCATCATCACAATGTCCCCCAACCCCATTTCTTCCCTCCCTGTCCCTTCTGTCATTTCCTTGCTTCTGTGTTTTTTGTCTTTTATTTTTCAAAAACAAACAAACAAATATATTTTTTGAATTTCTATAATTTGCCCAGCACAGAGCCAGGCACTTTGGAGAAAACATCAACAGAGGATAACACAGAATCCCTGCATTCTGTTGGTTTATCATCCCATCAAGGACACAAGACACATAGAAAAGAATAAGAAAGTCCTGAGGGAGGCAGGAAGCCTCCTTCCCGCTCTGGGGGGCTTGTCCAGGTGGAGGGGGTTCACCTGTGCAACTCAACTGGCCACTCTCCATCCAGTCGTCCCCAGAAAGGAGGAGGGTCATGTTTTAACTGGAAAGCCATGAAGAGGAACAGGGCTCACAGAGCCACGCTCCCTTCCTTCCCCTTCCTGTTAGGAGCCAGGCTGCCCACAAGAAGTGCTTGCTTTGCTCTCTCCTCTGTGATCATTGGCAAGGGCGGGATCTGTGCCCCAGGGAAGAGCTGTCCCCAGGGATGCCTGTGACTGTGAATTCTGCTAGTCTAATAGCACATTTATCAACAATGAAGATGTTATTTTGGTCTCCACATGCCCTATTCTTTTGTCTTATTTCTCAGTTAGTTTGTGACTTGCTGGGGATGCCTGGCATTATTAACCAGGCCTATTGAATCCCCCAACAGCTAATGCTTCCCCCTTCCTCTGAAAAAAGGACACAGGTTGCTGGTCCGAGTGTGGAGGAGGGAGAAGAGGTCTCTGTGGCCTTGGAGGGAGGTTAGGAGGCTTGGATAGCTTCACTGAGGAAACAGACAAGTCTTCAGGGAGAAATACGGTTCAGAAAGGCTAATCTTAGAGCACATGTTTGTTGCTGTTTGGAATCAGGACCTCGAGGTCCCCACGCTTTGAAGAATTTTCCTCAGGGCCTCTTCTCGGGGAAGAAGAAAGTCTGGCTCAGAAGCTTTGTATGGACACAAAGGATGATTTCAAATGTCCAGTATGTGCATTGAATGATAGAAACTTAGAATTAGAAGGAACTGTAGAGATAATTCTGTCTAATTCTACAGCAGTGAATCTCAAACATGGGCTGCCTCAGAATTACCTGGGGAGTTGAAAAAATATGGATATTCAGTTGCCACCCCTGGAGATTCTGATTCAGTTCTGGGACAGCCGTGGTGATGGTGGTGGTGGTGATGGTGGAGTGGTATTTTAATAAGCTTCCCAGGTGATCAGGCGGTGAGGTTTGGTACACCTGGCAGGTGATCACCCAACATTCATTTCAGCACTCCCAATGATTGGACTCACTGAAGTGGCATTGTCATCTAGAAGAAATACCCGAGGTTCATTGTCCCTCACCAAGGAAATCAAGTACATGACACACAGGAAGTGGGTTTAGGAGTGGAGGTTTAATAGGCAAAAGAAAGAGAAAGGAGAACAGCTCTCTCTCCTGCGAGAGACGGGCACCTGAGTGGGACTTCTGGCCCACTGCCTAGTGCACAGGATTTTATAGACAGGCTTGAGGAGGTGGTGTCTGATTTACAGAGGGCCCAAAGATTGGTTGGACCAGGTGTTTACATAGCATGCAAGGAAGCTGGCTGCCCCACCCTAATCTTCTGTTATGCAAATGAAGTCTTTGCCTGGCCCGTGCCATGTTGCCTGCTCCTTACTGTACACATGGTTGACAAAGAAAAGGGAAGATGTAGCTGCCATTTTTAACATACCTAGTTCCCTTACTATTGGCACAGCTGCTGGTATTCACCTGTGCAAGCTTCTAGCTTGCCTTTCTCTATCTGCAGCATGATTTTACAGGCTGATCTTTGTTAGAAAAGAAAATGATTTGGGGGCTGATTTGTATTAAAAGGAAAATCTTACCTTTTTGTTTTGTTTTCTTTGCTTTTTTTTTTTTTTTTTTTTTTTTTTTTTTTTTTTTTTTTTTTTTTTTGAGACAGAGCCTCACTCTTTCGCCCAGGCTGGAGTGAAATGGGGCAATCTCAGCTCACCGCAACCTCTGCCTTCTGGGTTCAAGTGATTCTCCTGCCTCAGCCTGCCAAGTAGCTGGGATTACAGACATGCACCACCACGCCCAGCTAATTTTTGTATTTTTAGTAGAGATGGGGTTTTGCCATGTTGGCCAGGCTGGCCTCGAACTCCTGACCTCAAGTGATCCACCTGCCTCAGCCTCCCAACATGCTGGGATTACAGGTGTGAGCTACCCACCGCATCCAGCCAATAATACATTTTTTAAAAGGCTGTTATTAGGAGATTCCACAAAGAGTCTCATAAACTGTTATATATGATACACAAAGCGGACTTCGTGTCATGTTAGTCACACCAGTGATGCCAGTGCCCAGTCTATGTGTGCACATGGTCTCTCTCTCCTTAGACTCTTTCTTTTTTCATTCTTTCACTTTCTGTCTTTCTCTCTGTCCTTCTTCCTCTCTCCTTCCCTCCTTCCCTTTATTGTATCTCCTCTCTCTCGTCTCTTTTTCATTTCCTTTTTCTCTTTCCTTCTTTCTTCCTCCCTCCCTTTCTTTCTTCTTTATTCTTCTTTATTCTCTCTCTCTTCTGCCCTCCCTGCTGTTTCGTGTGTGTGTGTGTGTGTGTGTTGTGTGTAGAAAGAGGAACCTAGGAGACAGGGTTTTGTTTTAAAGAGTATTACTCCTAGCATGTACATGTACTATGTTTTGGAGAGTCTTGCCTCTATCATGTATAACAGGATGCCAAATGTAGCTTTTATTTTGTTCTTTTTGAGTTTTGAGTTTTGGCCAAGGACTCAAAGTCTGAGAAAAGGAGATGTCCAATCACTCATAGAAGAAATGTCAAGGGATTGTGAAGCAGATTTTGCAACCCTGAGCTTATGGCCCACCTTGGGGTATATAAGAAATCCTTAAAGATACAAAAATCAGAGGGAGAGGACTTCTTTTGAGTGAGTTGTCAGGGTGCTGGGAACCTCCCTCAACTAAAGCCAAGGGAAGATGGCTTCAGGTACCTCTCAGGTTGCTGACATGAGTCCCTGGACATTTGGAGTCTCCAGGCAGATTCTGGCTCCTCATGCATGTCTGAAAATCAAAAGCTAGAGGCCGGCTGGGCAGTTGGCCAGCGGCAGAGTGGAAAGAAGGCCGCTTGGCGAAGAGCTCACCCCTCCGAGTTGTGCTTCCTGAGCACCAGTGTTGACCACACTGAAGACATCTGACTGCCAGTCATCTTGAGGGACTCTGGTCAAGGTGACCCCTGGATGGCAGCGTGCCCCAGCAGAAGTGTGGGGGACAGAGTCGGGGACTGCCTGGTGCTGAGGATGTCATAACAGGCAACATTGCTCAAGTTAAGGGAAATAGAATCTCCTTGCTGTTGGCTCTAGAATCCATGTTCTGCCACTTTCTTTTATTGCTTTTTTGTTTTGTTTTGTGTGAGATAGGGTCTCACTCTGCCACCCAGTCTGGAGTGCGGTGGCGCCATCTAGGCTTGCTGCAACCTCCACCTCCCAGGTTCAAATTATTCTCATGCCTCCACCTCCAGAGTAGTGGATTTGCTGTCTTGCCCGGCTAATTTTTGAATGTTTAGTAGAGATGAGGTTTTGCCATGTTGGCCAGGCTGGTCTTGAACTCCTGGCCTTAAGTGACCCATCCGCCTCGGCCTCCCACAGTGCTGGGATTACAAGCATGAGCCACTGCGCCCGGCCATGCTCTGCCACTTTCTAACTGGGCAAGTTACATACCACCTTGTGCCTTAAAACCCCCACCTGCACTATACAAGTCTGTATCCAGGGAGCATCAGCACTAGATTATACGCATACAGGTCCTTCCAATTTTTCCCTCTAATCCTTTCTGCCCTGGGCTTAAGCCTGAGGGCCTTGAACTAGACCCTGTGAGTTGGAGGAGAAGTTAACGAGAAAGGGGGCTTCCTCCTCACCGTGATGCTCCAGGCTCCTCCTTCTTCCCCCAGCCCTGCCCCAACAAGTTTCCCAAACTACGGCAGGCCCAAGCTGGGGGGAAGGGGGGAACATTAAATTAATACAATAGAAATCAAAAGTTGAAATACAGGCAAGAGATCGCATTGGTCTGGCCTGGAGTTGGTATCTGGGTGTGACTGGAGGGGTTGTAAGATCTGGCTAGATGTTACCAGAGTGAAGAGGACCAGGGCCACAGGGAGCTCAGGTCAGCAGATTTCTTCCTGCTTGCGACCAGTATATCCAATAAGCTCATTCAATAAATGCAAGCGTAGAGACTGTTTTGAAACTGGCTTTTCTGGCAATTACTTTTAATTCTGCCCATAGGCCTTTGGAACAGAGAAATGTCTTTTAGCTCTTTCACTTCATGGATTGGGTAAGCGGTGATATTATTTCTGGGAGTAGTCACTTCCCCTCCATGACATGCAAATATTGCTAGAAATATTGGAGTTTCTGATTTCTCTAGGAGAAACTGGGCATTTTCTGGAATGGGGAAGGATGAGACATGCTGGCCTCAATGCAAATTATCTATAAGGCGGACTGTTTTAGTAGCTCTGATTTTTGACAAAATCCATTCCCAGGTTATTCTGCAAGTTGTGGGAATCTTTCTGTTTTTTTTTTTTTTTTTTTTTTTTAAGTGTTTGGGCAACTCCTTATTCTTGGGCAATTTTCTAATTTTATTTTAAAATTATATTTTTATTTTTATTTTGTTGTTGTTATTCCTATTTTTCTAGGAGATCCTCCTGTGGCTTAAAACTTCTAGCTAATGTTTAAAGTTGCCCCTGAATCACATGCCTTCCTTTTCTAACTGTTCAGGTATCTTTCATTTTGGCAAATGACGGTTACCAGCTGTGATTAAAATATGGAGCCAATGCTTTAGGACTGACACAGAGGATGGTCTTCCTGCAGGACAGATGGCACCTCCGGCATTACTCAGACCGACCATCTAAGCCCATGTTGCTTTGGATGTGTGCCTGAGGTCAAGGGTCCAACCAACTCGTGAGTAGGCCCCAGGCCAGTTTACCAGATGGATGAGGATGAAAACAGCCGACAGACCATGCAGGGCCTGGAGAGAGTCTATGCAGAGGGAGCAGTTGCAGCATTTTACTATCTCCCTAAAGAGGCCCTCATACTTCATGCAAAAATTATGGTTTACTGCGAGACTTAGGCATTTAGAGAGAAATCTCTGCCCATTCTGTCAAATGTCCTCAGACGTGGAATCAAATGAGAGAACTGAATCTTAGCCTTTACCTGAATTGACCATAAAAGGCTCTTTGGAGACAGAAAACTGGAAGTTTGAATAGTCTGCTCACTATCTCTCTCATGGAAAATCCTGAGGGTAGAATGAGCACGCAGACTGCATGGACCTGGCCATTGGGACACTGGAGTGATGGCCCCAGATGGCTCTGTGGATAGATTGGGGACTATGGGGAGGGCATCCCCGGGCAGAAGAAATGGATCTTCAAGACTGTGTTTCTTCCTGTTTTAGGGCATTTTTTGCCTCTGTCTTCTGCAAAGTGTTTGTGCCATAAAAACCCTGTCTTTTGTACAGCTGACATTGGAGTTGTCTCTCTGTGTGGCAATTGGCTGGCCCTGGATCCTACCAGCGAAGTATCATGGGGACCCTTGCAGGGAGGCAGGGCTGGGATAATAAGAACATCACGTGCTGATCTGTGGATCTAAATTTATTTTTGTTGAACAGGCAACATGCTTACCTGGCCAGGAAAGTTAGAAACGCAAGGCTGACGATATGTGCATCTCAAACACCTAAATGAATTTCTGGGAAAAATTGCAGGCAGCCTTCAGGGTTTTATAGATGGAGAAGGGAAAGGGACCCTGTGCAGACAAGAGAGCTAGGGCAGGACCCTACTGGTGGCAAAGGAAATGTACCATGAAAGGCACGTGTTCTTCCCCATTCCAGGTGACAGAAAAGAAGACAAGAAGGAGAGCTGAGGAAACTGATAACTATGCTTTTCAGACCTAGTTCTGCCTTAGGCTGCATATCTGAGTTTGAAAGACATGATTTTGTCCACCCAGAGAAGGTGTCTTACAACAATGTGAACCATACAATAGGATAATCAAAGAACCATTTGATAGAAAAGTCAGGAAGCTGGTGAGCCCCAGCATCACAAGTGTTCCCTAGCTGGGCATCACCTTTATAAAAGTATGGATGTATGGCAAGGTACTTACGCCACATTCAATGCTGCACTCCTAGCCCTGATTCTTTAGATCCTATGCAGAACTTATCGAACAAACCTCACTATTTGCTAGACATTATCCTCAGCACTTTACCATTGTCAGCTCATTTAGTTCTCATAGCAACCCTATGACATAGGTACAATGATCATTTGTGTTTTACAAATGAGAGATTAAGTAACTTCCACAAGGTCCTGTTATCCCAGAGCACATAGCTAGTGCGATGCAGACTGGGATTTGAACCTGGCTCCATAGTCCAAATTCTCAATAATTAGGCTTTGTTTTATACCCACTGACTATAGCTAATTAGCAACGCAGATGTCTTTAGGCCTTTCTCCCCTATGAGATGAAGAGTTGCTATGGACAAGAATCATGTCTGGTTTAACCTTTGTTCCTCCCAGTGAGTAATACCTGGTACCTATTTGGCAGTCAATGAGTGTGTTTGCAAACCACAGCCCTAGGCACCACTGGCCATGCTATTATCTCCTCCAGGGCACAGGTTGTAGAATGAACAGCTTCTGCTCTTATTTTGCACCCCAACTACTGCTCAGATGGTTTGCCGCAGTGCTTGGGCTGTATACCCTTGACTTCTCCTGACTGTTTATTATTGCAGGAAGCAGCTTTGGGCAAACAGTTGGCTGCCAACTAGGTGACCCACCTCTCGGGTCTGTCTGTTCTGGCCACAGATAGCCACCCATGGCAAGCCACAGCGCTTCCAAAAGCACCTCCTCCTTCAGGATTTCTCTCTCCTGCCCCTGGGAAGTTGCCTAGCAACCTCCTTCTTCCCCACTCCCAATGTGCAGCTCCACTCTCCTTTTCCTCGCCCCATCACCACTCCCCAAGCTCTCTTCAGTGTCATTAACTCCTGCATCTCTCTGCTTCATCATCCCATTATCAAACTTTGCAGGGACTCCATTTTCACAACAAGCTCAGCCTGACCCAGAAAGCATCCTGTCATTTTCTTGTCTTTTACAGTTTTGTAGGATTCTTCATAGCATCCTTTTAATATTAACCTCAATATCAAACTGCCAAAGAAAGAGGCAAAGGCAACATGTAAACAAAAACAAAGAGAAGATAAACCAAAACAAAAAAAAAATCATGATTGGAATTTCCTAAGGAGTTTATTCAAGCTTCAGATAATTTTTCCCCCTTAGAAGAGTATTATATCATCCTGTCACATGTACCATATGATATGACATAAAGGTGAGATGGCATATGATATGATTAATTAACATAATATAATACAGTATGATATAATATAGAATAGTATTGTACAAAAAAGTAACATGGAACATTTTTACTTATGCTGGCACCATAATATGTTTCCCCTGTTGCCCTGCTTCAGAACCTGCAAGAAAGGAGAGCGCCTGATTTTCTTTCCCTCTTGAAGGCCATCCACCTACAAATAGCATGGTGTTGCTGGCACATTTGCCACGGTTTTGCCTGCTGTTGGCCAAGGGCATAGTCATTCCAGGCAGGCAACAGGTGATGCATTGCCAACCCCACCTCCTCTATAGAGAAACACAAGTTATCTGAAAAATAGAGAGAGTCTCCCTTTTCTATGTTGGGCCGGGACATCTACTTGACATCAGCCCTGAGATTTCAGTAGCAAGTGTGCATCTCTCATTTCTGGCTTTCAGCTGTATTTTGTCTACTAAACAGAGAAAAAATGCAGGGTACCACCACAGCCATGCTGTCAGGAGGAATGAGCATGCAGGGCCCAGGGCTTTGTTTCACCAAGAACACAACCCTCTGCCTTCTATGGCTGGTAACTGGCAGCCTCCAGAGTGCGAGGTTGCTGTAGAATAGGACTCAAAGGAACAACAATACTATAATGATCCCCAATGCTGCCTGCTATCTAGAATGATCCTCAAACTTAGGAGTCCCTTTGAGTTTTCCAACCCCATGGGGATTCAGGCTGGACCTTATAACCTGAACAGAGCTGACTGGGGGGGAGGCATGGATACCTTTGAGATAGCACAACTAGGTGTGCCTTTGACATTTGTGGAAGTAAGCATATGAACGGGATTTTAGACCCATTCAGAATCATCATGTACAGTTGTTTAGGTTGCACACTACACAGCCTCTACAATCAAATTGGGGTAGCTCTGGACCTTTAGAAGCTCACTGCTGCTCAGTTATAGGGAGTGTCTTTTACTCCTCCATTTCATCCTATCATTTTTTCTTTCAAATCTGTTCTACCTGAACAAATAGCCATTTGTATAACTATATTTGCATCATATTCGAATGTAAAATCAACTCAGAAACTTTCCAATCTGTATCTCTTATTTTTACTGAGGACTAGTAGAGAAGAGGTAATGCAGAATGCACTCAGACCTGAGTCCAGCCTCACCTTTCCCTGGCTAAATCTAGACTCCCAGTTCTCTTTCTCTCTGGGTGCATAGTCCCATGTCTAAATCCAGATCAGACAGCAGAAGTTTGGAGCGGGCAGCTGGGAGAACCTGACTCTCAGGTCCAAAGCGACCGCCACAATTTACTAGTAAGAGTCTTTATCCAAATTCCCCCTTCTCATGGTAGTTCGTTTCAATGGACTGTTATTCTTTATCTCTCAGGCTCAGAAGACTGTATTCTGTTAAAATTGCTACCTTAATCCATGCCAGGAGAGTTGGAGGGCATGGATGTGGCAAGTAGTGATTTTTGCATACAAATTTTATATCACATGTTATAGAATTAATTATTCACTTGGCCGGGCGCAGTGACTCACGCCTGTAATCCCAGCACTTTGGGAGGCTGAGGCGGGCGGATCACAAGGTCAGGAGATCGAGACCATCCTGGCTAACATGGTGAAACTCCATCTCTACTAAAAATACAAAAAAAATTAGCCGGGCATGGTGGTGGGCGCCTGTAGTCCCAGCTACTGGGGAGTCTGAGGCAGGAGAATGGTGTAAGCCCAGGAGGCAGAGCTTGCAATGAGCTGAGATCACACCACTGCACTCCAGCCTGGGCAACAGAGCAAGACTCTGTCTCAAAAAAAAAAAAAAAAAAAAGAATTAATTATTCACTACAGTTGTTCATTCCTTCAGAATTTCTTTCAAGGTGTAAGTGTCGAGTTTTGGGAGAAACTTTGCTAAATGCCATAAGATAATGGGAAGAAATGTCTTGTCACCCTTGGGGAAGGTGGGTTTAATATGTTTTATATTATTATTATTATTATTAGGTTAATAGTAATAACTACTACTTACTGGTGCCTGCTAAATGAAAGAGGCTTAGATAAATGGTTTACATTAATTTTCTTACTTAGTTTTCACAACAACCGTATGAAGTAGGTACTACTTTTCCCATTACACAGATGAGAAAACCAGGGTTCACAGAGGCTAAGTAACCTCTGGTGGCTGCTAGTCATCCAGAAGTCAGAGACTAAATACTTCTTTCCAGATGACTTAAAGTTAACTTTAATAATTCATTCTGCTCTGAGGCAATTATGTTCCTAAAGCAGAAAAATCCACATCCAATTTTATTTTCTAGATTAAGAAACTAGAAACACTGCTGATTATGAATATGGGCAGCAGCCGCTGGGAGTTCTACTTCCCTCAACCTTTCAAGTTCTCTAGTTACTATATCGGAGTTTTTTTTTCTATAACATGATTTTTATTTTGCTTTTGAAGTTGACAAATAATAATTGTACATATTCATGGGGTACATAGTGATATTTTAATACATATAGTATATTGATCAAGGTAATTGGCATATCTATCATTTCAAACATTTATCATTTCTTTGTGTTGGGAACATTCAATATCCATCTTGCTATTTGAAACAATGTATTATTGCTAACTAATAGTTTTTACACTATCTCATCTCCTTTCTTCTCAGGGTCCACTTAATACACTGCCTTGGTGAACAAATACATGTTTGATTCATTTAAAGATATACCAATGAACCCATTTTCCCTCATTTCTCTTTGCAGTTTGCAGAATAAAGAAGGGACAATGCAGTCACCAGATCAGCATTAAGGGAAGGTTTGGCTGCATCATCTGCCACTCTGCTGCTGCTGACTCTGCCAGTGGGGACAGCACATGCTTCCTTCTATGCTTGCCTGAAGTTAGTAACTTCAGAGCCCCACAGCATTTCTGGAAGGAGTAAAATGAGCTACATGGTCCGGGTAGCTACTCCCAGGTAGAGTTCACAATCAAAGGAATAGAAGCTGGGGAAGACAATAAAGCAGTCTTCTTCTTGAGTCATCTGTGACAGGTTTTTTTATTTTTTATTTTTATTGGAATAGGGTGACAGAACCACCAAACTCCTATAGAAAATGAGTCTTCTGAGCACCAGTAGCCTCACTATAGACCAGTTGTATTAAAACGTGCCTCAGAACCTACATGACCATTTGCTGTTCCCCTCCGCCCCAGGACAACTCCACACAGTTGTAGAGGTTGAACACTGAACAACTTAAGGAGCACTACCATGTACATTATAGCTATAGGTAAAGATACAGATATAGATTATTGATATAGAAAAGTTGTGTGTTTGTTCCAACAAATTTCTGGCAGATATCATCAAAGTGTCTTGATGTAGGGGTCCTTGTTCTAATTCATACAAAGGTGCCATATGGGCTTGCAGTGACTGTGTTACTCCTTCTGGTGAAGAAGGTAGATGGCTCAGTGGAAGAGAAACCTTGAAGTGTGGGACAGCAGTAGACGGGAAGTCTGTACAGAGAGATGAAAGAGCACCTGGGTCTGAGGCCTGCTTTACCACCTCCTGACACTGCATAAGTTCCTCAACTTCTGAGCCTTGGTTCTTATGATAGTAATACCAATATGATAATATGATAGTCATACCAATATCACAGGTTTTTTGTTGTTTGGATGAAAAATTTGTGTGTGTGTGTGTGTGTGTGTGTGTAGTCTGGCTGGCCTATTTTATGCATTTGCTAAATAATAGGTATTATTATAAACCAGAAGAGTCCAAGTTGAAACTAGGGTGCTTGGCAACCTGCCACAGCAGTTCTTAGCTCCCAGATAGGAAAATGACTTACAGGTGATGAAATTGGTCAAGAAATCTAATGTAATATCAAGGTGATCTATGATCAATACCCAGAACATTCAATGCTGACATTAAAAGTTTTAATGGAGCATTTATTGTTTGCTATAATGAAATTCTATTGAGTTGCTAGAAGAAAGTGAATAGAATACAATAGGATGCTCAGACAGACAAATATCTACTGATTCATTCTTTGACTAGTTGCTTACTTTGTGATGAGCACTGGGCTAGGAGGCAGGGAAGAACAATTGAACATGTTAGTGCAGGTTAGGCTGAGGCCACAAATGGACCACACAGGCAATGCCATAGAAGACTGTATTTCTCATGTAGCTATTCTGAGAGGGAGCACAGGTTGAAGGATCAACTTTTCTCCCAGGTTCCTTCTGTCTGTGGCTTCTTCATCCCCAAAGACCTCACCATCATCTGCAGCTAGCCAAAGCAGGGGAAAGAACATGAAAGAGTAAGTGTGGAGAGTTTTTATGGGCCAGAGCAGGAAGTGACCCATATTACCTCATCTCCATTGCAGAGAACCTAGCCATGGGACCAAATTTCACTGCAAGAGAGGTTGAGAAATATACTTTAGCTTTGTGCCCAAGGAAGGAGAGAACATATATTGTTGAGTGGCTAGTGATGACCTCAATGGAAGGACAATTCTAGGTGATAGGACCATGTCATAAGATGACTGACATAAGATTGCTGGACATGGAGAAAGATCCTCTGAACAAACTGTGATTGGAAATTGAGAAAGAGGGGAAAGTGGTGCTATATTCTGAATAAAGTCACTGGGAAGACTATTGATATGGTTTGGCTGTGTCCCCACCCAAATCTCATCTTGCATTTTAGCTCCCATAATTCCCATGTGTCATGAGAGGGACCTGGTGGGAGATAATTGAATCATGGGGATGAGTCTTTCCCATACTGTTCTCATGATAGTAAGTCTCACGAGATCTGATGGTTTTACAAAGGGGAGTTCCCTTACACACGCTCTCTGGCCTGCCATCATGTAAGATGTGACTTTGCTCCTCATTTGCCTTCCGTCGTGAATGTGAGGCCTCCCCAGCCATGTAGAACTGTGAGTCAATTAAAATTCTTTTCTTTATAAATTATCTGGTCTCAGGTATGTTTTTATTAGCAGCATGAGAACAAACTAATACAACTATGAAGTGAAGAAGCAAAGGATGGCAGCTCCTCAAAGGGAATCGGCAGCCACAAGCAGACTGGCCTGTCTATCTGTGTACTGGGTGAAAAACTGCTGTTGGCAACCCAGGGAGAGTGTCACCATCAGTGGCGCTGTTTTCTGGCACTCAGGATATCTTCCTGAGCCACCTCAGACTGGTCCAATCTAAGATCAAGTCATCTGATCCAGGTCCTGCTGAATATGCTTCAACTGTGTTCTCTACTGGGGGAACTGGGGACTCACTGATGTTGACAAGGAGCTCTGCAGGGGAAATGGATGTGATAAAGGGTGGGTATATAGGTGCTCAAAGCCTCTTGATGATACATCTCTTAAACACCCATGGAAAACTGTTGGATCATCTAGACTTGCACTTTGATCCTTACAGTTTATTATCTGCAGATCTGTGAAGGGCAGGATTCTAAGATGGATCCCAAGATTCCTGCTCCCTGGGGTATACACTCTGTACAGTCTCCTCCCCTTGAGAGTGTGTGGGGCTCATTAATATAGTGGGATAGTGGCTCCCTTGATTAGTTTCTGTTAAATGGCAAAGGTGCTGGGTTAGTCACTCCCATTGCTTTACATTAAGTAAGACTCCATCATAGCTGACTGGAGAGCCTCCTGCTGGGTTTGAAGAAATAATCTACTGTGTTGTGAGATGGTCGTGTGACTAGGACTTAAGGACAGCCTCTAGGAGCTGAGATGATTCTAGCGGATAGCCAGCAAGAAAACTTGCAACTCAAGTTCTAAGACAAAACAGCAACTGCAAGGAACTGAATTCCTCCAGCAAGTGAGCTTGGAAGAGAAATCAAAGCCTTACATGAAGTTGCAGCCCCTGCCTTGATTTTAGAGCAGAGGACCCAGTTAATTCATGCCTGAATTCCTGACTCATGGACACTATGGTATAATAAATTAGTGTTCTTTTAAGTTGCTAAGTGTCTTAGTCTGTTTCCTGTTGCTGTAACTAAATACCCAAGACTAGATAATTTAGTTTTGAAAAGAGATTTATTCAGCAGTATTGGAGGCTAGGAAGTTCAAGATCGGCAGCTGAATCTGGTAAGGGCCACATGCTGTATCATAACATGGTAAATGGCATCACATGAGGTGGAGGCAGCACACTGAGAGCCGACCTGGCTTTTATAACAGAACCATTCTCGTGGTAACCCGTTAATCCATTAACTCATTAATCCACCCATGAAGGCAAAGTGGCATGACCCACACACCTCTTAAAGGCCCTACCTTTTACGTTAGGGATTCCATTTCAATGGAGGTTTTGGTGAGAACAGACATTCAAACCATAGAGCTAACTCTGAGGTCATTTTTTACACAGCCATAGCAAACGAATAGGGGCTGCTTGGATACGCTACTTAACTTTTCTAAGACTCTCATTTTTTTTTTTTATTAATCTTTAAAAATGGGCATTCCTTCTACATTTTTTGTTAATTTCTAAAAATGGGCATTCCTTATAGATGTATTGCGATAATGCTGCTAAAAGTATTTTATAAATTATCAAGTTGTTAACACTGATAAAAAGGGTTTATTAATCACAGGCAGTAACATGATAAATTAACATTGATGGGAAAACAAGGAACTAAGCATTGTTTTTAAAAAGTGTATCTAATTAGTGTTTATTTTTAGAAATTGTTCTGGTCTTCCCTGCTATTTAATGTTCTATATTTTTTTTTCCTCCTTAGCAGAGTTAGCCAGGCCCTCTGTCTTGTACGAGATTGAGTGTGATTCTGGGGATGCAAATCAGGATGTCTCTGGGAAGAACTGCATTGTGTAGGTTATTTCTATTTAAGAAGTAGCTGCAAGAACATTCCAAATGTATTTTGCCTCCAGTCACCTCAAGTCTCTAATCTTCCTGCTGGAGCTGCCTTTTCAGTGAACGTAAGAACTGGCCTAATGATATGAAGACAAAACCAACAGATATTACCAATGTTATCGGGACATATTAGCAGAATAGCCTTTTAATTTGTAAAATCCTCCAAAGCTATGTTTATTTGACTGGATGTAAATATAGACATGAAGTAGTTTGGAGAATTTGTTGGGGGAAGGATAGGAAGAAAATATTCTCACTGGGCAGTCTACAGTGCTTTTAAAACATATCAAAAAAATTAAAATCCCCATCATTGCTGTTGAAGAATTTGCCATCTTTATTAAGAATTAAAAATGTCTCAAAAACCTTGGAAAATATTTACAAAACTACTAATCAATGATTCGGAAGTGTATACAAGCTAAATCCACATGGCCTGAGATTTTTTTGGCATTCAAGTCACTTTTTTTTTTTTTTTGAGACCGAGTTTTGCTCTTTTTGCCCAGGCTGGAGAGCAGTGGTGCAATCTTGGCTCACTGCAACCTCTGCCTCCTGGGTTCAAGCAATTCTTCTGCCTCAGCATCCTGAGTAGCTGGGATTACAGGTGCGCACCACTACACCCAGCTAATTTTGTATTTTTAGTAGAAAAGAGGTTTCAGCAAGTTGGCCAGGCTGGTCTCAAACTTCTGACCTCAGGTGATCCACACACCTCGGCCTCCCAGAGTGCTGGGATTACAGGTGAGAGTCACTGTGACTGGCCTCAAATCACTTTAGCACATACTACACACCTAATAGAATGACTGAACTTTAAAGACTGACCATACCAAGTGGTGGGGAGGGTGTGCAGAAACTGCAATACTCACACACTGCCAGTAGAAATGTAAAATAAGACAACCATTTTGGAAAAACAGTTTGGCAGTTTCTTAAAAAGCTAAACACATGCCTGTTATATGATCTAGCCATTCCACTCCTAAGTATTTACCCAAGTGAAATGAATAGATATGTTCACACAAAAATTTGTATGCCAATGTTGAAAGCAGCTTTATTTGTAATAACCAAAAGCTAAAAGCAACCCAAATGTCCCTCAACAGGTGAATAGGTAAACAAACTATAGTATACCCATACATTGGAATACTATTCAGGGATAAAATGGAATGAGCAATTGGTACACATGACAGCATGCATGAATCTCAAAATAATTATGTTGAGTGGAAAAAGCCAGTCAAAAAAAGAGTATCTACAATGTAATTTCATTTATATAAAATTCTAGAAAATGCAAAGTAATCTATGGTAACAGAAAGTAACTTGATCGTTGCCTAGGGATCAGGGAATGAACATAGGGGTAGGAGGAACAGGTTACAAAGGGACAAAAGGAAATGTCGGGCATGATGGATGTGTTCATTGTGTTGACTGTGGTGATGATTACACAGGAGTATCTACGTGTCAAAACATCAAGGCATGCTTTAAATATGTGCTGTTTATTTTATGTCAATTATACCCAATAAATACGTTAAGAAAAAATTATTTTCACACACATAATTGAAGTTTTATTCTCATAATAAAATTCTGAAGTGGTTAAGAAAGATATGATTTTCATCTTTCAGATAGGAGAACTGTGGTTCCAATGGAAAAAAACATAAATTGCAAAGGATTTAAGTTAGGACTAGAACCTTGTCTATTCCAGGAATGTGTTTGCTATCTGGAGCTGCTTCTGTGGTCTCTATCAGTTAAAAAGGATCTGGATCACCTCTACTTGAGTCCATGTCTCTTGGGGTATTGGTTTCTTCATGGAAGCAGCTCTCAAAGTGTGATCTGTAAACCTCCTGGGGATTCCCAAGACCTTTCAGAGAGTCTGTTGAGGTCAAACTATTTTCATAATAATACTAAGATGATATTTGCCTTATTCATGTGTTGACACTTGCCCCAGTGGTGCAAAGGCAACAGTAGGTAAGCCTACTGGCTCCTTAGCACCCATCAGGGTAGTGGCACCAAACCATATGAAATGGTATGGCTGTGTTCCCACCCAAATCTCTTGTGGAGTTGTAGTTCCCATAATCCCTACGTGTTGTGGGAGGGACCCAGTGGGAGGTAATTGAAGCACAGAGGCAGTTACCCCCATCCTGTTCTTGTGATAGTGAGTGAGTTCTCATGAGATCTGATGGTTTTATGTGGGGCTCTTCCTCCTTTGCGCAGCATATCTCTTTCCTGCTGCCATATGAATAAGGACATGTTTGCTTCCCCTTCCACCATGAGTGTAAGTTTCCTGAGGCCTCCCCAGCCCTGCAGAGCTGTGTGTCAATTAAACCTCTTTCCTCTGTAAATTACCCAGTCTCGGGTATTTCTTCACAGCAGTGTGAACATGAACTAATACAATAAATTTGTATATTGGAGAGTGAGGCACTGCTGTAAAGATACCTGAAAATGTGGAAGCAACTTGGGAAGTGGGTAACATGCAGAAGCTTGAACAGTTTGGAGGGCTCAGAAGAAGAGAGGAAGATGTGGGAAAGTTTGGAACTTCCTAGAGACTTGTTGAATGGCTTTGACCAAAATGCTGATAGTGATATGGACAATAAAGTTCAGGCTGAGGTGGTCTCCGATGGAGATGTCAAAGTTTCTGGGAACTAGAGTAAAGGTCTCTCTTGCTATGCAAAGGGACTGGCAGCATTTTGCCCCTGCCCTAGAGATTTGTGGAACTTGAACTTGAGAGAGATTGAGGTTATCTGGAAGAAGAAATTTCTAAATAGCAAAGCATTCAAGAGGAAGCAGAGCAAAAAAGTTTAGAAACTTTGCAGCCTGATGATGTGATAGAAAAGAAAATCCCATTTTCTGGGGAGAAATTCAAGCCAGCTGCAGAAATTTGCATGAGTAATGAGCTGAATGTTAATCACCAAGACAGTAGGTGGTGAAAATGTCTCCAGGACATGCCAGAGACCTTCATGGCAGCCTCTCCTGTCACAGGCCTGGAGGCCTAGGAGGGAAAAATGGTTTTGTGGATCGGACCCAGGGAGCCCCTGCTGTGTATAGCCTAGGGACTTGGTGCCCTGCATCCCAGGCACTCCAGCCATGGCTAAAAGGGGCTAAGATACAATGTGGGCAGTGGCTTCAGAGGGTGCAAGCCCCAAGCTTTGGCAGCTTCCACACAGTGCTGAGCCTGTGGGTGCACAGAAGTCAAGAAATGAGGCTTCAGAACCCCCACCTAGATTTCAGAGGATATATGGACATGCCTGTATGTACAGGTAGAAGTTTGCTGCAGGGGTGGGGCCCTCATGGAGACCCTCTGGTAGGGCAGTGCAGAAGGGAAATGTGGAGCTGGAACTCCCACACAGAGTCCCCTGGGGCATTGCTTAGTGGAGCTGTGAGAAGAGGGCCACCATCCTCCAGACTCCAGAGTGGTAGATTCACCGACAGCTTGCATAGTGCACCTGGAAAAACTGCAGACACTCAACACCAGCTTATGAAAGCAGCCGAAGCGGGGGAGTGGGGGACGGCTGTACCCTGCAAAGCCACAGGGACAGAGCTGCCCACGGCTGTGGGAGCCTACCTCTTGCATCAGTGTGACCTGGATATAAGATGGAGTCAAAGGAAATTATTTCAGAGCTTTAAGATTTAATTACTGCCTCGTTGGATTTTGGAATTGCATGGGGCCTGTAGCCCCTTTGTTTTGGCCAATTTCTTCCATTTGGAATAGGTGCATTTACCCAATGCCTGTACCCCCATTGTACCTAGGAAGTAACTAACTTGCTTTTGATTTTATAGGCTCATAGGTGGAAGGGACTTGCCTTGTCTCAGAGGAGACTTTGAATTTGAACTTTTGGGTTAGTGCTGGAATTAGTTAAGACTTTGGGGAACTGTTGGGAAAGCATGATTGGTTTTGAAATGTACAGACATGAGATTTGGGATGGACCACGGATGGAATGATATGATTTGGCTGTGTCCCCACCCAAATCTTATCTTGAATTGTAGTTCCCATAAGCCCCACTTTTTGTGGGAGGGACCTGGTGGGAGGTAATTGAATCATGGGGGCTTTTACCCCCATGCTGTTCGGGTGATAGTGAGTGTGTTCTCATGAGATCTGACAGATTTATATGGGGCTTTTTCCCCTTTGCTTGGAACTTCTCTGTCTAGCCACCATGTGAAGAAGGACATGTTTGCTTTCCCTTCCAACATGATTATAAGTTTCCTGAGGCATTCTCAGCCATGCAGAACTGTGAGTCAATTAAACCTCTCTCATTTGTAAACTATCCAGTTTCAGGTATTTCTTCATATCAGTGTGAAAACAAGCTAATACATCATACTAGTCGCCATTATATTCCTCACTGCCAGGAACTCACAGCAAAACAAATGATTATAAAAAACACCATGTTACCAAAGATATTTCCATTTAAGAACAATCTTGAAGAAGCAATAAGAATTATTAATTTTATTAATTCTCAACTCTTGAAAATTTCTGTTTTATATTCTGATGACAAAATGAAAAATGTGTTACGTTGCATACCAAATTATGATGACTATCTCAAGGAAAATCACTTGTGTGATTGTTTGAGTTACAAGCTGAACTAGCCACTTTTTCCCCATGAATCCCCACTTTTATTTGAAAGAATTTCTGACTAATTATGACTATTTAGACTTCAGTATTTGGCAGACATCTTCTCAAAAATGAACTAGGTGAGCCTGTTACTTCAAGGGGAACAACTAACAGTGTTGCCAATGACAACGCACAAGTTTTCAAGCAAAAGTTAGAATTTTGGGAAATATGTTGAGAGTTTCCCAATACTTAAAGACTTTTCTAGTAAACTTATGGTGATATTAGTGAGTATAATTTTAAATTTTTATATAATTAAATGTGTCAATATATAGAAGACCTGCATAACCTAGTGAGCCAATATTTTCCAAATGACCAGTATTGTAACATGATATTATAAATTCATGCACAAATTAAGGAGCCTTTCAAAATAGACCAATGGATTTTACTATGACAGAATATGAAAAGCTCATGAATATGCTTTTAGATTCTACACTGCAACTAATCTTTAAGATATTATCACTTACTGAGTTTTGGTATAGTATCGAAGAA
The DNA here is from genome assembly GCF_002776525.5 of Piliocolobus tephrosceles. Classification (NCBI taxonomy): domain Eukaryota; kingdom Metazoa; phylum Chordata; class Mammalia; order Primates; family Cercopithecidae; genus Piliocolobus; species Piliocolobus tephrosceles. The sequence continues at coordinate 37,902,035 of NC_045436.1, read as the reverse complement.
GAATATACACAACTGTACTGAAAAGGTTACTAAAATATGATCTTCCTTTTCCAATTATGTGTCTGTGTGTGAGGCTGAATTTTCTTTATACATTTCAACCAAAAATATATATACACCCACAATATATATGAGAATCCAGAAGTCTTCTGTTAACCTGGACATTAAAGAGATTTGCAAAAATGTGATGTAATGCCACTCTTACTAGTTTTTGTTGTTGTTTTGGAAAATATAATGATTTTTCATTAAAATATTTTATTTATTTAACCTATAATAAATTTATTATTGCTATTTTAAAGTGAATTAATAAACACATAATGATTAAATATCTCAGTTTTAATTTTGAACATGGTAGACATTGATAAATATAAGCCACATAAACAAAACCTCTTTGAGGTCTGTGATAGGCTGAGTAATGGTCTCCTAAAATCGTCTATATCCTAATCTCCAGGACCTGCAAATGTGACTTGATATGGCAAAGGGACTTTACAGATGGGATTAAGTTAAGGATCTCAGAATGGGGAGAGTATCTTGGATGATCTGGATGGGGTTGACGTAATCACTGGGGCTCTTGTGCCTCTAAGAGGGGCCAGGAGATGAGAGTAAGTGGTAGGAGAAGTGATGCCAAAGGCAGAGGTTGTGGTGATGTGAAGAAGGGATCGTGAGCCAAGGACTGCAGCTGGCCTCCAGAAGCTGAAAAGGACAAGGGACAGACTCCCTTCAGAGCTTCTAGAAGGAACCAGGCCTGTTGACACATTTGCTTCAGCCCAGTGAGACTGGTTTTTGATGTCCTACCTCAAGAATTGTAAGGCACTAAATTTGCATTGCTTCATACCACTGAGTTTTTGGTAATTTGTTACAGCAGTAGCAAGAAAACTAATACAGGGTCCTTAAACATTTTTAAATGTAAAGGGGTTCTGAGACCAAAAAATCTGCAAGCCATTACTCCATGGTAACCAGAGTTGACAATGGAAGCAGACTCTGGACAGACTGGATTGGCCACAGTACGTGCCCATGTTCCAGAGGGATTCAGTCTCCTCCAGAGTCCCATGGTGATCCTAGAGAACCTCAGAGCTCCTTCAGGACCTGGTATGTAGGAAGTGCTCCATAAATATGTATTAAATAAAGGATTAATAAATAAATGGCCCTCCTACATTTCGTTACTTAAACAGGCCACTTAAGACAATAATATAATTTACGGAGCTCCTACACAGTGCTACAACTGCTAGGTGAGGGTTTTATTCCATACAACACTGTCTGTTAAGTCCAGAGTGGCCCAGGGATTGCCTGAGTTATGGAATTGGCAGGTGGCAGCCCTCGTGTCAAATCTAAGTCTGGTTCTCAAGCCTATGTTCTCAACCCCATATTCTTGCCACCATGACCTCTATGGATTTGCATGAACTTGCCCAAGGTCAAATAGACGCTAAGCTACTGTTGGTGCATATATACTAAATCAGATTCATTTTAAGTATCCAGAAAATAAGGCTGAACCTAATCCTAATGACTGGCTGGGTGGGCCAGGGTAGATAGGAAGGGTGAGTGGGTAATCATTATTTCCTCAGTGTCTGCTGCGATGACTCCCTGCTTTTATTTCACCAGGCATCACATCTTCTGCGTTGGCAAAACTCTCAGGTAATTTATCCAAAAAGTGATTTGTTTTCATGTGGATAAGTTTCTTCCTCTAAGATTTTAAGTGAAAGAAATAGATAAGTTATAGTATGGAAACAATGGTTCCCCTGCTTGTACCTCTGTGACAAGCATTATATCTAACACAATTTACCAGAAATTGTCATCATTATCATTTGTCTGCTGGATGTGGTTTGGCACTTGGAATGGAGGCTTACCATGGAGCCTCTGATCTTTAGCAATTTTTCTTTTTGTTCTTTTTCACTTGGTAAATGTTTTCCTGCCTCATCCTTCACCTGAAATGAAACAGCAAAGGACTGACCAGTCCCTAAGTGACCTTTAGCAGTTTCTCCACCGTTGGATGGTTAATAAGTTAATTAAGCTTCCTGTTAATTAACTTTAATAATTAGCTTCGATATGGCCCTACCAAATGGTTATTGCCTTGGCTACGGACTGTTAACTCAGCCTGTCAATCAGAATGTGGGCCCACATTGCCAAGGGGCAACCTGACCCCGTTGGGCAAGAAATAATAAGACTTTGCCAGATGCTTTTGTCTTTGGGAGAGCAGAGTTCCAGAAATGGAAGAACACTTTGTATCCAATCTCAATGTCCAAACTTCTGGCCTCCTTAAGGTATCTCTATTTTAATGAGGCATTGGCAGAGTGAGTCATCTTGTCTTAATTTAAATCCAATTCCAAAAGACAGATCTGGTTTCTTAAAAAATGTCGACAGATTTCGGAGGTTTTTTTTTTCTTTTAAAGAAGGCTTTCCTCTTTTAGAAAGACTGACTCACACAGAAGCCATCAATGGTAAATCATTGTCTATGCTAGGATTGCCTTTCAAGTAGAATATTTTCCGACCCCACGTTCACTTGCCTTGTCCATGTCTAGAGACTATAACTGCCCTGCAAGAGCACAGGCAGAACAAGCCAATGAATAATGAACGTGGGCTTGAAAGCAGCACGGAGCTCTCTGGCCACAACGCCCTGCTAATAACTTTTAGCACCGCTTGATGTCAGGCGGCACGTGGAGTGGAGATGATACTTGTCAGCTAATTTGGCTTTAATACTCGGAACATTCTGACTGCTCTGAGGTTTTTCTGTAGCCAAATTGTTTTGCCTGTTAAATTTGTAATGTATTTAGGGAAATTCATTTTATATGCTTAGAAAAATGGCCTTGGAGACACGTGGTGCTTTGTCGGGAGGCCTGTGGGCCTCTGAGAACCAGCAGATGACACTGACACAGGGTGTCAACGTTGGTGCAGGAGCCAGACGCCACTCCCCAGCTCCCTCGGAGATCTTGGGGAGGTTCTGTTCAGGGTTTCACAAGGAAAAAAAAGAATAAAAAATGCTGATATTTTTAGTTCCCACTCACTCTTTGACTATGAATAGGAATATGATTGAAATTTCCACCAGAATCTTCAAAGCTGACTTACCTTTAAAGCAAATGCCAAGGGTTTGAAAACTCATTCTAGGTGGAATAACGTTGGCATGGACACAGAAGGCTTTAAAAAAAAAACCAAAGAAAACAAAGCCCCAGGGCTTTCAGCAGAGATGGGTTAAGGTCTCTCTCCCCCAACCCGCCCCTCTCCCATCCCCACACCTGCAGGGCAAAGGACAGCAGTGCCTTCCAGCCGTAAGGGCCTGCGCTGTGCGATCCTGAGGAGAACCAGCCTAAGTGTGGCTGGCACAAATGGCCTGGGGGCATGTCCAGCTCTAGGGTCATCAAAGCACTTACTCAAGGAATGACCTACAGGACATGCTGGGCTTGATTCAAGTATTTTCTTGTTACCTTACAGCAACAGGGACTCAGGGAAGCAGGGATAGGGAAAAGGGAAGGAGGAGAGGGGAAAAGGGAGGGGAGAAACTCAGAAAATAAAAACAGGACCCAGGAGCAACACATGCTAATGGAGACCTGACTAGGAAAAGAGGCTGCTTAAAGCCCTTTGGCTTTTAGATGTCTGTTGTCATTTCTAGAACAGCTGAGTGCCAATTGTGAGAAGCCTTGTAAACTTTCATGACCTCAGTCCCTTCCGAGGAAGACACCCAGGAGCTCATTTCAGTTGCCTGTGAAGCCTGCTAGAAACCTCTGGCCAATGTCATTTTCAAAATATATATATATATTTCCTGGCAATAAATAATAGCACCAACACTGGACACATTAATTTTCTTTTTCAGGTCACAGACAGGAGAAATCATCATATTGCATGTATTAATTTAAGGATCTGGAACGTGTGAAAAGGTTCCAAAAATCATCTAGAGCCCATTATATAATTTGCCATATGGTCTAGGGTTTTACACGCTGTTAGTATCCTCAGTTCCCTTGCTCTCTTGTCCTTCCAGACCTATCCAACAAAATCCCAAACTTAGATCAGATCTGCTGTCAACATGACTTGTTCCTATATCCAGTCTGCAGAAAACGTCACCATCACGCAGCTGGGGGCCACTGGAAATCACAGCCTCTCCCTTCAGCTGAGCCTTCATTGGGGCTTTTCATCCCCTTTCCTAAGCCTTGGTCCTCAGCTGCTCCCAGTCTCCTCCATGACCCCTGCATCCCCCACCAGGCTTCTCAGGTTCCGCACTCCTCCTCAGTTCCCAGTTTCACCCTCTACCAGTCAGAGCAGAAGCCAGGGAGACATCTGTAGTCAACACCCTTGTCTCCCTCCACCTGGAGTCTGCATGATCCACCAATGCTGTCTCCTAAACAGCCCTCCTACCAGCTCCCTTTACACCATCTGTATAACCTTTGTCTGAATTCAGGTCCTTAACCACCTTTTGCTAGGTGACTGCAATGGCCTCCAAATTGTTAACCCTCCCCCCTGACTCATCACTGCACTGGTGACCTCTTGAACCTTGCCTCTCATCCTTTGGTCCTCCTTTTACATGAGCCATTGCTGTAAAATGCAGCATCCAACAGCACCTCCCCTCAGCTGCCCTAAGGCTTCTCTCACCCAGGGTGTTTGGTGCCTGCTGGGAAGCCCTTCACTCAGGCACATCCACTGAACTGGGAAAAGTCAGGGATTTATTGCACCCTGACCAGTGAGGGGTAGAAGCCATGAATACATGCTCCCCTTACACACTGGTGACCACCTCAAGCACACACCACTCCTTTATTGGTCTCCCTTCCTTTCCTGTGTCTCCCTCCCCATGCCCCTTCCCTATCCCTGCAATTCCTCCCCAAAGTAAAGTATCTACACCAGCCGCCAGCACTTGTCTCAGCCTTAGCATCACGTACAAATGCAATATGCATGCCTAAGTTGCTTCCCTCTAGGGCTCATGTTCTGTAAGGAGAAACAGACTCACCATCAGATAAATGTAAAACACCATGGTCCGGGCAGGCATTTTATATGCACAGGGCTCCTACGGAAAGCCTGGGGAGGGCACTGAACTCAGCCTCAGTGGGTCTGGGAAGTGTCCTCTGCTGAGTCAGAAGCTGGACGTGGTGGTGGTGGTGGAAGTGTGACCCAAAGGGTGGGGAGGATGTGCAGTTAAATGTTATTGAATGAATACATTTAATGTCTTTAGGCATCTGAATTTCTTAATAAAGAAAAAAAGCTCCAAGCTGCATGCTTTATTCCATAATATACTCTCTGACTTGCCCATATTTTAGGCTAGTTAATTCCCACATGACAAGAATGTTACACACCTCACAGAGCTGGTTACTTAGTTCGTGTGTATTGGAGTATTTTATGGCAATTTTGCAAGAGTGAAGATGACTTTAAGGAGAATAAAAACCTGACTATCTTGTGAATCACCTTAGCATCAGGGTGTTCGCTATCAAAGGAAAGCAAAGTGGTGGCCTGTTAAGATGAATAAGAAAGCTTCTCCATTTTCTTGAGGCCTCTCTCACTATGAGGGGTCAGTTTCTAGATGAATGAGATGCTAAGTGTCACTGCCATATGGGTTCAGAATGGCAGCAGGGAGATATCAGGCACCTAGCATCTGGCCAACTGGAGTTACAGGATTTCCCCTGGCAACATGGCTGTACAACAATCCGAGCTGGGACTAAAGACTCCAGCTCCCCTTCACCAGCATCTGTAATCCCCTCCAGAGATGAACTCAGTTCTTACTGGTAACCTTGTTCTGAGTCTCCTCTCATTTTTCTCTCTTGAGATCTAACTAGAAGGTTTGACAAAAGATGAGCGTAATTTATGGATACATTAGACCTTGGCACCTTAGTTTTAGTCTTCTATTCTCTGTCAAGTGGGGCTGACCTTTAAGATTGGCCAAGAACATAGTTTCCTTTCTTTCCTTTCAAACTTTTTGTCTTGTCTCTTATTCTTACTCCATTTGGAGTACATGTTCTCTCTCACACACACTTATGACTGTGTGCTATGGTTTAAATGTTTATGTCCCCCCAAAATTTGTATGTTAAAACCTAACCCCCAAAGTTATGATATGAAAAGATGGGGCCTTCGGGAGGTGATTAGGTCATGAAGGCTGTGCCCTCATGAATGGGATTAGTGCCCTTATAAAAGAGGCCTGAGGGAGCTTGTTCATCCCTTCTGCCATGTGATGTCATAGCCAGAAGGCATCATCTATGAGGAATGGGTCCTCATCAGACAGGGAATCTGCTGGTGTCTTGATCTTGGACTTCCCAGCCTCCAGAACTCTGAGCAATAATTCTTTGCTGTTTATAAATTACTTAGTTTTAAGTATTTTGTTACTGAACAGACTAAGACACAATATTTAGACTGTCATAGATCCATGCAGTTTCAGGGTGCTGGCTGGCAGAATATCATTTGGGAAAAAACATTTTCTTTTTCATGATTTTTTTTTTTTTTTTTAGATGGAATGTCACTCTGTCACCCAGGCTAGAGTGCATGTGGTGGTGCCATCTTGGCTCACTGCGGCCTCTGCCTCCTGGGTTCAAGTGATCCTCCTGCCTCAGCCTCTCAAGTCGTTAGGATTACAGGTGCCCACCACCACACCTAGGTAGTTTTTTGCATTTTTAGTAGAGATGGAGTTTCTCCATGTTGGCCAGGCTGGTCTCGAACTCCTGACCTCAAGTGGCCCACCCACCTCAGTCACCCAAAGTGCTGGAATTACAGGTGTGAGCCACCATGCCCAACCTTCATGTTTTTTTCTATCCCAGTTTGCAGCTAGGCAAAGGCAATGTCGAATACCAAGCTGTGCCCTGGTTATACCTACTTAACAAAAAAGAAAATAGTTTTATAATCTGAGTGGTGGTTATAAAATAGGTCCACAAATTCTTTGATACTCCTTCCTTCAAAATGTGGAGGCTAATTACCCTCCCTTTGGGTGTGGTCTGTGCTTAGTGACTCACAACTTATGGATAGAATGTGGTGGAAATGATGTGTTACACCTTAGGCTAGGTCATAAAAGGCACTGTAGCCTTGTTCTTGCTCTCTCCCTTGGATCACTTGCTTGGGGGAAACAAGTTGCCATGTTGTGAGATGCTCAAGCATCTGTATGGAGGAGCCCATGTGGGAAAACACTGAGCCCCACCCCCCAACCAATATTCCCTTGCCAGGAGTGTGGCAAGCCTCCCTGGAAGCAGACTCTCCAGCACCAGTCAAGCTTTCAGAGGCTGCAGTCATGGGCAATGGCTTTGCTACAATCTTATGAGAGACTAAGCCAGAACCACCCAGCTAAGTGGCTCCCACATTCATGACTCACAAAAACTGTGTGAGATAATCAATGTTTATTGTTTTAAGTTGCTAAGCTTTGGGGTAATTTGTTATATAGCAATAGATAATATACTTTGCACTTAAATTATTTCCCGTGAGAACTAGAGGTAAAAGGTAAGGTATCTCTGTCATGTCAGAGTGGCTAAGTCTTTTAAAGCAATGACCAAGGACAGGAGTTCTTAGTTTGAGGAGCTTGGCCCTGGGGCAGATAATAGAACTTGTTTGATTTTTGTTTACATTCCCTTCTCAGAGAATGTGCAGCAACCTACAGTGAAAATACATTCATGGAAGCCATGGTAAACAGGAAAGAGAAAACCAGGACCAGATAAAAGAAATGGTAGTTGTTAAGCCTAACAGTCAACATAGTTGCAACAGTTGAACTTTAATCATGACTCCGAGCTTCCTAGTAGCCACGGTAAAAGGGAAAACTTATCAAGTTCTATAGCTCTTACTACTGGAAAGGAAGTAAAGCTTTTCCCAGCTTTATATGGTTAAAAAAATTCTCTTGTGGACTTTAGTATGGATGCTGATCTAGGTAAAAGACAAGGCTCTCAATCATACTTTTGGAGATATTGGGTTAACAAAATTCATTTAGCTGTTACTTGTGTTCTTTAGTCAAAGAGGTGGGAGAATGACAGTGCTAAGCACTGTAATAGATTATAGAAAATAGAAGGAATTCCTCTGACCTAAGTGCTACCAGGCCGTTTGAAAGTGGCAAGTAAATGTATGTTAAAATATTTTTGATCTGAGCTTTTCTTTCTCTTTTACTGTTGGTATATATATAGCACAAAAGCACTTCTTGGGCAGCAATTTAAAATAGCCCAGTTTATCTCTCTGCTTGTATTCCAGGTCTTGGTTTTGAGCTATAAATTCTTGCTGCTATCTTGGACTTTTCCTGATATCTGAATCCTTCAGCACATCCCATCACATTCCACCAATTCTTGACCTTCTGTTATCCTCACCAGCCCCCCTGGGCTTTGTTCAAAGTCCTGCAGGGAGGCTGCAGAGGCGATGGAATGCACAGGCTGTGGTAGCTCAGCTGCGGGGACTGTCCAGGGGCCTAACTGGTTGTGTGAGGATTTCAGAGAACGCTGCTCCCGTGCTGGGCTTCAGAGAGAGGGCTTGCTGCAGCACAGTGGGGTGGCCTCCTGCTGGTGGCCCAGGCCACAGGGATATGGAAACATGTGTCTAGTCTAGAGCTGCTGGGCCTGGGTGACCTTGAGGCAAGGGAGGCACCTGGGGGCTAAAATACGAGGCACTCACTCTCCTCTCGGTCCTATTGAGCTGTTTCTTGTTATGGCTGAAAATATGAACTGAAGATGCCTAACACATGGCCGGGAATGTAGTACATTTCAATTAATGTTAGCTTCCTTCTTCCCTTTGACTTTCCTTCTTCTACTCTATCATTTCTTCTTCTCCTCATCTTGCTTCCTTCCTCCTTTCCTTCCCTTTCCCCTCCATTCTGCAAGCATCTGAGAGGCAGGGCTGGTGTGCGTTGGGTTGTTTCTTTTGGGTCTTGGTCCTGCTGTCTCCCCTGCTGGATACTCCCCATGTCCTCTCTGTGTAATGAACTACAGCCCATCCTCCCCATCTCCAGAGGCTCACGCCTTTGCTGACCCCCACTTACTGGGCCAACGTCCCCTATTTTCTGCTTCCGTCGCATGGTGTCTTTCTCTTTTTAAATTCTTACCACATTGGTTATTTTGTATTACTTGATTGATTACTAGATTGAAATACATTTTACGTTTATTTGTACGATTATTTCCCTGAGACTGTAACACGTCCCAGTCCCAGGTCACCTTTACAGTCCCAGGACTCAGGACAGCACCTGAGACATTGCAGGCACGGAATAATTATTGGTTCCATGAATCAATGAATGGCTGAATGAAAAAGTCTAGTTCCATGATTTGTATCAGGCGTAAGCCGGTGAATAACAGTTTCTGTGTGATGAGGATGCATGTTTCTACCTAGTGGGCACATGTAGCACTGAGGAAACCATGGGCATATCAGGCTGCTGGATGCCAGATGCCTCGGACCCAGAGACGCCACCTCCGCACAGTAACACAGGAGAGACGGCAGGGCCAGACTGAGTGACCTCATAAGTAAAGTAGTGCCTTCCAGGTCTTTCTAAAACACTAGGCACCTGCATTAATTTGCTAGGTCTGCCAAAACAGAATACCACAGATGGGTAAAGCCACCATGTTGGCTTGAGCAGCAACTGAACTTTATTTTCTCCAGTCCTGGAGGCTGAAAGTCCAAGATCAAAGTATCAGCAGGGCAGTTTCTCCTGAGGCCTCTCATTAGCTTGCAGATGGCGTCTTCTCCCTGTGCCTTCACGGGGTCTCCCTCTGTATCTGTCTGTGTCTGAATTACCTCTTATTGTAAGGACACCACATAAACTATATTGGTTTAGGGTCCACACGAACAACCTCATTTCAACTTATACTTCTTTAAAGACCCTGTCTCCCAGTACAGTTGAGGCAACAGGGCTCAGGACTTCGATAACAAATTTATGGGGCGGCAGGGGCAAGACCCAGCCTGTAGTATTACTGCTAAAGTCAAACTGCCACTTCCTGGCTGAGTGGCTTCAGACAAAGTATTCACCTCTCTGTGCCTCCATTTCCTACCTGGAGATAATAAAGCTATCACCTCACTGAGAGATGTGGGAGTTAAAAGCCCTAATCCCCATGAAGCACTTGGGACAGTGGCATGTGGCAGTGCTCAAGAAGTGTTAGCTATTATGTTGATTACTTAGCCCTAAGAGAGTTATTTTGGGCATTGGAGTGTAAGAATTGGTCTCTGCCTTCAAGATGCTTATGGTCCTCTGATATAGAATATAAATCTAATGAATAAAAACAACAAGAGACATTTTCCATGACAGATGGTTTTTGGGTCACCACTTTGGAAGGGAAAGCCAAGAGGCAGAAGAAACAATGACGGCAACCAAACTTGAGTCTCAGCTGTGTTTCTCCACCTCCCAGCACTGCCGAGTGCTAGCAGCATCGGGCTCTGTGGTCTTCAGCGGGGCACTGCTTGCAAGGGGGCTCAGTCCTCAGCATTCTCAGTCCTTGTAGTCACCACCCTCCACTTTCTTGAGTCAGAGCTGCCAAGGGATGTTTACCCCTCGCCCCAAAAAGTGGTCAGAACCACTTTGCACCGCTGTCCTCCCCACTCTAGAACTCCTTTGGAGATGCCTGCGTGGAACTCTCTGATCACCACCTGCTGCTGCTGCTGCCTGCGGCCCCTCAGTGACCCTCCTTGTCCCCGCCATGTCAGCAGGACATGTCTCTCTCTATTAGGACTAATGGGACCATTTCTCTCTGCATTGGGGCTGGCCAGGAGCTGGATCATCTCTCCCACTCCTGATCATGTGCTGTGCTGGCAGAAGTAGCTCATGGCTCCTGTACATGCTAAGTTTCTATGGATATACAAAGAGAGGAACTCTTGAGGAGAAGGGATGTTGGGGGGAAGTGGGATGGCATCATAGCTTTACTCTAACATCACCTTCTCATTAAGGTCATCCTGCCGTCCTATCTCAAATGGATGATACCGTCCTTGCACTGCCTATGCCTTTGGGATGCCATAGATTTTACTTTTATGCCTGTTTTCTCAGTTAGAGTGTAAGGTCCACGAGGGCAGGGATTTTCATCAGCTTTGTTCATTGCTTTATATCCAGCTCCTAGATGAGTGCCCAACACATAATAGCACAAACATTGATGGAATGAATGAATGAACTCTGGCCCTGTGAACTCTTGACATCCAGGAACAGACTAAGGATCAGGGACCTTCCTGCCCATGTGCAGGCTCTCGCTGATTACATCAGCCAGTCGGACATGAGTGGACCACCCAGAGCCTTTTCAATCTAGTTCCATCAGTCATGAAGTTAGTGGGGCTCGCCTGAAGGATTGGCAATAGGTGGTCCATCCCAGCTGCGAAAGCAATAGCTGCAATAGCTAATGTTTATGCTATCTATATTAGACTGTTTAGAATTACTATCAACTGATTTCAAAAAATAGTAAGTACTATTATTATTCCAAAACTGAAGCATGAAATGGTTATGTAAACACCCCCAAAATTGCATAACTAGTAAGTAGCAGGTCTAGAAATTGAACTCAAATTTGTCAGACTCCCAAGCTCTTGCTTTCACCGTGAGCTCTCATCTCTTTTTGGTTTTGTGGGTATTTTAAGCTGTGTCAGGACCTGCTCACCAGATGGCTTTTTAATCTCTCTCTTGTTGCTACATTATTAATCTCTAAATTGTTCAGTGGAGAGGACTGGTACAGAAAGGAGGCGTCTATACGGGAGAGGCTTCCTGGAATTGCTGCTGACATTTCACGTGGGCCTTGGTGGGTAGCTTAGGTTTGGGTAGAGGGAGAAGAGGCAGGCACACCGGAACCGGGGAACAACACTAGAACCCATCTATATGGCAGCTGCCCTTCTGGGGATGGAGCAGACATACCCATGCTACCAGCAACACAAAACTGTGAACTAGATTTAGTCAAATATTTAGCTGGTGGTTGCTTCCTGCTTCTGTCTGCTCAGAAAGGGATTAAAAACTCCTTGTAATCTTCCATTTTCTAAGAATCCATAATGCACTGAATTTTGGATACTCTTTTTGGAAAAAGGTTGATGCTTCAGGCAGAATTCTGCAAGCAGCAACGTCCCACAGCCTGGAAGCTTTCCCTGGGCATGTTCACTCCTTAGAATGCGTCATGCTAAGCCCGGGGACAGACAGCTGCCACATGTCCTTTGAATAGGCTATGTGTAGGAGGCTGTAGAGGTTGATGTGGCTTCTCTGGAAGCTGATGAGCCAGGAACCTCTCTGGTCCTTGCATCCTTGCAGGATGGAGTAGATGGTGCTCTCAGATGAATAAAGTAGAGGGAGGCTGGAAATCTGAAAAGCTCCTCTATTCTGCCAACCATAAAGCATTTTGAACTTGCTCCACCCTTTCTATTTTCCATCTGCCTCATTATTCAGCACAGTAATATTTGGGCACTTTGAAAAGAGTGATATTTTCACATAAAGCTATTCCAAGGAGAAGGAAAAATATCCTCATTTGGCATAAACCACTCATGCAAATTAGCCTAAATAAAAATAAGACTAAAGGCAACTCAGAATATTATTGTACTTTTCCAGGCTCCTGCCAGTCACTGCTGTCAGCTGTAGCATCTCTCTATCCTGGATGACAGTGTTGAGAAGTAGGGCTTACCATTTGGGAGAAGTTGTTGGTAAAGAACCCACTCAAAAAGAATGGGTATGAAACATCCTGCACTCAGGTTGTGTTGCAACCACGCCCTTGAAGGCAACACAATGTACCAGTGATTGGACTTCCTAGAAGTACGTTCCCTCTGGATTTCCACGTTGGGCTTATCACAGACGCGTTCATCAAGGACTTGACATTCACTCTGTTTCCGGGAGACCATTTAAGTACTGTGTGTGTGTGTGTGTGTGTGTGTGTGTGTGTGTGTGTGTGTATTAAGGGCCAGTGCTATGCAAACTGCAAACTGCATGAAAGTGTTTTGTTTTGTTTTTTTTCTTCTGGAGGAGAAGAGACTATAACAGCTCAAGGCCTCTGGCACAGGAAGTCTTTAGAGCAGGATAAACAAATCATTATTCTCATGCCACTGATGGCAGTGAAGCAGTTTCTCTACTTTCTCTCCATTTGCACTTCTTTCTTTTCTCTCCTTCTCCTCTCTTTACTTTTCTCCTACTCTTAGTCTCCTTCTGCCTTCTCTTCCTTCTTTTTTGGGTGTGCCTTATGTTTGCTCTGGGTTCTAAGGTCATCCAGACTTGAAGCAATATGTGGGTCCAAAATTGAGGACATGTTCTATGGCTACCCAAGACAAAGGATGTTAGTTTTTATTATTAACTTCCTCAACCCGTGGTTGAAATGGCATCATTAGATACAGTCTCGAAGTCCCTTTCTCAGCCTAGTTGTATTTGTGAACCATTCTGAAAGGAGAATCTCAGTCTGCTATATTTATTCCAAGGTTCTATTTCAATCAGATGTTAAGACAACTGGGACAACACCCTTACTGGACTAGTCACAAAGGAGACAAACATGCCAGAACAGCCATCCCACATCTCTAATTTCAAAGGTCATGAGAATGGTGGTTGTATACACCCTACTGCAGCTTTGATTTGTTGGGGTGGAATTTGCAATGCTATATGAAATCAACAATGCTGACTTTTGAATTTCCTTTTTTCAAAATCCTCTCTCTTTTTAAAATCTCTCTCTCTCTCTCTCTCTGTTTTCTATTGAGACCATGATCTTGCAATCTGTTATTCATCTGAGAAATGTTTCACTGAGGAAAGATGCCAAGAGATAAATGGGGAAGTGCTGAGGTGTCCATCTATAAAGTGAGTTTTTCAGTTGAGTCAGGGAGAAGACTAAGATTTCTGAAGTGTTCTATGAACCCCATTCCTCCGGATGTTTGGTTTATAAGTGAAGTTTCCAAATCTCTGATTTCTTTACCTGAATGCCTTCAGGCCTCCTTCATTAATCATGTTCTTCCCATTCTTCCAAAACAGCCTCCTTTTCTTATCTTTCCCCTTACCTCAAACTCTCAATATTTCCAGCAGATCAGACTCCAAATCTCAGCCACATGGTTGATTTGTATAGAAGTCCCCACTATTTTGCATGCTCTTTGATCTAGTAATTCCACCTAGAGCTATTTGTTTATGCTGGCACGTGCAAATATTAGGCATAGAGGTGACCATTAGAGCATCTGTATTGAGATGAACATCAGAACAACGAGATCATTGCTGAATAAAATATGAACATTGATAAAATGGAATCGGATGCAGTCACTTCAAATGATATAAAAGATTGACATGGAAAATATATTCAATGTATTATTTAGAAGAGATAAAAAGACAGTTATAAGTAGTTTTGTCCTATTTTATTAAAAACACATACATATGGTTATTTTAGAAAAGACTATTCGTATACATCAAAATGGAAACAATGGTTGTCTCTGAATAATAGGATTAGAGGAAATTTTTATCTTATTAATTTTTTTGCTGATCTATATTTTGATTTTTAACTTTTTTGTTCATGTATATCTTCACATATATATAGTATAATTTAAATTTTATTTTCTCCTCTTATTATAGTTTGTCACTTCTTCAAGAAGTGAGAACTAAACTAGGGAGGGGATTAAAGAACTTGTAGAGAGTTCAAAATTAAGCCACAAATGGTGGTTTGAAGAGGATTCAAAGGTTAGCCACAAAAACGGTTTGAATATGATGGAAAGTAGAAACAGGATTGGGAAGAGGGGAAGAGAAGGATAAAAGATACAGACTAAAGAGGCCACGTCATTAGTTCTACCAGAGGTTTTAGGGGAGATTTGATCAATCCGTGGGTCTACAAAAGCTCTTTCCCACAGCAGGGGAATCAGTCTTTCTACAGCAACTAAAAAATAGAAGTGACTTCAAAGTCTGGTATAGGGAATAGTAGGAGAAATTTTCTTTTAGAAACAGTGGAAGGGGAGACTTGAAGAGTTGTGGAAGCTGGGAGATTTCCATGTGCCTGCAATGATTTGTTACTTTGGAAACAGAATAGGATCAGTGTTAAAAGCCAGATTTCTGAAAGGACAAGAGGTGTAGACCATAGAAAATTACCAGAGGCCACTGCCAGGAAATTACTCTAACATTAAACAAAGTTAACCAGGGAAACCCACATAAGCTGAGTTATAAGCTTCTTTTTAGGTGTGAAAGTCAGTGTTCTCTGATCAATCCATACCTGTGACAGAACCCTGGCCCAGACTGTCCTCAGAACACCAAAGGTGGTCAGGTCAATGGCCTTCATTTTTTTTTTTTTTAAGGTTAGGAGATGTTTGGAGGAGTTTGTCAGAGAGTCATCAAACTGGTAACATTACTAGAGAACTTGGATCATAGAGAGAGAAAGTTTAAAAGAGAATTGCAATTATTTAATCTACTATTAGGAAGAAGGAATGAGATAACATGACCTAATTGTATGACACTCTTTCAAATAGGAAAAATATTAATAAAAAATACAGTCAAGAAACAATTTAAATTAAATTGTTTAGTGACATTGGAAAAACACCAGAAGAGAACTCAAATATGATAGTGTCAGAAAAAATTTTTTTTTTTGGTGGAGAAAATCTCCACCCATTGGAACCTAACTAATTCCAATCCTAAATTAATCAGAATTTATACTTAAGGAAAAATGTGGAACATATACCCCTAGCAGAGAATTCTTAACAGAATAAACCATCAGTCGGATCTGGTATGGCAATTCCTACATGTTTGTTTGTTTATTTGTGTTTAAAAGCTATGAGTATCTTGAAAATCAGCCTTATTGCCCACACCTACAATTTAGAATGACAGCCCCAAGTGTTGCTAGATTCTAAATCATCCAAAAAATATTCCTTCATGCTCAGTGTAATCCTCTTAGAATGGCAGGAACAACCAATGTTATAGTTTAGGAAGAATTTTCAAACACGGGGGTAGATGATGAAAGAGGTTTTATGTGATTGTTTTTCTTTTTGGATAAAGCTTCCTTTGACAAGAAAAATAAACCAGAATATACTTCATTCATTAGTTTATTCATGTATGTAACCACTCAACAAGTGGTTACTGAACTCATGATATGTGCCAGACGCAGTATTGGTTGTGAAGGATAAGGAATAAAGTCCAGGTCCTGCCCTCAGAAAGTTTGCAGTCTAACCAAAGACACCTACCGATTGGGTGCTTTCATGAAATGTACTACCAATATTAAATGTGCTGAAAAGTCAAATAGAGCTGATTTCATCCATTTCTCTAAATCAATATTTTTATCCATTCTGCAATGTCTTTGCAATATATATTTTTTCTTTTTTTAAAATTTTCTTCCTGGTATCTGGTACGCAGCTAAACAGGATCAGTTTCTGAATATGGATTAATTTCCCAGAGAGTTGTGTTGGCTTCCCTTTGCCCCTCCAGGTCCTCTCTCTGCCCTTCTCCATCCAACTCTGCCTGGGAGGCTGGTCTGTGTGCCCTCTGGCTTTGGGTTGGGTTCAGCCAGTGAGGGGGTGGCGGGAGATGAATGGGTGAGGGGATACTATGATTGGGGTATTCATTTCCCCACTGCCTCCCATCCTTTATTGCTCTACAAAGACTCAAGCGGGAAACCCTCTCCAAACACCACCCTCATGTCTGAAGGTGGAATGGTTGGTTGCCTGCTATTGCGAGTAAGGGGCACTGCACTCTCCCTTTTGGTTTCCTAAATCCAATTGACGTTTTTGTAAATAGTCCCTCTATTAAACCCTCCTCAAATTTCCTGGCTTAAGGGTACCATCTATTTCATGCCTTCCTGATAGAGAGTAGGGAAAGCCTTCTTCATTAAAGGAAAAAACAAAATATCTATTCTAGATTATTTCTGGGACCAGCATTAATGGAATGCTTAGAGAAAGCTTTAATTTAAGTAACTCTTGTTCATAATTATTCCATTCTGATATGTAAATCAGTAGTACTTTGTGAGACATAATCAGATCGTAGATTTTAAAACCTTTCTTATTTCTTTTACCACCTAGGAAACCATAGACATGCTAACTCCATGTCATTGCTAAATTTCCAACATTAACGTAGTCCCTTGCCCCAGAGCTGGGAACAATGGTCTTCCATATTCAGGTTCAACCTGATGTGAGTTCCCAGGACAGGTCCTGACATCAGATATCAGGGACTTGGCATTAAGACTCACTGGTTTCTAAACTGGCTGCAACCTGGTCTTCCTCTCCTTACCCCCGTGTCTCTTTGTCCAATCTCTCTTGGACTCAAAAATCCTACTTTAATCAATACACTGCCCAGGAATTCTGCAGCCCATGGGTGCAGCGATGGGTCCTGGGTCTCTGCTAACCAACCACCTGTGCTAGCTGCTAGTGTGACTGGGATAGGGCCTGGTCTGCACTTCCCATCCTGCCTTTGTATGGCATCATACCCACACTGAGCATAAGGAGTTATGGCACTTCCAAAAATGCCAACTCACTTGTTTACTGAGTGGCTATTCTGTTCTAGGAACTGTTCTGGGTTCTGGGGAGGTTGGTTTCATATTACATTTAAAAAGTAGGAATAAGTGAATAAATTCTACTCTTAGAAGCAAAAGGAAGGGAGATAGCTTATCCAGTTAAGCCTTAGCTTTCATTCATCATGTGGGTTTCTTTTCTTCCTTTTCCTTTGAATACACATCTATCACATCCCTTTTGTTTTCTTTTAAAGATAGTTTGCTTTCTCTTCATAGATAAGTAAAGCAATTATATATTTTAATGATTGTATCAAAAAATCTGATTCTACTGCAATTCTAGAACTAGTATTTACTTTCAAAGACTGTAAGTCTAAAATCATCAAAACTCCACTTTCAAACGCTCATAATTTAAATTGAGAGATATATTCAGTATTTTGCCCACTTCTATATAATGAGGATATTTCTGTCTTTTCGCTAGCTACACAAACTGGCCCTGACTTGCTGATATGTGTTTAACAAATTCTTTTGAATAAAATAGCCTGTAAAACAGCTTTAGTGACAGGTTGCTGTGCACTTAACAGATTTTCAAGTTTTATTTACTAAAGCTGTTTGGGAAAGTTTTTATGTACAGTTTGGGCGACAGTTCTTTTTGTTTCTTAGTTCCACTACTAATGATTTGGTGTGTATAACCATTTCTTTTCTTTTTAAAGGTGAGGACACATGGTGAGTAGAGGGCTTGCTGGCAATTGGTTCACAAGCTGAGGAGGGCACAAAGGCCAGATACTTCGTCTGAAGAGTTCACAGGCTATTAAAAACATTAACAAGGTTTTACTGCCTTGCCTAGGATGGAAATAATTGCTTTCAAGTGAACTGGCATTAAAGTGAACACGTCAAGACTACCCACTTGGAAGCTACAGGAGACAGAAACAGAAAACACGACTCCTGATTCATGTTCCATTACTTTAATCGCTAAACACCACTCCGTTTAAGCTAAAGAGATATAATAGTACATTTGACAGATCGCCTTCACATCAAGACGAGATAGGGCCCTGAAAGTCGTATGTTGAACCTTTCTTACCTTCTACGAGGATGTCACTCAAAATCTCTTCTCAATCCCTCTTCACTGGCTGATTACACAAAACAGAGTCATTCCTAGTGCAACCCAACCCTCTCCCAGGTGAACCTTGCTTTACACAAAACACCTGTGTGTAAATAACCTGGTAATCATTTAGTTGTATTCTAAATGCACCCAGAGATCTCACCTTTTAAGGAACACTGAAATAAATGCTTCTGTGAAGCAGAATAGCCCTTTTGTAATGTAAACAATATAAGCCTAGATAAAGCTTCCAATTTACCTAAGTTTAGATTTTTGCATATTGGGTTTCATTAAAGCAGCACATATTTGTAAAAGAAAATATTTTAAGCCTCAGCCCTTTGCCAATCATAATGGTTTTTTAAAATCTCATTATAATAAAACCCATTAGTTTGAATAATTAAATACCAAAAAATGCTTTCCGCATGTATTGAAATTTCTGATTTTAATAGAAAAAACCAACAGAATGACTGTTTTTAAGCTTCTAGTTCAACATTATTTTAAAATGACAAACAGTATAATGACTAACATCATGCAGAAAGTACACGGCAGAGTGGGGGAGTGACTAACAAAATATGGCCATGATCTACCTTTAGGACAATAGAGGACTAATAAAAATGATTAGAACCAGCTGTGCCCAGTGGCTCACGCTTGTAATCCCAGCACTTTGGGAGGCTGAGGCAGGTGGATCACCTGAGGTCAGGAGTTCAAGACCAGTCTGGCCAACATGGTGAAACCCCATCTCTACTAAAAATACAAAAATTAGCCAGGTTTGGTGGTGTGTGCCTGTAATCCCAGCTACCTGGGAGGCTGAGGCAGAATTGCTGGAACCTAGGAGGTGGAGGCTGCAGTGAACCGAGATAGCGCCATTGCACTCCAGTCTGGGTGATGGACCGAGACTCCTTAAAAAAAAAAAAAAAGGAATAGAACCAGGTCTGAGCGCTAAAACCTTGGAGAAGGTACAGTAGCAGCTAAGCAGGCAATGTGTTATTGTTACAGCTTGACAACTATGCAGGTCCACAAAGGAATGGAAGCTGAGAAATGTGGAGTAACATGTTGAATGTCACATGGGTTCTAAGCAGAGAGGTCAGAATTCAAACTCAGATTTCTGCCTCTGAAATAAATGCGCTTGACCCCTCTGCCTACCATTTGATTGAACCTTAAATTGTAGATGTTTGAACACTTTGATTGACAAGGATGGATTTTCAAATGGTTTAACTGAAAACCTCTCTCCACCACACAGAAATAAAAGTGGGAAAAGGTAGCCATGACCCAAGTTGACCTGAGTCTGTTTTATAGGACCAGAAAGAGCCCCAGGCTGTTTTTTCTCTTCTGCCCCACACGTTTTCAGGCTACACCCACCCACTTTTGGATGTACTTGCACAGTTCCCTTTTTATTCAGGAATCTTTAGAGGGCACCATCTGTTCACCAGACCCTGTGTGACGCGCTGGAGCCACCACCCTGAGTACAACTTAGTCCCTGACCTTGAGAAGCCCGCATTCTTACCCTTCAGGGAACAAAGCAAGAGTATAGAAATTGCACGAGCAGAAAATTATTTCAGGGATGGATCCAGCTGCCTTAGCACATGTGAGAATGGCCGTGCCAACTTAGCATACCCCCTCAAAGAGGGGATGAATGGAGGGCACCTGAGCCCCACTGCCTGTCCCTCCCCATCCTGTGTCCTCTCCAGGACCTGCTGATGGCCACTGTCTCTTCATCCCAACAGCTAAAGAAAGTTGCATGGGACGTGGGGTGGGGGAATGAAATCAAAAGTCTAGAACCCACACGGAATGCTGGTCATTCTTCATCTCTCATTTGTCGCTCTAAAAACCTGTCATTTCATGGCTCAAGTGAAGCCACGTTTCACTGCAGTTTATTCCCTCAGAAGCTGAAGTTCCATGCTCTGGTTTCTATCCCACATACTGTATTTAATTTTAGCAAAAATCCCAGTAAATAAAATAATTTGGAAAAATATGGAAGTTCATGAGATTTAGCTTACATACCCATATACTCATGCATTTATTACAGAGTTTATTAAAGTGAGTTGATATTTCATATAGATTTAAAACAAACACACCAACCCAGTTTTTCTTCTAGAATATTGCCCACAGAACCGTGGGCGGCATACTCCTGCCCAGTGTACATGATTTCACACATTTCTCGTAGCCTTAAATGTTTGCTTTCAGAAGAGGATCTTTTCAAATGTTTTAGGCTGGACATTAAATTTGGTCGGTTATTGTGTTTAGTTCAGAGCAGAAAACAAACTCACTTTGAACATTGCAGTGGATTTTTGTTTAATAGAGACACATCCTTCACTTATGGCCAGCCCTTAGCACTAAGAAAACAAATTCTCATTTATCCTGCACGTAAGGTGAGATGTCATTAAATTGAAAATTATTAATGACAACTAATGGTTGGTAGTTATTAATGACATTTGTGAGAGCAGGATAAAAACAATAATTACCATAATTTGAGGTGTCATGAATAAGCAGTAATTGTAATAATGATTACTATTATAATAATGAGTGAGAAAATGATTTTAGGTTATTAAATCAGCAAGAATAAAGGAAGCCTGCACATGTATATATGTATATTTGATTGTGGAACATTGCCAGATAAAAACAATAGCCACTCTTTCTTTTTTTCCCACCTTGGTGTTTTTATTTTATTTTTTAAAATAATTGTGTGGCTCCTTAGTAGGTGTATATATATGTATGTGGTACACGAGCTGTTTTGATACAGGCATGCAATGTGAAATAAGCATATCATGGGGAAAGGGATATCCATCCCTCCAAGCACTTATCCTTTGAGTTACAAACAATTCAATTACACTCTTAGTTATTTTTAAATGTACAATTAAGTTCTTATTGACTATAGCCACCCTGTTTTGCAATCAAATAGTAGGTCTTATTCTTTCTATTTTTTGTACCCATTAACCATTCCCTTCTCCCCTCCAATCCCCCACTACCCTTCCTAGCATCTAATAATCATCTTTCTACTCTCTATGTCCATGAGTTCAATTGTTTTGATTTTTAGAACCCTCAAATAAGTGAGAACATGCAATGTTTGTCTTTCTGTGCCTGGCTTATTTCACTGAATATAATGATCTCCAGTTCCATCCATGTTGTAGAAAATGACTGGATCTCATTCTTTTTAAGGCTGAATAGTTCTCCATTGTGGTATATGTGGTATACTACCTCCATTGTGGTATATGTATCACATTTTCTTTATCCATTCATCTGTTGATGGACATTTAGGTTGCTTCCAAATCTTAGCTATTGTAAATAGTGCTGCAACAGACATGGGAGTGCAGCTATCTCTCCCATTTCCTTTCTTTTGGGTATTTACCCAACAGTGGGATTGCTGGATCATATGGTAGCTCAATTTTTAGGTTTTCGAGGAAACTCCAAACTGTTCTCCATAGTGGTTGCACTAATTTACATTCCCACCAATAGTATACAAGGGTTCCCCTTTCCTGCCACATCCTCACTAGCATTTGTTATTCCCTGTCTTTTTTATATAAGCCATTTGAATTGGGATGAGATGATATCTCATTGTCAAAAGTCACTCTTGATTGAGGACTTACCAGGTGCCAGGCACTGTGCCAAAGATGTGGCATACATTATCTCATTTAATCCAAAGCAACTCTGCAAGCGGATATTATTGGTAGCATTATTATCTTTGATACACAAATGAGAAAATGGAGGCTCAGAGCAGTTATGCAATTTGACAATGGTAAGTAAATAGCTGGTAACTGGCAAAAAAGGGGTTTAAAGCTGGTCTAGTTAACACCGAAGCCCGTGCAATTAACCAGTATTCTTTGTTAACTGAAAACCAATGAATATATCCTGTTGCATAGGACAACGCTAGCACTTGCTCCACTGCCAATTGCCCCAAGGGGATAGGTCTGACCGATAAGTCATCTTAGACCCAAGGGTCCCAGCTGACATGAGGACCTTT
Organism: Piliocolobus tephrosceles; assembly: GCF_002776525.5. Classification (NCBI taxonomy): domain Eukaryota; kingdom Metazoa; phylum Chordata; class Mammalia; order Primates; family Cercopithecidae; genus Piliocolobus; species Piliocolobus tephrosceles. The sequence continues at coordinate 37,879,744 of NC_045436.1, read as the reverse complement.
CCACAGACCAGTATGGTGACAACCCCACAAGGACAGGCCACAGACTCCTCAGTGGAGAAGCACCGAATATTTCTGTAAGGAGGAAGATGTGGTTACTTCCCTGGATTGGGTATAAAGCCTTCTAAAAATGGGCCTCCTGGGGTTTTGTCAAATCCAAGTACTAATAAGGCCTGACTCTGCTTAGTTTCCAAGATCAGACTAGATGGAGTGTGATCAGGGTGGTGATGTAGTTTGGATATTTGTCCCCTCCAAATCTCATGTTGAAATTTGATCCCGAGTATTAGAGGTAGGACCTAAAGAAATGTGTCTGAATCATGGGAATGGATCCTTCATGAATGGCTTCATGATATCCTCATGGTAATGAGTGAGTTCTCGCTCCGTTAGTTCCCTCAAGAACTGGTAGTAAAAAAGAGATTGGCAGCTCCCTCCTCTCTCTCTTGCTTCTTCTTTCACCATGTAATCTGCACACTCCTGCTCCCCTTTGTCTTCCACCATGAATGGAAGCTTCCGAAGACCCTCATCAGATGCACATGCCAGCACCATGCTTCTTGTACGCCCTGCAGAACTGTGAGCCAAATAAACCTTTTTTCTTTATGAATTACCCAGCCTCAGGTATTCCTTTATAGCAACAAAAAACAAACTAACACAGGTGGTATGGCTGCAGACCTCCTTGGGGTTTTCTGATCAGAGCTGTGATCTAAGTCGCATCTTGACTCTCCCTACAGGCAGGCAGCAAATTCCCTGCCCTCCATCCACAATGAGGTGTATGTTCAGAAAAGGCCATGCATTTGTACATGTCTGTGTTAAGGATGTACATAGGGGCCGGGTGCAGTGGCTCATGCCTGTAATCCCAGCACTTTGGGTGGCCAAGGTGGGTGGATCGCCTGAGGTCAGGAGTTCGAGACCAGCCTGGACAACATAGTAAAACCCTGTCTCTACTAAAAATACAAAAATTAACTGGGCATGGTGGTGGGAGCCTGTAATCCCAGTTACTTGGGAGGTTGAGGCAGGAGAATTGCTTGAACCCAGGGAGGTGAAGGTTGCATTCCAGCCTGGGCAACAAGAGCAAGACTACATTTCAAAAAAAAAAAAAAAAAAAAGAATGTACATAGAGCTGCAAAGTCATCATGAACATATCTATCAAAAATCAAAGTTCTGAGTCCTCTGGAGATTTGTTTTAAAAGTCACTCTGCCAGCTTCTATTTTTGAAAGATATTAGTTGGGTGTTTTTTCTTATTTGACACTGGGATAATAGGATTGTTGGCTAATATTTTGTCTAACACAGACTTACCTATATATCAACAAGAGTTATCAGTTTTGCAACGAATTATAAGAAAATCACATACACTTAATCCTAAACTTGTAGTGAGCGTTATTTGATCTTTGATGATTCTACAGACATTTCAGGATCTTGTGGTACCTTGGAGTCATCATTAAGAGCATCACTTGTCGCTGTGCAGGAAATATACAGCCATTTGAGCATCACACATGGGCTTTTGGATAAATGGGCACTCAGGGCTGACTTTGAAGAATGATTCATACGAACTAACGAGAGCTCAAAATAGTGGAAAGTTCGCTTTAATGCAGAGGAAATATGAAACTTTTGACTAGGAGCACAATAGTGTGCCTGTTCCCCTCATGAAAATGTGGTTTTATTCTACAGCAAATGGACCAAAATAGGAGTGACATGTACTTCTGGGCTTCAGAGTCCATCCCCACAATTAGTTGTGCAGCATTTTCTGGTCTGGTGGAGTCACATGGTTTCAGGATGTATGTTGGAGTTCTTTTCCTTAGAATTTATTTCCAAACTAAAGCAAGGAGGCTAATCAAAACGACTTTTGGCTGAAAGCCACGGTAACCCATAGGAAAAAGGGGATCTGCGGGATAAGGACACTTTTTTTGTGTGTTTTGTTTAATGAATTAACTCAGAGGGCCAAATGGGAGAACACACGTACCTCCCATGAGCAATGAGGCCTGGCTTCCCTGGAGCCATGCGATGCTAAAATTAACATTCGGAATTGTAGGCCAGCAAACTCTGGTTGCAAATAGGTAGCTTCCATAAAAAACTAAACAGTAGTGAAAGACACTGAATGATCAACATTACGAAATTTGCAATTTTCCCACATTATGCATTTTGGGTTAGATTTCTTAAGTTAATATTTCATGAGCATTATTTCGGTCAGGTTCGTGTACATGTTTAAATAAAACAGTGCTCATGTAGAACTGTGTTAAAATGCTGCCAATCAGGCATGTGAAACAACCATGCTGTGGACTTTTTGTTTTGTGATGAGCTACATATGACAAGAAGACTTCTCTGCAGAAATGTAGTGATTTTGCACATTTTCTCATTTGTTCTTCACTGAAGTCCTCAGAGGTAGGCAGGGCAGGGATTATGTTTATGGCAAGAGTGATGTGATAAAAATAATGAGAACAAAGAGTTTCATAAAACCAGTAAAGTTCAATTTATAACCAGAGTGTCCCAGTACACCTGGCAGAAACACACTGCAGTGCTCAATAGATAAAAGTGATGTGCCACATTTTGATGAAGTTCTCATTAGCAATTCTCCCTCCTATAACAACTTCATAGATTTTACTGTTCCTTCTCTTATTTATCTCCACTAGGAACATTTTCATCAAAACTGGGTATTTGGTGCTTAAGAGTTCTCCTGACACTACGTCTTACTCACCAAATAGAGTCATAATCCTTAGTATGTAACTTCAAAATCCTTTACACAATAACCAATTGCTTCCCCAAAGAGGATTGTGACTTCAGGTGGAGAATAAGCTGCTGAAGGAAATTAACTCTCAAGAAATGAAAGTCCTGTTTCTGTGCACTTGGAGGCAGGGAAAGAAAAATCCAGAGGCTATCACCCAAATGCCAATGCATTCTTTTTTCTGCCTATAGAATTTCAGGACCAGATAGGTTATGTACAAGGTCACTCTGCCCTCTCATTCAAAGCTCACAGGCAGGAGAGAAGGGATGGGACTCCTTCCCTGGAATCGTGTGGTACCTTTCAGCAAACTTGAAGGAGGTGTTGAAGAGGCTGGGGCTCTTCAAGACCTCCTTATGGAAATAGTACCCAAACCATTTCATTTACTTTTCCCTTTAGATTGTTATGCACTAGTTGAATCTCAGAGGTAAAGGAAGCCAGCATACGTCATTTAGTTTGGAAAAAAGAAAACACAGATACACATTTTGAAAGTGTTGTGTGTATTCACATAATTAACATGTTTTCCCTCAAGGTCGAATTAGCAAAGATGAAAGCAAATTCACAAGAGCATGAAAATGCCACATCAAGTCAGGCAAGTCCTCGATCTCCATCTGTGCTCAATCCCTACAGGGGCACCAATCGACAGGGTTGGGGGGGGCGGGTGTATGGAGGTGAAAGAGTTTGGTGACCAAGGTCACAGCTCTGAGTCCCAGCAACACAGATGGGTAAACTCCAGCAAGTCACTCATCTCTCTGAGCCTAGCTTTCCTCATCTGGAACACGGGGCATGAGATGATACCTGCTGCCTCCTACTCCAAGGGATTCTTTTGAAAGACAAATTAGATGATAGATATGAATGTATTTTGTTAACAGTACAGTTAACATCCTTGCACAAAGCAGGGTATCCAGATATCTGGAAGGAAGGGTCAAGAGATGCTCTCAGGGCTCATTCTGCCAGTGCCATGGACTCTCAGTCCAGTGCTCTTCCCCTACAAGACCATCAGTATGTGTCTCAGGCCCCCCTTGTTTGTTTGTTTGTAGACAGGGTCTTTCTCTGGTGCTGAGGCTGTAGTGGAGCGGCGCGATTTGAGCTCACTACTGCCTCGATTGCCCAGGTTCAAGTGACCCTCACACCTCAGCCTCCCGAGTAGCTAGAACCACAGGTACCTGCCACCACACCCAGCTAATTTTCGTAGTTTTTGTAGAGATAGGGTTTCACCATGTTGTCCAGGCTTGTCTTGAACTCCTGAGCTCAAGAGGTCTGATTGACTCAGCCTCCCAAAGCGCTGGGATTACAGGCGTGAGCCACCATGCCTGGCCCTCTCAGGTCCTTTAAATCCATGATTCCATTTAAGGTAACCATCCTCGGTGGGTGGCATTCCCATAAGCAGAGCCTGAGATGGAGACTCTTGTGTAAGTGCACATGGAGACAGCACTCTCAGGAGAGGTCTCCAGAGAAGACAGGAGAGGAAGTCAAGCAAAGGCGTCATGTCCACTGAAGTCCAGGCTTAGACTAATCCCATACATGTCTGGAGCATGAGTGACACCACAGCATGAGGGAATGGCTGGCCGTTTGTTCCCCTGTACCAGTCAATCCTTGGGTTGGGCTGCAGCCACCCCATCCACCTGCCCACAGTGAAGATAGAATGGGGTTACCATCACTTCCCAGGCATTTCAGGTGATGCAGTTCTCCAGGCAGAGGATGAATTCTCCAAAGGGGTAGCCAACCCTCAGAGCAGCTGTGGGATGTGTCTTGTGTCTTCTGTGGGCCACCAGCAACATTTACTACAGATGGGGAAACTGAGGCTCAGAGAGGGTAAGGAATTTGTCAGCCTTAGGTCTTCACTCTTGCCTTTTCTTCTGCCCGGAACTCTCTTCACCTTCCTGGTCGCTTGCCAATTCTTTTTGATTTTGTTTCTTGTTTTTTTTTTTTTTTTTGTCTTGAGACACAGTCTTGCTCTGTCACCCAGGCTGGAGTGCAGTGGCACAATCTCTGCTCACGGCAACCTCCGCCTCCTGGGTCCAAGTGATTCTCCCTGCCTCAGCCTCCTGAGTAGCTGGGATTACAGGCACCTGCCACCATGCCCAGTTCATTTTTATGTTTTTAGTAGAGATGGGGTTTCACCATGTTGGCCAGGCTGGGCTCAAACTCCTGACCTGAGGAGATCTGCCCCCCTCAGCCTCCCAAAGTGCTGGGATTACAGGCATGAGCCACCACACCCGGCACTTGCCAATCCTTATTGGTTTTGTAATAAATTTCAGGTTAAATATCACTCCCTCCAAAAAAATCTTCCTTCATGCACCCAGATTAGTTGAGTCCCTCTGGGTGCTCTCACAGCACCCTGTGCTTGCCCTTGGAGGCACTTATCAAAATTTTAATTTAAATAATTATTTCTGCAATCATTTATTTATATCTACCTTCTCCACTAAATTGTAAACCCTATGAAGACAGGAACCATGCATGTCTTGACAGGCCCTCTTCATTCCTGACGCTACACTATCTGTAACACATGGCCTCCAGGAGCACCAAATCAAGAAACACTGCCAGAATCCTGCTGTGTAGCTCAGTGCAAATGCATAGCAGGTGTTCAACAGTATTATGTATTTGTTGGATGAATGATGGAACACAACTGGTAAGGGGAGCTCAAAACCAGGTCTCCCCATCTCAAAACTATATTCTTTTTCCATTCTGCTTTCAACCATGCACAAGTCTTATTTATTTCTATGTAATGTTTGTACACATTTTTGAAAATCCAGTTTCAGAATTCAATTTCCTGCTATATTTATCTTACACCATACCTTATGCCAATAACTAACCTGCTATAGAAAGTAGTGTTTTAGTTCTTTATCTTAAAACGACTTATTTCAGGTTTCAGGGTGCACTCCTTTGTAGAATTTTGCAAGTTTCAGTGAGTCAGACTATGTCTTCCTCTCCTTCTGTCCCTTTCATAATATAAACCCTTTGATCACATCTTGCTCAGCCTTTGTGCTTTCAGGCTGAAGAGTTCCAATCATTTCAGCTTCTCCTCATACAAAAATCACATTTACTTGATCATTTTCATTCTCCTCTGGATGTTTTCCAGTTCTTTATATCTTTCTTGAGGAGAAATCCAACTTCAGCTGGGCTTTGATAATCCCTTATTGATTCTCTAGTTAGCACAGGCCTGACAGCAATTGCTTCAGACCATGGATTCTCTTCTCCAGCCCCAGCTCCTATGACTACTCCCCAGCTAGTGAACTCAGTGGTCAGCCCCTCACCTTCCACCAGTGAGAAGATCAGCTCATCCTGCAGGAGCCCTCAACGTTGACTTTTGTCCTCTCAGCCTTTCCTCTGTCTTCAGGTCAAGAACTGTTCTCCCTTCTAAATCCCATTCTTTCCTGAATCCTGACAGACTTCTCCCTTTCTCTCTATGATCTTTTCATTTCCTTATGTTGCCAAAACATCAGGGATTTGGTCTAGGTCCTGCTGCTCACAGTACAGAAAGCCAATCACTGAGACAATGAATATTGCCTAGAAAGGCTTTAGTCAGGTGCTGCAGCCAAGGAGATGGGAGACAAATCTCAAGTCAATCTTCCTGACCAACTAAAATTAGAGGTTTATATAGCAGGGAACAAATGTAACTACATGAGGGGAAACAGGAATTAGGGAGGGGTGAGGAAGAAGAATAGGTCAATAGGATGCAGGTGATGAATTAGGCAATCATGACAGGTGAGGGGTCTGATCATTGTCCAGGTTCCATGATCTGGGAAGTTTTAGTTCCTTGGTGCTATCAGGGAGGCCTGAAGATTGGTTTCCTAAGAAAGGAACTCAGATAAGACAAATGTAACTTTCTCAAATTTCAAGAAGAGGAGGGTCAATCTCTATGTTTATTCAAAAGAAACCATAAATGTCAGTTCTGTAGGACAACTGGGTTGGTTTCACTTAGTAAGAATAATGGAAGTTAGTTATTTTATCAGACAACACTCTACAATTTCAGTGGCTTAACACAACAAAGACTAATGTCTCACTTTCACAGGCTGAAAAAGGCTAGATGGCTCTCCTTTGCTTTGGAGCTATGTATCTGGAACACATAGTCTCTAGAGGCACCAAGTCAAGGAAAGAAGGTGCCGGAGAAGGCACATCAGCTTTTCCTAGCTCCATCAAAAGCTCTACACATCACTCCTGCTCACAGTCCTCTGGCCAGAAATAACTATGTGGCCCTCATCTGTTTGCAGAGAAGGCTGGGAAACGTGAGTGAGTATATAGAAGTGAATGCCAACTGTCTCTGCTATCTCCTTTACAAGTGTACACATTTCCTGTGACTTGAGAAAGCTTTGCCTGATCCTCTTGGACCTGAACTGCCTTTCAGTGAGAAGCTTCCCAAAGGAGTGTGTACTTCTCCTCTGTGTGTTTCCTTATCAGCCCGTCTTTCTCTGACCCTGCATTGTGGCTTTTCCCTGCCTTGTTTTATTACAAGCCACTCTGAGGGTCGCCAATCACTCTCTCTCAAGGCTTTCATTTCTTCAGTTCACTGCAGGCCTTGAACACATCAGCCTTCCTTTCCTGGTGTGATTCCCTCCTCCATAAGCAGATGTCCTCATCCAACTCTTCCTGGTTTCCCTGACCCCTCTGTATTCAGTCCTCTTCCTGGTCCTTCTTGGTCCCTGTAGGCCAGCAGTCCCCAAGCTTTTTGGCACCAGGGACTGGTTTCATGGATGACAATTTTTCCACAGACTGGTTCAGGGGATGGTTTCAGGATGATTAAAGTGCATTACATTTAGTGTGCATTTTATTTCTATTATTATTACATTGTAATGTATAATGAAATGATTTTATAATTCGTCATAATGTAGAATCAGTGGAAGCCCTGAGCTTGTTTTCCTGCAACTAGATGGTCCCATCTGAGAGTGATGGGAGTCAGTGACAGAGCATCAGGCATTAGATTCTCATAAGGAGCACACAACCTAGATCCCTCACATGCACAATTCACAAGAGGGCTCTTGCTCCTTTGAGAAGCTAATGCCACCATTGTTCTGATAGGAGGCAGAGCTCTGATTGTAAAGCTCACTCACCCACCACTCACCACCTGCTGTGCGGCCCAGATCCTAACAGGCCATAGACCAGTACCAGTCCGTGGCCCAGGGATTGGGAACCCCTTCTGTAGGCAGTTCCCCAAGCCCAACCGTTAGCCCTCTTCTTCTTTGACGGTACATTCTTTGCACTGAAGAACTCACTGATTTTCATGCCTTCAAATATTACCTCCATGCTGCCAAGCCCGGGAAAGAATATGGATTTGAAGTCAGGCAGACCAGGCCTTGTCACTTACTTTGGATAAGTTATGCAACTAACCTGAATTTCAATCTCATTTGTAAAAATGGAATTAAAAAAAAAAAAAGCATACCTACTGGGATTATAGGAAGGAGTAAATGAAAGCATCAGTGAAAGAGCTGGGCTCAAGAAAAGTACTATAGATGTTAGTTTCTCTTCTCTATCACTTCCACTTCTGCATTTCACCTGAATTTCATTCATTTGCATATATCATTCACTTATTCATTATTCCTTGACTCACCCAACACCTCCTGTTTGCCCAGTGTGGTGCCAAGCCTTGGGGATAGACACAGGAGTAAGGAGACCCTTGAAGAACTCAACGTGAGGTGAATAGTCCCAGCATGTGCAAAAGGCAGCTCACGGAAGGGAATGTTCTCATGCATATTTAGTTCTTTTTCAGGCAAAAACTGAGATAGAAATGAGGGCTTATTAATAGTCCCTATTTGTGTGGATAGTGATTCTTCATTCAGTCTAAAATTCAGACAGTTATGAGCTATGTGTGGCACATGGTGGCCCATTGGGCTGAACGGATGTTGGTGCATGGTGGCCCTTTGGGCTGAACAGGTATCCACGCAATGTAGGGTTGACCTTAAACCCCACAGCCATGGAGGCTGTTGCAGCTCATTGCAGCGCACTGTGTTTATAAGTGCTTGTTAGGCAGATTTGTGGATTGCATCATCCTTTTTAAACCAAACCAACCCACCAAGACAGACAACTAGCTTAAAAAATTTCCTGAAATAAAACTGTAAATTGGAGATAATACTAATAATTAGGGTGATCTCATTTATCATCCAAACAGGGACACTTCTGAGGTTAAAGGGGGCACTATTAATCATTATGCCAGGAAACAGGTGTGAACTGAGAATGTCCTAAGCAAACTGGGACACGTGTTCACTCCACTAATAACACAGCACAAGCAAACAGTAAGAGAAAGCATTGCGGACACCCTTACTCCAGATACAAGCTCTTCCTCAGCCACATTCAAGGCAAAGAACAAGCAGATTACAATAAGGTCTGTCAAGAAGCTAATCAAGATATTTCGATGTTATTAAAAAAGATATTTTAAATATGAATTTATATCACTACCATTCACAATCCGTCCCATCCTTAGAGTTTCTTACTCTGGAATATTAGCATTTGCTACACAAATGAAGCATCACATTAGCAAAATATTTTAAAATATTGTCTTTGTCAACTTAATCCTGCCTTCCTTTTTAATTTAAATTTTACATATAGTTTGTAACATATCTAATATATTGGAGTGTACATATACATAACAATAGTAAGTAACAATAAACCATAGTTTGTATGTTCAAAACTCTTTCCTGATGGGTGTTTGATGAAAATGTGTGAATACCACTGGGCTAGAGAGTACCACTAGAACCAACCTAGTTGCAGTCTGGCGGCCCAGTGTTTTGGTCTCAATGTGCCAGTGTCACTCTGAACCTAGTGAGTTTAAAATGGCATCCAGCCCTTCTCCTCCAAAAGAACCCACCTTTTGACTACCCAGTTTCCCTCACTGGTATCTCCAGATTTCTAAGTTCAAGACTCGTAGAGGGTTTGAGTCTGCCTTCGCCAAGACCATCTCTGCCCAATATCCAATTATTCTTGAGATCTCTGCCTCCCTCACTATCTCCAGTTCTTCCTATTTTCCCTGCCACTACTTTCCTCCAGCTTCTCATCACATTCTTTATTTATTTATTATTTTTTGAGACTGAGTCTCGCTCTATCACCTAGGCTGGAGTGCAATGGCACGATCTTGGCTCACTACAACCTCTACCTCCCAGGTTCAAGTGATTCTCGTGCAACAGCCTCCCGAGTAGCTGGGATTACAGGCGCCCACCACCACGCCCAGCTAATTTTTGTATTATTTTAGTAGAGACAGGGTTTCACCATGTTGGCCAGGCTGGTCTCAAATTCCTGACCTCAAGTGATCTGCTCACCTCCATCTTCCAAACTGCAGGAATTACAGGGGTGAGCCACCACGCCCAGCCTCTTTTAATTATTATAATAATGTCCTAACTGCTCTTCCCCCCTTCAAACCCTCCCTTTCCAATCCTTTCTGCACTCTGCTACCACATTCACTTTTCTAGACTGCTAGTCTCAGTTTGTTCCCCACCCCCAACCCTCACTCAAAAAGTGCAATTGTAAGTCTCTCATTATCTTCGAATTTGAGGACTTTTGAAAATGACTTGCAAGACCTTCTATAATCTGAGCATACACTTTCCTTGATTTATTTAGTCAAAACTTATTGATTGAACGTCTCCTTTTTCCCAGACACTATGTGGGTCACTAGACATATATCCATGCATAATAGAACAACAATTTACTAAGTGCCTACTATGTGACAGATGCTGTGCTGGGGAAAAAGAGAACATGGTTCCATCTTGCAAGGACTTTTCAGGCTATGTTGCCAAGGCTGATACTTTCTACCATATGATATATGACTTTCCCCATTTAACTCCAACAGCCACAATTCTTTATTCCTTACAAATACGCTGGATTTATTCCCTAGTTCTGCCCTGGTTGCACATCCCCCTTCCCCTTGGCTCGACTCCAGCAGCCTCTCCCCTGACCACATCTGTCCACTCTTTAAGGTGCTACTCATTTCCTGTGACCTTGTGGATCTGTGCTTGGATACCAGGCCTTATTCATAAGCCCCTACAATCCTAAACTAGTCATACCATCATGCATGACCCCATTCTGTTATTAGGTTGCTGCAAAAGGAATTGCGATTTTTGCCATTACTATCAATGGCACTTAATAAATTGTTGTTCTATTATTCATGGATATATGTCTAGTGACCCACATAGTGTCTGGGAAAAAGGAGATGTTCAATCACTAATTTTTGACTAAATAAGTCAAGGAAAGTGTATGCTCAGATTATAGAAGGTCTTGCAAGTCATTTTCAAAAGTCCTCAAATTCAAAGATAATAAGAGACTTACAATTGCACTTTACTATTACTTTACCATTACTATCAACGGCAAAAGCCTCAATTACTTTTGCACCAACCTAATAGTTGAGTGACATGCACATGTAAGACCTCTCCAGCCAGCCTACGAACCTCTTACCTTATGCTTTTGTTGCCGTGGTTGTTTGTTCCACCACACTGCATCTACCACTGTGGATGCTCCTTAAATACCATTCAGTTACACCAAGATTAACACAGTGGTCTCATTAGGGCAAGCGATTATGGCAATCTTTTTTTCCAATATATTTTTCATATTATCTATAATGGGGCTAGATTACTTTCATAATGAAAAAATTGCAAATAAAAATGAGTAAAATACTTTTTTAATTTAATTGAATTGAAATCCAGAAATAATTGTTCTCATTAGGTAGCTAGACCTTGGAAGTACTAGGGCTAATTTAGACCAGATTGGAAAAATTCAAGTCGTTATTAGCATCCACCAGTTCCTCCAAAAATAAATTACTCTTTCTCGATGACAGGCCAAATTTTCTGGGGCACATCTAATGTTGTCCTAGTTCTGGATTTCCTAGAACATCCTCCAGGGTCAAGCCAGGAGCAGCTGTCAGAAATGCCTAATGTCAGGACTTGTGTATTGCATGTTAAGCCTATAAAAACATGTATTTATATAAATTTCTAGCAGTTGCCAAATGGACCCTAAAGGACTTTTGCTTTCAGTGTCGCCTATAATGGTATCTTGGGAAAATGAACGAAACTCAAATCAGTTGCAGCAGGAGCAAGGCTGTTTGCTCTTACAGCCATCACAACAGAGCGGCATAATTTGCATAAGATGATGAATATTCTTTGGTTAACCAGCTAATGTTTTAAAGTAACAGGAAAGAGGGGTGGGCGGGTAGGTGGACCTCCTATAAAATTAACAACCAGCCTGAATTCTGCGGCATGCTTGAGAAGGTTAGGGTGACACTATGAAATGAATAGAATCCCTGCAGAGCAAATATACACTTTTCCTCAACCACAAATTCCCTCTATCTTCTGCCTCTCCGACTGACTAATTGAGCAGTGAGTTTTATTGCTTTGATCATTTATGTCATATCTTTTTATCTCTCTCTCACTTAACTCTCCCTCGTCCATGAAGGGCAGTTTTGATATCTAGCCCTGTTGAAATTTGCTGGACTGGTACAATAGACCAGGTGTCTGGAGTATTAAACTGCCAATGCCATTCCCCACCTTGGTCTGCTGCAAAGAAAAAAGCATTTCACCCTACTTTGCTGATAAAGAAAGCCCAGAGCATTCAGCAGACTTTGGGTGCAGATAATAAACAGGCAAGAAAGAGAAGCTTAGAGGACTGGAGTACAGGCTGTGTTTCTGCTCAGATGTTCTTTGCTTTAAGATCATATCATAGAAGTACGAAGGGTTAGCAATTTAAATTTCCTAGGAAATAGGCTCCAGAAGTGTTTTATTTCTCTGAAAAGGTAAGAAGAACACATTCGGGAGGGAAATTGTCCCACATAATAAATGTTCTTTCTCTTCCAGCTCCCACCTCCTCACTCCTACAGAAGAGAAAATGTTAGCAATGCTACAATGTGCAACACTGTAAACACCTCTCCTCAGTCCGTTCCAATTGCAGAATGAACTATGGCTAGAACAAGATAATACGGGGAATTGGATGCCCAAGGATTGCAGATTTCAGCATTTTCCCCAGTGCCATCTGAGCAAAGGGGTTTCCAGGAAGCGGAGAGGCCTCCAAGCGTGAATCCAATTCAGGATAAACAAGGCAAGCTGCCAATGGTTTTCCCTTTCCCCAGCAGGGTTACATAAGCACCTTCCTAGTTTTTCAAAAATTAGAAGTGCTATTGATTTAGTGCTCACCATGCTTCTGGTCATGATTTATGACCCAGAAGATGTCTGACAGCATTTAGGCTGCTTTGTGAGGTTCCAGGCCAAAAATGCAATGAAGAAACGCGGAAAGAACTTTTCTCACTTGCAGATAAACCACTGAAAATCTCATCTCCATGATTAAATCCACCTCTGCTTTGCTTAAGGCCTTCTTTAGATAGGGAAAAATTAAACTTCAAATTTGACCACTTTCTCTGCAAATGCCTATCTTTTTGGAACAAAAATGCCATGAGAACTGCTTTGCTCTGTTTTCTGATGGTCACCACAACTTTCTTCATTCTCCTGGTTTGAGATACTTAAGTTTTAGATGTACTACTGCTTAATTAAACAAAGTTATTAAACATCTGTTTTATGCTGACACCATGATATATTTATGAAGCTAACAAAAATGAATGTTTTAAAACTTTCATTTTTCCTTCAAAGAGCTGGTAGTATAGCAGGTCTGTGACAGAAATGGGTTGCTATCCAACAGACTTCATGCAGACCCTCCATAATGTAGAATGTCCCAATGACAGGGACCGCATTTCCTAACCTCCTTGCATCTAGATGAAGCCATGTGACTATTTCTAGCTCCAAAAGTGAGCAGAATTGTTGGATGTCTTCCAGAACACCCCCTCCCCACCACCTACATGCACAAGCATATGAAATTCTCTTCCTCTTCTGTCTAGGCAGAATGAAGACGAGTCCCAGGGCAACCTTGGAAACCACATATTGAAAATGATTGGCCAAGCATGCTGGCTCACACCTGTAATCCCAGCACTTTGGGAGGCTGAGGAGAGTGGATTACCTGAGGTTAGGAGTTCAAGACCAGCCTGGCCAACGTGGTGAAACTTTATCTCTACTAAAAATAGAAAAATTAGCTGGGCATGGTGGCGGGCATCTGTAGTCCCAGCTACTCAGGAGGCTGAAGCAGAGAATTGCTTGAACCCGGGAGGCAGAGGTTGCAGTGAGCCGAGATTGCAGCACTGTACTCCAGCCTGGGTTATAGGAAAAAAATAAAAAAGAAAATGGCAAAGTTTCCATCGGCCTGGGTCCCTAAATAATTGTGTGGAGAAGGATACCTATTGACTTATTCACCTGCCTTATATCATTATTATATCAAGAAGAAATAAATTTCTCACCCTTACACAATTTATTCATGTACTGAGACATGAGGTTGTCCCCATAAATAATGTGCGATGATTATGTATCAGTCATACACAATGGCAGTTTACATTTTTAAGGTCTACTAATTATAGCATTTAACCTACCCTAACTAACATGAAGGAAAAAATAAATGCATTCAATAACACAGCATTATGAACAAAGAAGAGGAATGGGAAGTGGTCAAGGTTAAAAACTGGAACAATTTTGCAGGGAAAGCCCTGTGCCAGGAGCAGTATCTTAATGTTAAAGGAGCATAATGGGCAAGGACATCAAAATGGGCAAAAAAAAAAAAAAAAAAAAAATCCTTCCCCAAGGTTCAAAAGTGTGTTTCCCAGTGTGCTAATACGTATTAGACATCAAATGAGTTGGCATAGAATTGGGATCAACAAAGCTTTACAGATTTCTTCCTCTCAGAAGTTCCTAAAGATTTTAATATTCTACCACACACTGGGTAAACCCAGCTTAAAGTGTTCCAATGACCACCTGTCCTAATCAGGAAGAAACCTAAGTCCTTATCATGGTCTACAAGAACTTACATGATCCATTCTCTGTCTTTTCTCTGAGCTTCCTTCATGCAATGCCCCATGAGAGTTTGGGTGTTGAATGACTTGTTGATCACTTATACCCAGCCCAAAGTAACATATTTTCTGAAAGCATTTTTCAAACTTACTTGATCAAGGAATCCTAATTTGAGGAACACCTAGGGGAACTAGTATTGAGTGGAACAGATTTTGGAAAACGCTGGTATAGAGAAAGTCCTGAATCTTTCCCAGCAACCTCATGTGGATTCAGAGATACATGCAAATACAGAGGGAGATTGCAGTTCAACTGATCTGGCACTGGGAATAAAGAAGTACCCTTTGCTGCTACGTGGAATATTTTACAAGCAACCTGACAAACAGATTCATAAAGGGAGTGGAAAATGGAGGGTCAAACTCTTCATGACTTCATTGCTTCTCTCCTCAACTGCAGAGATATTGATGATGGTTGTGCCAGGTCAAAGAATCCCCACTGCGTTTGGTAGCCAAGTGTCAACAGCACTTACTTGGTTTAATCGTTAAGAATTCACCAAAGATCTGACCTGCCATTTGGTTTTGAACCAACATACTCATAATTAGTGGCTTTGCTAGACAAAATGGTAGAGTTATGTTCAGCTTTGGTGAATCCCCATTTTCCTTGTCCACTTTACATGGCTTCCTCCAGTCCTTCAAAGTAGACCGGGCTTGTCTTGCACAGGTGTTATCCTGCGGGAAGTCTGGCATTTGTTGAGAAGTCGAGTGAGCTTCATCATTATCATTATTATCTCGAGGACTTGCTGATCACCTTCTCTGAGGCTCTGCATGCTACATATCTCCGCATAGCCACCCCTTGGTGAGGCAGGCATCTTAAGGTCAAAGACATGAGGGAACAGAGCAGTTAATCATGTGCAACTCCCATCTGTTAATAAACAGTGTAAACGGGACAGAATTCATCATTTGCTTTTGGAGACACAAAGGTTAAGTGCTTTGTCCCACCCTACAAATCAAGGCACCGTCAGAGCCCAGAATGGAATAGGGAGCATTAACAGGGCTCTTTGCAATCTACCAACATCTTTTTCCACAGAAGTATTAGTTGGCTAGAATACCTCCATGGAAGTCAGAAAATGGCAGTTAAAGAAAAACTTAAAGCACCCAGAGCAATCGATTGATGCTTGAAGTAAAACTACAGGAGAAAGTCCAAGTAGAAATATTCAGTTAACAGACTCCAATCTTCTCCACATTGAAAGGCAAGTTTAATTTGCTGAATTTCATCCCATCAATGCTATAAAACAAATGAGTGCCATTTAAAGAAAGGATTTCAAAGTTCTCCAATGATATCGACTCATTTACTCCTCATTTCCAGGCTTGTTAGATAAGGCAGACTGCCACCTCATCATATCTGAAAGTAGTTTGGACAAGATCTAAAGAGAAATATTTCCTGGACGTTATTCTTTATATAACTTTTTCTTAAAGTACCAAGGGGCAGAGAGAAATATATCTTAAAAATAAACCAGAATGTATTAGTTGAATGCCTCCCCCATCCCAAGCTTTTGTCCTGCAAATTTTATAGTGTTGGTTTAGTGACTTTCCTAAGAGACATAGTCTGAATCAATGGACCTGATTCAGGAATCTCAGATCTCTGAGGTCAGAAAGTCCTGATTGACCTAGCCTTCCCAGACCTTGGATTTCAAGCTTCTAACTCAGGACAATGTCTCATTTGACTCCTTTTACCTATAAGACCCCTTCTTTCCTAGATCACTGCATTATTTGGAAAGCCTAATCTTTATTATTAGAAATTATTAGAAAGCCTAATCTTTCTCACATAATTTTCCCCATAGGCTTTAGATGTTCATCCTGTAGGTCCTTCAATTGTGGGTCTGGGCATCTGCTAATGACCCTTTAGAATCACATGGAAATAGTCTTATAAATTTAATAGTGAAAAAAATATTTAAAATTCTTATGGAAAAGTATTTTTATTGTTTTATATTTGAATATAGTGTGTCATATTAGTAACACTGTACATTATACAAGTGAGGTTCCATTTTGTTCCTGACCATCCATGAGAGGTCATGGGAGAGGAATTCATCAAGAACAGAATGCTCAGATAGGTTGATGCTACTGCATTTGATTTTTTTAAGCTGCAAATATGGAGGAAAGAATATTCCTGAATGTGTTATTGCATGATTTATGATCCTCTCAATCCTAAGAAGCAAATTAAAGTCTAGCAGATGGTTCTCCAAAGCCCTGTAACTATAGTTACATGTTTTAAAAGTCAGTAACATCTTAGTGAATTGCTATTGAATTATAGAGCTTCTCCCCGCCACAGAAAGGCGTCTCCACCCAGAAGAGGGTGTGGCACTGAATGGGGCAGCCAACTCCCTGCCTCAGTTCCTGGCAGGAGCTTTCCCAGATGCCTATGGCTGCCCTTCCCAGGCTGCTCTGGTGTCAAGGAACAAACCACGTAAGTAGCCTTGGTCCAATCGGATGGATGAGACTTGCTTGATATGGAGTAACTGATCACCCCAGAATGTAAGTTCATGCGGAGATGGATTTTATTTGGTTTTATTCATGGAAGTACCCCAGGGCTTTGATTCGTGCTGGCACACAGTAGGGACATAATAACCGTTGAGTGAATGAATGAATAGTCCTGGTAGTCTGACTTCTCAGGAGTGCCTCTGTGTGACTATCATGCCCCAGTGTGTTCCCCAAGCACTGAAAAGTGCTTCCTGGGAGGAATGGGATCATCGAACTCCTGGGCCTGAGCTCTGAAGAGTACAGGTCTGCTCCTCTCTCCAACCCAGGACTCAACCGAGTCTTGCCCAGATTCCCATTTAAGCTTCATTCACATGATGGAAATCCATTCTTCTTAGTCTCCTGAGAACACCATTTGCTTCCCTAAGGCTAGAGATAGCTGCTGTTTGCTTTCCCAACCCATTGAACTTGCATATTCCACAAACGATGATCAGTAGCATCTGCCTCCTCTCTGGGGTATCATAGCATGTCCTGGCCCTTCCTCGAATCCTGCTTCCCTGTGGGTACACAGCCATGCCTGTCCAACAAGCCCTGAGTAGGATCAGCTCTGAGAGAAATCATGAGCCCACTGATGCCCTGGCACTGAAGCAAACAAGGTTATCTGAGAGTTACTGACTCGTCTGTATAATTGGACACTTGAACTATTTCTTTACATTGGTTGATCCATTTTTCTGAGTCAGTTCTCCTTGCTTGAGACATAAAATCCCAAGCCCTGGAAGACTCAGTTTCTCCCTTTCAATGGAGTTTTTTCAGTCTTTAGAGATTATCAAGGGTCATTTTAATCAAAATGAAAGACATCTCTTATTAAGATGGCTTTGCTGACAAATAATTAAGATGTATTACTAGCATATACTTATCCCAGATGGCTCATTGGTGTCTGTTTGAAGTAAGCATATGAAGCCCATAGTCCACACCTCAGCTCTTTAAAAGCAATTTATAACCTAACTCACCATCCTAACTACCTGAGAAGATTTTAATCCTAAACCTGTCACCAGCCATTATTTTCACGGGGTCCTGACAGTTCTACATTAAAACAGTTTATAAGTAAAAGTTAACAAGGCCTAAAGAGAGTGATTTATGTTTTACTGCATGAAATGGTCAACTTTCTTTCCCTGGCCAAAGATAGCCCAGAGCTCTCTATGGGCTGAAGGGAGAAAATTATCTTGGAAAGATGAATGGCTTGTGCCTTTGGGCAGGTGGCTGATGTGTGGTCCTGGGCCCAAGTCCCAGGCATCAAGTAAAGCTTATGGATGTGAGGAACCAAGTGCAGCACCTCCTCCCTCCCCATTCCTTTCTAGCAACACCACCCTTCTGGGTCTATGTCATCTCTCAGGTATTTGGTGGCATGAAGGAAATGTTAACTTTCCTCTTTATAAAATGTTGATGACTCAGAAATTATCCTTGATTCATCAAAACCAACAGTGAGGAGTTGCAAATCAGTCCTGTCTGCCACTGGCAATTATGAATGGGTGATTCAGAGGAGGCAGGAGAGGTATTTATGAAATAGACCCCACATCCCAAAAAACCATACCTTAGGGAAGACAGAGCAGCCAAATGCTTTCTCTCTTTAAACTTGAGCTCTCTTCTCCAGTGTCCTGACCAACATGCCTTCTGAGAAGCTGTCTTTTCTGTAAAGGGACATCCCACTCCCACCCCAGTGGTATTAGTTTGCCCAGGCTGCCGTAACAAAATTCTACAGACTGGGTGGCTTACACAACAGGAATTTATCTTCTCACAGTTCTGGAGACTGAAAGTCCAAGATCAATGTGTTGGCAGATGGGATTTCTTCTGAGGCCTCATTCCTTGGCTTGCAGATGGCTGCCTTCTCTCTGGGTCCTCACGTGGTCTTTCCTCTGTGCACACACACACCCCTGCTGTCTCTGTGCATTCAAATTTTCTCTTCTTATGATTGGATTAGGGCCCACCCTAATGGCCTCATTTTAACATAATCACTCCCTTAAAGGTCCTGTCTCCAAATAGTCACATTGAAGAAGTGGGAGTTAGGGTTCTGGGGGAGAATTTGGGGAGGATATAGTTCACCCCATAACACCAATTGATTGCAGAAGCACTCCAGTTGAAAAACATCTACAGAGGAAGTACATTGAGGAGTTTCTCTAACTCTTGATGTGGCCAAAATAATCCCATTTTGAGGAATAAATATAACACTCTTTGCAAAAGGAAACAGAATTGCCACCTTAGAAAGGAAGCTATCAAAGAACTGAAAAACAGCTCAGCAAAACAAACTCCTTTCGAGGATGTTAATTTCATTTCCTTCCTTTGGTGCAGCGCAGATCAAATCTCTCTTTCTTTTTTTCTTTATAAAAGAAAAAGGGAGCTTCTCCCTTCTCATTTTATTCAAAGATACCATTAAAGCAACATCCTCTCTTTGCCACAACTGCATTCCATTTTTGGTACCCAACTTTCTAAATGTGAACAGAAACTAATTTAGGGTGCTCAGTCTGAAGCTGGTATGGAAGGTATTTCTCCATTCATTATTTCAAGTTATAATAAGCCAGGTGATTGGTGTTGCTCCCAAGAGAAGCAGGCCATAATATTTTCACTGTCACCATGATCACAGACTAAGATAAGAGGCCAACATGCTATTTTTACTCCCCATTTTTTACTCCCCGTGTTAAACACAAGGAGAACAAGTGAAAAACAAACTGCCTTGGCCCCTGCCACAAAGTACAAAACATCCAACCTTTTCCTTTTCCAAGCCGGCCACGATGTACGTCAAGGATGACACAGATACTATTGAGGTGATTCGGTGCTGAAGAGATGCCTCTTAATTGTGTTTGCAGCGCAGAGCAGAAAGCATGCCCATTCAAGGTACTTGTTGTATCATTTTTAAATCAAGGCCATCTTTTTCTCAGTGGTAAACGTGAAATGTTTTTAAAGGCCAGACTTAGCATAAAATCTATTGGTTGCCATGGATACCACTTACCACACAGGACTGCGCTCTGTGTTCAACTGTGTGATTTTCTCTATTCAAAGGTTCAGCATTGTCAAAAAACAAATTACTTTTTCTGCTGTTTATCTCAAAGTTCATTATGGGAAAGGCAATAAATAAGAAGATATTCATGTGTGGAGGGGAGCGACGTGGGGAGTCACTTGGGTGCCGTGCCTTAAAATTCAGTATTTTACTATAATTATAGCCAAATTGGCTATTGTTAGGAAATAAAATGCATTTTCATCTTTTTTGTGTATGTGAATATAAAGTAAAGCAGGTACTTGGAAGTCTGTGCCCAACAAAATTACACGGTAATAAGGCTTTTCACACCTACACAGCACTTAGTTACAAAGCTCTGAAAGAAGGAGATTAAGCCCTGATAGGTTTGAAACTTGGTACCTGAGGCTTGTGGCTTTCCTCTTTATGAGAGAAAACGTGGGTTCGGGACCTCGTGCTGGCTGAATTATTCATGCCATCTTTCCATCATACATCTTTAGGGGTGGAACTCGTTAGGCTCCTACTATTACGCATGCGGGTCCACCCTGTGCTGACACAGCCCAGAAGCCTGCACCACTGCCCTTGGCTAATTAGTTTGAATATTTGCAGCTGGCCACGCCTTCCTCTCCCCACTTCTTCCCTCCCACCTCTGCTCCTGAAGGAAAAGTTGGGGGAAAAAACCCACAGAGAATTTACATAAGTAGCAAAAGGGAGTTTCTCACATAACTGGAGGGTATTCAAAGGTAATTCGTTGTCAGCAAGTTCCCATTGGCTGAAGCCTGGTGTATTTTGCTATAACTCCCAAATAATCAAGGAATGCCCAGAAGATAGACTTGTTACTTATTTAAGATGCTCTTCCATCACCTCTCCAGCACTTTTTAGACTCCTTCATTTGGATGATTTGCATAACAATGAGGTAAAGGGGAGACCTTAATGAAGGCATATGTTTTTGAATGGGCTAGTGGTATTGGGTGCCTGTAATAATAGCCTGGAGGGGGCTGGAATTCTCATTTGCGTTCACGGTGAAGCAGTACTCTGATGGCTGCTAATATGCAAATTCCAACTTGTCACCACAATTATGCCTATAGCTGGTGGAATTGTCAAGGCTGCAGAGTAACAGTCGAATTGCGGCTGGGCATAACCCACTTGCAAGATGCACTGGTAATTGATTTACATATTGCAAACATAAATACAAGACAAAATAAAAGTGAGAATGCCCAAGTAAAGCTCAAGCGGTATTGGTAATCTCCTCACTGTGCACTTGCCCTTGTGGGAAGCTGACTTGGCCTGTCTTGGAGCTTCAGGCCTGTACCAAGGAAACAGAGGTGAGAGCCCTACAGCAGGAGTTTCACTGGCTGGCAATCGGAAGAGGTGGCCGTGAAACAGACGCAATGAACAGGGGGTTATCTGTTTTATTCGTAGATGTATCTCAGTCCCTAGACATTGTCTGGTACACGGCAAATACACAAGATATATTTGTCTTTGAGTTAAACAATAGGCAGTACTGAGAGACAGTTGCATTGTTACTGGTGGCGAATCCACATGGGTCTGCAGCAACCTCAGTTCTTGCCTCCTCAGAAGAAAGAATTCGACTGAGGGGCATAAGGCAGAAGGAGAGACTGAGGCAAGTTTTAGAGCAGGAGTGAAAGTTTATTAAAAAGTTTAGTACAGCAGCGAAAGGAAGTAAAGTACACTCGGAAGAGGGCCAAGTGGGTGAATTGAGAAATCAAGTACGTGGTTTACCTTTGACTTCGGGTGTTATATGTTGGCATGCTTCTGGGAGACTACTTCCCTTCTCCTCTCGTTCTTCCCTTGGGGTGGGCTATCCGCATGTGCAGTGGCCTGCCAGCACTTGGGAGGGGAGCAGGCACAGTGTGTTTACTGGAGTTGTACGCATGCTCACTTGAGGCGTTCTCCCCTTACCAGTTCCTCCCTTACCAGTCAGAATGTCCCTAGAAGGTCATATGCCAGTTAAACTCCACCATTTTGCCTCCTAGTGCACATGCGTAAGAGCCCACTCACCCAACTCCTGAGAGCTTATTGGGAAGCTGTGACCAGTTTCAGGTTTTTCTATCTATTGGGAGACGGCCTTTCCCTGGTGCTGACTGTGACCAATTATTATTTTAGAGAAGCAGTTTAACAAGCACTTGACCATCACCTGATGGTTGCCTGACATTCCTGGTTGGGGGCCTCTCCTGCCCTGCCCGTGTCTGACTAGCTACCTACTGTAGCTACCTACCGTAACAGGATCAGTTAAACATATATTTGTGGCAAGCAACAAACACCAACTTTGGTTAGCTTATGCAGAGATGGTACTTATAGCCTTGCCATCAGGAAAAGTGAAAAACCAGACAACAGGAATCAGGGCAGTTTCAGGAGTCAAGGAGGAAGAAATCAATGGAGGATAGCTTCAAGATGCTGCCACTGGGATGCGGTAGCTCCAACTTTGTTCAGTCTTTTTGTCATTCTGCCCAAGATTCAAATTTTGAGGAAGAGTATCCTTTACCCTAGTTTGGGTTATATGTCCACCTCTTAACTAGAATTTACCTGGAGCACTTGGGGCATGAGCTTGGCTAAAAACTACAAGTCCCAGCCTCCCTTGTAGCCAAGTGTAGTCAGGAGATGAAGTTCTCACCGATGGAATATGAGTGAAAGTAATATACAGCTGTTTACAGGACTGGACCTAAAGACACAGAGTGGGAACTCTTCCATGCTCTATTTCCTTCCTGCTGGACAGAAATGGCAAAGCCTGGGGCAACCATGGAACCATGCGTTCAGGATGGCAGAGCTGCCCCCATAGCCTAGGTCCCTGCATGACTATGTGGAGCAGAACCTATCTACTGACTCTGGGTTGTTAAGACAACTAACCTTTATCTTGTTTGAGACGTTACATTTTGGGATCTCTGTGTTATGGCTACTAAGCCTTCATTTTTTCTAATACTAGAGGTGAGAAGAGAAGCATCATTCCCCACCCCAGCCAAGCAATCTGTGAGATTTCTTTCATCAGAAGAAGGAGAAATGAATATTTGGAAGCAAATACAATAAATGCCCACTGCAATAGTTGTTGTTATTGGCAACATGATCATTGCGCACAGCCTACATTCAGTATAAGTATTCCCTGCTCCTGTTCACAGACTATCTGGTTTGAAATTTCTAACCAGGAAGTGCCTCGTTCTTTGCCACTCACATGCATGACTTGCCCCAAGCTACCAAGTGTGGTGCAGCTCTCCTCCACTTACTGAAATGCCAATCACAGAGTCCCTCATTTAAGGGACTGGTGGTGAATTAAGTCACAATTTACTATAAAATGAAAGGAATTTAAATTTTGTGCCTGCCCTCTTGTCTCTGTAGCTACCACCACTTGTGGTGCAGACTAATCTTTAACACTGATGAGCACATGCCCAGCCTCAATAAGCACCATTTTGTCCTAACGACTCTTAAGGAGAAGTCATTGCCAGTGAAATAAACAACTCATTAGTTTGGGGAGAGCATGATCAGCAGAAGCATGGACTCCTAATTTGTATTTTTATTTTGTGATTTATTTTCAGTCAATCAGTAAGTACTTATCGATTGCTTACTATGTGCCTATCCATGCTTTCATTTTGAGTGGAATAATGTATTGTTTTCAACCTGAGTATTGTTGTTAGTGTTTAATGAAACATATTGGATTTTTTTCCTGGTTGAAATACAGACACACACACTCATGTACTTTAACTCTTGCTGCAGTGTTAGTGGTAACTTTTCTACTTCATGCTGTAAATCAAAAGGAAAATGGGATTTTATTTCAAATAATTTCATTCTTGAGTAAACTTTTTCTGGAATGTGCTTATTTCATCGATAATGGCTTTACTTTTTTCCCTCTTTCTTCAATATACTTGTATTCCATTCCTGTACCAATCTGTGTGCCCACATTTTGGCATGACACAAGTCTGAGACATTTCATTGTTAACTGTGCAGGTTGTTTAACCAGTTCAGGGTTCTTTTCAAATGAGAGTGAGACTTACTCATCTCTCTGTTCGCTTCCCACTCTCAGCCTACAAATCTTTTAGATATGGTCTTTCCTGCTTTGCCCAAGTACCTGGTTCTGATCAAGCCAGCTTTGATCATCAGTGCCTACACACAAAACCTTCTAGACTGCTCAGCCATCTCCAATCTTTAGATTTTCCTTGGCCATTGGCCTGCTGACCCACCTGAGGAACGGCTTGCTCCCCACCCCCAAAAGAAAAAGAGAAATCACTCCAATGCTTCAACATTCTACCAGAAAGGTGCAATTCTGGCCAGAAGTAGAGAGTCAGTCCTTTAGTGTAAGAAAAACCATCTTATGAGCTTTCCTTATGCAGAGATGGGTAGAATCTCATCTAGGGAACAGGCTTAGACAAAAAGAAATTATGGGTTGTTTCGGGGGGTCGGGGTTCTTGGTTTATTGAAAAGGAATGGGTATTTGTGGTGAGGGAAGTCTGGAGCCAGAAGAAAAGTTAAGATGGAGAGTCTAAAGGAGAACATTCCATGATGACAGAACTGTTTCATATCTTTGCTATCCAATATGGTGACTATTAGCCACAAGTGGCTATTGAGCACTTTCACTTTTATTTAATTTTAATTCATTTCAATTTAAATAGTCACACATAGCCAGGCACAGTGGCTCACACCTGTAATCCCAGCACTGTGGGAGGCCGAGGCAGGCAGATCACTTGAGGTCAGGAGTTCGAGAACAACCTAGCCAACATAGTGAAACCCCGTCTCTACTAAAAACACACAAAAATTTAGCCGGGCACGGAGGTGCATACCTGTAATCCCAGCCACCTGGGAGTCTGAGGCAGGAGAATTGCTTGAACCCAGGGGATGGAGATTTTAGTAAGTCGAGATCGTGCCACTGCACACCAGCCTGGGGGACAGAGTGAGACTCTGTCTAAAACAACAACACAAAAATCACACATATGGCTAGTGACTACTGTTTTGGACCACACTTGTCTACAGCCTCAGCAAATCCAAGATGAAGCCTTAGAAACAGCCAGTGAGAAACTGCCTGCAGTAAGGATGGTGAAAAGACTTTGGCTTTCTGCCCTGTGTCATGACAGTCTGCTCTATAGCATTGGGAATGGAAGGAGGAAGGAACATGAAAGGAATACCTGGAGGGGAGAATCAGAGGCCTTGACAGGTCCTTTTAACCTTAGTATCCAAAATGCTTGTGACTTAGACTAAGCCAATGAAAACAGAGGCTAGGCAGAGTTAGAAGTGGGCCCAGAAAGGACAATGAAGGTCTGGTCTACAGGTAAATAGGGGCAAACTAGGTGAAGAATGAGGCTGGGCTTGTATTGCATGCTGTTAACATCTCTGAAGGACCAACGCCCACCTGCTGCAGTTCCACAGCAGAGGTTTGGAAGATGTAGTGGGGAGGGCGGGACTGCTGGAGACCCACAGGACAGAGGCCAGCTTCCCTGAACCCACTTTTGGGACAGAAACATTAATCCCCTGAGAGGTGGAAATAGGAGGTTACTCAACAGAGGTGACCCCTCCCTTCAGAAGCTGCCAAACATTTCCTTTTGTCCCAGGAAGCCCTCTCCTGGAGTGCTCCAGTCTGTTCATTACCCCCACCTCATCATCATCATCTTCCTCCTAGTATGGCCTGCATACTTACAGAGAGGAAATGAGCAAAATGACTTAACACCCACAGGATGAACTTGCAGCTACCATGGTTGCCTGATAAATTGGGAGGCAGATCAGTCTGAACACCCACGCATAGTACCTGAGGCTTCAGAGTAGCACAGTGCAATGCAGGCCTTTCAGGTGCTCTCCAAGTGTCTAGACCAGGGGTCCCCAAAACCTGGGCCACAGACTAGGTCAGTGGTTGGTTAGGAACCAGGTCACACAGAAGGAGGTGAGTGGCAGGCAAGCAAGCCTTACCACCTGAGCTCCATCTCCTGTCAGATCAGCAGGGCATTCAGTTCTTTTAGGAGCGTGAACCCTATTGTGAACTGCGTATGGGAGGGATCTAGGTTGCATGCTCCTTATGAGAATCTAATGCCTAAGAATCTGTCAGAATCTCCCATCACTCCCAGATGGGACCATCTAGTTGCAGGAAAACAAGCTCAGGGCTCCCACTGATTCTACATTATGGTGAGTTATATAATTATTTCATTATATATTACAATGTAATAATAATAGCAATAAAGTGCACAATAAATATAATGCACTTGAATCATCCTGAAACCATCCCCACCCCCAACCCTGGTCCAAGAAAAAATTCTTTTCCATGTAACCAGTCCCTGGTGCCAAAAGGGTTAGAGAATCAAATCACCCTCCCTCAGCAGAAAGGCGGGCTATCTCCAACACAAAGGCCTTTGCTCCTCCTCCCACCTGTGAAATATCTTCGCTGGCTCTCTGCTTACAAGAGGCTAGTCTCAATGTGGGTACACAGCTCCAGTTCCTCCTGAACCCCAGTGCTGAAAAACAGAGGGCTCAGCTCCCCAGGCTGCCAAATCTAGTACTCTCATGAACACTACATTGACTTAATTATTTTAATTGAAAAAAATAGGCGACTAATGATCACAGCTCTCTCAGCCAATACATAATGGAGCCATGAAGCTAAAAGAACTGAGGTCCACTGTGAGTTTTTAAAGCCTTGTTATTTCAGAATGACTCTCACGTTCGGGTTGGACCAGGGAGCTGCCACCCTTCGGAGAGGGATAGTTAACACAGTTGATGTCAATTCATTCCTTTTCTTTTCATGGAAAACCCACCCCATGGCTCTGCCTGAGTCACAAGTGATCTGGAGTGCTTATGATTTCTTGCTCATGAAAAATAATAGTCTTTTGCATAATTCTCAGAGCAAGCAACATGACTCTCCACCACATCTGGGAAAATTCCGAGATACACAACGCATAAGATGAATAGAGGTCCCAGCAAGCAAGCCGTGATAAGGAGGTGTGTGGCATTCCACGCCAGTCTCCTGCCTGTGAAGTGACATAAAAGCCCGGTTAGTGCTGCATTAACAGCTGTATTTTTCTTGTCTACAAATTCCAGTTGTATGAAAGTGGAATGCAACAAGGAAACCCCATGTCTGCCAATAATGGAAACTGTTTGAGATTTCTGAAGAATTGGGTGAACAAGAGGGGGTTGCACTGAGGTAGCTTTGAGAGTTCATGTCTTGCCTGAAGATTTGGACACAGACGTGTTGTTCTTAACTTAGCAGCCTCAAACAGGGATGAGAGGAAATTTTGTACTTAGATGGGACAGGGCAAGTGGGGAGCATATAGAATTTGAGGCTCTGGCCGGGCGTGGTTGCTCATGCCTTTAATCCCAGCACTTTGGGAGGCTGAGGCAGGTCAATCACCTGAGGTCAGGAGTTCAAGACCAGACTGACCAACGTGGTGAAACCCCGTCCCTACTAAAAATGCAAAAATTAGCCAGGCATGGTGGTGGGCACCTGTTATCCCAGCTATTCGGGAGGCTGAGGCAGGAGAATCACTTGAACCCGGGAGGCAGAGGTTGCAGTGAGCTGAGATTGTGCCACTGCACTCCAGCCTTGGTGACAGAACAAGACTCCATCTCCAAAAAAAAAAAAAAAAAAAAAAAAAAAATGTGAGGATCTGTGGAGATTAGAATTGGAACATGAGGGCAGATAAAAGGCACAGAATTTGGCCATCCCAGTATAAGAACCTCCTGTTAGGTTCTTTCCATCTCTGGCCAATTACTACCGCATCCTGAGTTCTGCCCGAAAGACTTTAAAAGGCCAGAGCAGAGACACGTTAGTAAGAAGCTTCTACCTCTGAATCAAGGCATCTTCCACAAGGAGCCTCTCAATTGTCCTTCCACTTGCTGCTCTCTCACCTTCTAGATCTCAGGTTGTTGGGGGAGTGGTGGGGACGCGGGGCATGGACCCTCATGACCATCCATGAGGTGGGCTTAGTATATAGCATTATGTCTAGTTTTATAGATGAGGACATTGGGGCTTAAAAAAATGCAAATGCCCGAGGCTGTGATCTACCAAACGGCAGAGGCAGAATGCAGACCCAGCCTCTCGAAGCCATGCTCAGTGTCCTTCATAACCTGCCACCTCCTCTACAGATGAGCTCGGCTCTGACCTTCAGCTTGCCCTTTTGGCCCCTACCTTGCTTTGCCCTTTGATGTATCCATCTGGTTCCCAATAGCCTGCTTGTCTTAGCCTCCACACCCCTGCGTCTGCTTGCAGTACTGCTTGGGAAAGGCGGTTGCTGGTTTCCCCTGTTTCCAAACTCCTGACAATCTATCTGCCTGGTTTCTGACCTCAACTTCAGCCCGCTCCAGGTCTGACCGTGTTGGGTTTTGGCTGTTTCTGTGCTTTAAGGTCATGTTTGCTAGAGGACTGCCCATGAAGCTGGGCCGTGTTTGGTGGGAGCCGTGCCAGACAGCAGGTCATCAGGCAATGACCACTCCAAGATGCTGGGCCAGAGAGGAGAAGCAAAGTCAGAAACTAGGGAATGGAGCCAAAGGTGCATCAGGGGCAGGAACCCATGCATAGGTCAGCAGGGTGTGAGCCAAGGAAACATGCCAGGCAAAGGCAGATGAAATGGGGGGTTCTGGAGGTCATTCCATGAGCTCTGGCCATCTACTATGGAGTATTCTGTGAAAACATGGCTGAGCATGTTTTACTAGTGTTTCAACCATGTTACCCTGGGTGAGGAATTGGGAGGCCAGATGCAGATCAAGAGAGAGAAGCAGGATAGAGTGGTACAGATGGTTATAGTCACAGTTCCATGGGAAGAACAGAGCGCACTATGTGGGATTGTCCCTGGTTGACTGCTCCTTGGCCTTGGGGCAATTAGGACTGGTATTTATTGACCTAGGAGTGTGAGAGCCCAATAAGCGAGGCCATGTAGGGGTGTGGATTTAACTGGCTACTCAAAAAGAGGAACTAATCAGCCTCTGGCCAGTGTGCCTCAAAACTGGGTCAAGGTAGCGTGAATAAAAGCTATATTACAAATGGGTTGTGATAGACTCCTAAAGAGAGTGTTTTAGTTTTTTATATATATATATGTGTGTTTTTGTATTTTTTGTTTTTTGCATATAATATATATACACACATATTTTGTTTTTAGACGGAGTCTCGCTCTGTCACCCAGATTGGAGTGCAAAGGTGCGATCTTGGCTCACTGCAACTTCCGCCTACTGGGTATAAGCAATTCTCCTGCCTCAGTCTCCTGAGTAGCTTGGATTACAGGCACCCGCCACCACACCTGGCTAATTTTTGTATTTTTACTAGAGATGGGATTTCACCATGTTGGCCAGGCTGGTCTCGAACTCCTGACCTCAGGTGATCTGCCCGCTTCAGCCTCTCAAAGTGCTGGGAGTACAGGCGTGAGCCACCGTGTCCAACCTAGTTATATTTTTAATTACAAAAAGTAGTATATAGAAGTTGAAAATTCAATAACACAGTGAAAACTGATTTTACAAATGACTCTGTGACTCAACATCACAGGGGAAACTACTATTCACAGATAAATACACATTTTTTCAGAACATTGGCTATGCTGATAGGAAATGTGTATTCATGAACATTTATGCATATACACATTGTTTTACAGTTTATAATACAGATAAAAAATCTTATCATATATGGCATAATTCCTTTCTTTAGCTCAATAATAAATTATGGGCCTTCTGCCACATTGATACCTACAGACTGACATCGTTCTCTCTTAAGGGCTGCATAATATTCCATGGTTTGTCTCATTCTACTATTAATTAATATTTATGTTGCCTTCAGATTTTTACTATTACATTAACTAAGTAAACACTATACACACTTGCATGACTTTTCTGGGGAATAAGTTCCTCTAAGTGAAATTTCTGGATCAAAATTTGTATGTATTTGAAATTGTATTAGTAACTATTCAATTTCTCTCTAAAAAGATTATACCAGTTTATGTTCCCACAGCAGTTTATGACTAGACATTAGACATTATTGATCTTTATTTTTCCAATCTAATTGCTGGGAAATGTGACTCTGTTTTAATTTGTATATATCTGATCACTAGGGAGGTAGGTAGGTCTTCTAAAATGTTATCTGTTTGAATAGCCTCACCTATAAATTAACTCTTCTGGTCTTTTTCCATTTTAAAACTTTATTCTTTGTATATTAAGAATATTAACTCTTGTCCATGTCAATTATAAATATTTTTATTAGCCTATCATTTGCTTTTTGTTTTGTCTATAGTGTTTTGCTCTGTATAAAAACTTTTCTGTTTTAGATAATAAAATCTGTCAGTATTTTCTTTCATGGTCTTAGGTTTCCTGTCTTGTTTAGGAAGGTCTTCCTGATAGGGTAAATTTTTCAGGGGAGTGGGCTGGGAGAGACGATATTCCCAGCAATGATGTGATACTGATGAGGCTGAGGCTGCTGGGGGGCTGGGCAAAGGTGTTGCCACTGCAAGTCACTGTTAAGTGGCTCTTAACTTTTTGTGTGCCATATATTTCTCTGAGATTCTGATAAAAGCTATGGACCCCAGACACAATTTCGACTACGATTTCAGAGGTTTTACGGACCGCTTGAAGTTTATCACAGACCCCTGCTTATCTTCCTCTGGTTAAGAACCCAAGAACCCTCCCTATTGCATTGGGAAATATCCACCCTAGGAAAACATTTCAAATGATTTCTGCTGTCGAATATAGACCCTCAACTGACTCCTCCAGTAAATTTCACCTGGGAAGCTGAGTATTCTAAGGCAGCCTCTTTCTGTAACCGACTTGCCTACCCTGGAAATTCATGACTCCTCCTGGCCCTGAATGTAAGGACGAGCATCATTCTAGCTTGGGACCAGCATTCTCAGCCCTTCGCAGTAGAGCAGCCTTTTTCACTGCACCCATGCATTCCCTACAGTCACTCCGACTTCACTGGATTTCAGACCTGGGGAGATGACAGCTGAGGCTCGGAGATGGAGGTGGGTGTGGGATTGTGGGAAGGGATGCTAAGGGCGGCAAGATACCATCAAGAAGATTAGAAGCTGCCCGCCTTTGAAGAGCCCATGAAGAAGGACATTAAATTTAGCAGCAGTCTTACAAAGGCTCTGTTCTTGAGTCTGTCTGTTGAGTTCTGTCTGTTGAGATTTTGCCCTTTGCATATGTCCTACGATGCTATTATCTCTTGGAGATCTAAGTTGGAGTATCTTTTTCTTGTTTCATTTGCAGGAAATCTTTAATTTCAGCTTACATTCTCTATCAACAAATTTCTTCAAAGGTTAGTCTTTCTAAAACCACAAAATGCTGGTTGCCTATAACCTAGTTGCTCCTCCTTCATCCGTTGGTCCATGTCTGTATTCTCTCTTCATTATCTGCCACAATCAGCATTCTCCACGCTCTGAAGATGGAAGGGGAATTTTAAATTTCTTTTGGTGGAAAAGTTACTTTCAACTTAAAAGATAAATGAGAGTTAATTTCTTCACCATATATAAGTGCCTGGTGATTCCTGCATAACACAATGAAACATTCTCCCCTGTACCTCCTCAAAATAAACACACATATTTTACATAAGACTACAGTAACCTAAGAAGAGAGCCTCCTTAACATTTTATACCATATTGTGTAAGCCAAGGGGCAAATCTGGCTAAAGTAGGCAGTATTTTTAGTGGTACAGATTCCTGAGCCCAGCCTGGACTTTGGATTAGATGCTTTGAGGGTAAGCCCTGAGAGTCCTTATGCCCAGCCTAACTAACTTCTTCAGTGGTTTGCTGTATGTAGCCAGCCCGGCACAGGTATGAAAACTGGAATAGTTTACAATGACAAAGAGTAAGAGTATATTATATAACCATGCAAAGTAAAAGAAGCAGAGAAAGCCTCTTTTCCTTGAAATTGGGGAACAATTTATGGAAGAATGAGTATTTCAGACCAGCCTGAGTGAAGAGAGCTCATGAAGGAGCAGGCGTTGTCAACAGCAATGGAGCCAGGGTGAGAGTCAGAAGCAGACATGGAAAAAAGGGGAATTATATGGATATCTTGGGAGAAATGAAGAGGCCAGGCTGGCTTGCTTCAGGCTTTGTGATCCTTCACGCTTTCGGGATTCCCCACCTTTGATGAGAAAGTGCTTTCATCCTCAGAGCCATGCAATTGGACAGAGGGAAGGTGTGCGTTGATAGCAGTAAATTTCCCAAGCAGACTAGACAGGGTCTCCCTGGCTGGAAATCCCTGCATGGAGCTATACCTCTTGCCTGAGCAACCCACCACCAGGGTCTCCAAGGCCACCCAACCCTTGTTGCACATTAAAATCACCTGGATCCTTTTAAAAAATACCAATGCCCAGGCCCCTTCCCCAATATTCTGATTTACTAGGTCTGGGGTGGGGCCCCAGCACAGGTTTTTTGTTTTGTTTTGGTTTTGAGACGGAGTCTCACTTTGTCGCCCAGCATAGGTTTTTTTTTTTTGAGACGGAGTCCAGGCTGGAGTGCGGTGATGAGATCTTGGCTCACTGCAAGCTCTGCCTCCCGGGTTCACACCATTCTTCTCCCTCAGCCTCCCTAGTAGCTGGGACTACAGGCACCTGCCACCACGCCCGGCTAATTTTTTGTATTTTTAGTAGAGATGGGTTTTTACCATGTTAGCCAGGATGGTCTCGATCTCCTGACCTCGTGATCCACCCGCCTCGGCCTCCCAAAGTGCTGGGATTACAGGCGTGAGCCACCGCGCCCGGCCCCAGCATAGGTATTTTTTGAAGTCCCCAGATGATTCTAATGTGCAGCCACAGTTGAGAACTACTGACCTGGCCAGTTGGAACCAACTAGCTGGGAAATTGTTGTTGACTTTGAGCCTCAATTTCCTCATCTGTTCTGGGGAATGTTGCCGAGGTGATGTCGAGGGTCTCCAGGACCTCCCTTCTGTCCTCTTCTCTTCGCAGGCATCTGGTTCTCTCTGCCAGCCTCTCTACTGCTCCCTGTGGTGTTTCGCTCCCATCTTTTCCCCTTCATGTCTTATCTGCTATGC
Source organism: Piliocolobus tephrosceles (assembly GCF_002776525.5). Classification (NCBI taxonomy): domain Eukaryota; kingdom Metazoa; phylum Chordata; class Mammalia; order Primates; family Cercopithecidae; genus Piliocolobus; species Piliocolobus tephrosceles. The sequence goes on along the minus strand of NC_045436.1, from coordinate 37,846,806 downwards.
TTTGGTTCCTGTGGGCCCAGATCTCTGCTAAGTGACAAAGATTGCTAATTGCTTAGTCAGATAAACTAATTGCTGTTAACACTACCTGACGGAATCATTCCCTTGCAAGTAAAACACTACCTTGAGCCACTAAGATTGTGCTCCCCAAGGAGTGAAGAGCAGTCTCTACAATGTGGTTTTCAGGCAGGGCTGATAGTGAATACCAGGGCCTTGCAGTTCCTCCAGGCCTACCACAGACGGGCCATATCTTTGGACAGAGAAAGTGTAGACAGAGAAAACAGCAGAGCCCCGACCTTACTGGCTGTTTGAAACTGGGGCATTACTTGGTTTCTCTGTTGTTTAGGGGGTGGCAACACTTACCTTCCAGAATTATTATTAAGGGCCCATAAAAGGATGTGGCATGTTGTAGGTGTTCTATAAATATTAGCCTCCATTTTCCTTCCAAAGCCCAGATTCAAATACAGCTTTCGATAGCTACATCTCACTTTTAACACCCAGGGTTTAACTCTGTGGTTAAGCCATGTCTCTCTCATCCTGCACTTGGGCAATTTTCTTTTCAATTTTTTTTTTTTTCTTTCTGTCTTTTTTTTTTTGAGACAGAGTTTCGCTCTTTATTGCCCAGGCTGGAATGCAATGGCGCAATCTTGGCTCACTGCAACCTCCACCTCCCTGGTTCAACCTATTCTTCTGTCTCAGCCTCCCAAGTAGTTGGGATTACAGATGCCCGCCACCATGCCTGGCTAATTTTTGTATTTTTAGTAGAGATGAGGTTTCACCATGTTGGCCAGGCTAGTCTCGAATTCCTGATTTTAGGTGATCTGCCCACCTCAGCCTCCCAAAATGCTGGGATTACAGGTGTGAACCACCATGCCCTGCTTCAGTTATTTTTTCTTGTGGTGAATTAACACATGACATGAACTTCACCAGCTTAACCATTTTTAAGTGTATGGTTCGTAATATTAAGCACATTCACATCACTGTACAACCATCACTTCCACATTGTATTATCCAGTTCCAGAACTCTTCATTCTGCAAAACTGAAACTCAATTAAATAATACCCCTGCATTCCCTCCTCCTCTCAGCCCCTGGCAACCAATATCCCACTTTCTGTCTCTATGATTTTGACTACTCCAGGTACCTCATATAAGTGAAATCATGGTGCAGTTAATTTTTTAGATCTAAAGATTGAATTTTATATTTTTTCCTGTTAAATTCTCTCTTGCTACTTTTCTTTCCCCAGGCTTACAGCATTTCCTGAGCTTCTGGATCCTGATTTTATTGTCCGACGTGGTAGCTAACCGTCCCAGGTCTGTGCCATCAACAGAGATAGACAGAGGACTCTCGATGTCTTCACTCAAATCATAAGTAACATTTTCGACAGAAAAGGGTAAGAGACAAAACCCTTCGCACCCTGAGCTTCCAGCACGATGCTGACAAATTAAGCAAACCTCTTTAGTTTTAATGTTAGTTTCAAACTAATGAAACTGTATTATCATTCAGTTCACAATCCTTAATTCTCCACTGCCACTTTCTGCAGCAGAAACTAGTTTCCTATTCCAACATCCATTCTTCTCTTCCTCCTGAGTAACAGAACTCTAATTTTTAGCTGCTCTGATCCCAGCTTCTCTTGAAACTAGAGATGGTCGTGTGCCTCATTCTGGTCAATGAGTTGGAAATAGAATTCTTTTGTGGAACTTCAGGCAAATCTCCCTAAAAGTAACTGACTCAGCTAAGGGGTAGATAGCCCTGCCTCCTTCCTGGTGCTTGAATGTGGATGTAATGGCTGAGCCTCCAGCAGCCATCTTGAATCGTGAGGTGACCTTGAGGATGAAGGATAAAGGAACCTGGTCTTTACCGACCATGGGACCATATCATAGCAGCCTGGGGTTGCCTATTGCCAGATATTCTTACAGGAGAAATAAACTTTCAAATTGTTTAAGCTTTTGAATCTAATTTTAATGAATGATGAAAATAATGAACACTTTGTTTAAAATCCAAACACTCTGTCTTTCTCAGAAAGAAGACAGGGAGAAAGAAAAATGAGAGGAAGAGAGACAGAAAAAAAGAAGGAATAAAAGATAAAGGAAGAGGAAGGAGGGAAGGAAGGAAGGAAACAGAGGGAATGAAGGAAGGCAGGGGAAAGAGACTTTGAGTTTTCTGATGCAAATCTGGAATTCCTCCCATATCTGGAAGAGTTCTGTGCATCTACAGCCTCTCCAACCTTTGAAAAAGAGTTTGGGAGGTCATTAGGAAAGGGAGAAAAACAAAAAGGGAAATTTGTCAGCCTGGGTTTGAGTAGACCTCCTGATGTGAAGAGCTAGAGAAGCCTCTCTTTGGAGACCTAGGCCATTTCTAACAGTTTCCTTTGAAATCACTAATTATGTTCTAAAAGAGAAGGCGTCATTGGAGCCAGAACCAGCAGCCAATTACCCACGAGAAATCACTCACTGTGTGGGCTGCCTTTTCTCTCTGTTCGCATAATTTTAAAATGCAATTTCTAGAATCATGCTAAATACTTGTAAACAGAGATTGGTTTAATTGCAAGGAGAAACAATTTCAGGGGATAAAAAGGAGTTGTTTCTCCTTGTTTTATGGATAATAGAGCAGTCCGCTTTAGGTCACACTTAGAGACTTACTTAGCCCATCTATCTCCTCACCCAAAGGCAGGTCCCTCTGCAAATCTGGGGAGAGGTACAGACTTCAGGAGAAGACAGAGGTTGAGGCTGCTATGGGGTAGTGGAAAGAGCATAGCATTTGGACTTAGAAGACCTGGGTTCATAGTCCCAGCTCTGGCAGTTTCTAGATTGCTTCTATTGTAACATTATAATAGCGAGTCACTTAGCCTTCCCGAGCCTCAGTTTTCTCATCTGAAAAGTGGGACTGCCACACAGGGTGGGAGGATTAAGGGGTAATGTATACTTGTGAAAACTATAAAGTACGCTAATGGAATGTGAGCTCCGTGAGAGTAGTGGCTCAGCTGCCTGCTGCCTTTCCTGTGTTCTGGATGGTGCCTGTAAGATTGTATCCATTATTTTGTATCAATCAAAACTGCCACATAATGAAAACTACGGAGTGTCAGGGGCCTACCACCACCCACATTTGTTTCTCACAGTTCTGTGGGGTCTGGCTGATCTAGGCTGGGCCTGGCTGATCACCACCCGGCTGGTTCAGCTGGAGCAACTTAGCCAGAAAACCATGCTTCTCTCAAGACTAAGGGCTAGCTGGGGCTCATCCTTGTCATGCTGATGGCAGAAGGGCAAGAAGAAGCAAGGCCAGCATGTCTGTGCTATGTTTACTAATATCCCATCAGTCAAAGGTGGAAGACATGTGGCTGGGGCTGGGGTTGGGAATTTCATTCTGCCCACAAAACGGGAAGACACTGCAAAGTTACATGGCAAAGCGTGTGAAGAAGTGGGCCATTAATGCTGTCTACCACAAGTTGCAAGTAGAATACACATGGTTTTTGAATGAATGAACGTTTTCCAAATGAATGAAGACACATTGAAGACAGTTGAGGCTTGTAAAGCAAGTTCTCACCTTGGGCATCAAGGCTGTCTGTCTTTTGATGCCTGCAATCCTTTAACCAACGGAAGAGGGATTGGGGAAAAAGTTACTACAGTTGGACAGAGCCAGGTAGTAAAAATAACTGAGTCTCCAGCCTTCCCCTGTGAGCCCTGCCCAGCACCTAGAATCTTCAGCTCACTCTTAACTAACTGTTGCTGAGATTACAGTTGATCTCTAAGGCGTTACCTAAAGATGTTGAGTCCATTTAAGAACTGGAGGGACAATCAAGGTGGGAAAATATGTTTGTCTTCTTAATCACAGGGAATCGTTTGATTGCTTCTTGAGTTGAAATTAAGACAATAAGTCACTTAAAATTATAACAATAACCCAAAGAGCCAAACTGTGAAATTATTAATGGTGGCTCCATTTGGTGAATTAGATTAGGGATAAGGTAGATGAAGAAGGTATTTTCTTTATATTTTATAACTTCCTGGGCTATTGGGAAAAAACTGTTTAACCATCTGCATGTTATTTTCATAATACATTTTTGAAAAGGTTTAAAGATGCAGGCTGTGAAACTCCCTTCTTCTATGTGCTTTCAAACCCTAGAGGGATGAAGCTTGGAAGGCGGGATGACAGGCATTGGCTGTAGGAGGGAGGCCAGAGGCCTTGCCCAGAACCATCTCAAATCCTACCCTGTGGACGGCAGCTTGCCTGCTCGACTCACAAGGCCTCCATCTAGAAAAAGAAAAGGAAAGCAATCCCCTCTTCCTCATGATAACACACAGAAGAGAGCATGAATGAAATTAACATTCTTGTCTGCTCACCCAGAATAAAATGTCACTGGGTGAGTAAGAAAGCGATTACTTCCAGGGCTGAATGAGCAAGCTCTTTAGGCAGATGGGGAAGTCTTGTTGTACTCTTGATTTTGGGGTTATTTCCCTTGTCTTTCCATTTCTTCCTGCCTCCTCCAGGCTTCCTGTGGACCTGGGTTTGCATAAAGAGTGTGTTTGGGGGCGCATATCCTGGGAAGGCACTGGCCTCTTTTTAGCATTTGCAATTTGGTTTTTAAATGTTGCTGTATAGCAGGAAGGCACATTAAGAAAAAGCATGTGAGTTAAGATGGATTTTTTTTTGGAAAATGCTGTTTGCAGCTCTCATCTGAGTAAGGCTTGGATAGCTCTGTTCTCAGAGTTTATTTCTGGTGCAGAATGATACAGGTGGAGAACGACCTGGCCGCAGTTTTACGTTGCATAATGGCTGGATGGGGTCCTTTAGCTGCTGAATTGCTCCTTATATCACAGCTGATCAGAAATCTGGTGGTTTTCCCTGGGGAAGAGTCTCAGCCCAGCCGTCTCTGAGATGATAAGAGGGGAAGAGATTCTGGAATTCCCGAGTTCCTTATTTATTGCTGAGACCAAAAGGTCTGTGTGTGGCTGCAACTCTGTGTGTGTGTGTGTGTGTGTGCGTGCGCACGCTTACTTACAAGTGTGTGCTGAGGTGGGGGCACTTGGGAGGAGAAAATCTCGGAGCAAAAGGACTTTTCCAAAGAAGAACATCATCTACCTTGTGCTCCTGTCATTTTGGCCACAGAGAGCAGAACAAACCATAAAAATCTAAGTTCCAGTCCCCCATAAGCTAAGACAAATGACCACATGCCTCAAAGTCACTCCAACCTTGAAACTCACAGCTTGGAAAAGTCTTCCTGTAGCATGGTAACAAGTCATCCAGACTAAAGTTGGTTACAACCCAGCGAGGACCTGCCCTCACAGATGCAGGAACTGGGAATGAGAAGAGGGTTTTGCTTCAGCCTGGATCACAGGCTCCCCAGTTCTCTCCTCTCCCTGTATTCCTCTTGGCTCCCTTTGCAGAGATTTTCAGTCTATTGCAGCATCTCCCCATTAAAGTAAATAGTGCTTTCCCGAGAGCACATCTTCGATATTTCTGCAATTGTGCCATAGCCAGCTAATGTGTAATGCTGTAGTTTAATAGTCTATTAAAACACAGCACTGCACATTAAAATCTCGACTGTATCACTGCAGATCTACTTAACAAAGGCAAGGTCCCCAGAAAGCACTATTCACTTGCTGAGAGTTGCTGCAACAGAACAGGAGAAGTCTCTTATGGTGGAAAAATGTAAAGGGGAAATGGGATAGTAAAGGGGACCTCCCTGTATCTCCCATGGCCAAATAGAGCAGCCCCTTTGCCCGTCTGAAAGGAGCAAAATCTGCCGGTGCTATGGATTGCATCTGGAAATTCTTGGAGTTTAATAACAAATCCCTGTAGATCAAATCTCATTACTCAGATCTTTATTTGGAAGCACTTCAGTTTCCTCTCTCTCTCTCTCTCTCAGAGAGAGACAGAGTTCAGGAAAGCTGCCCCCAGCCTGGAAAATGCACCACAGCTCCTCCCTCTAGAACAATTGCCAGGGCGGAGGAGGAATTCTTCAAACAGCTGTAAATCCTCCCACCAACATCTTCCTCCTTTAGAAACTACAACACATCCCCACATCAAAGCCTCCCCTCAGCTGCCAAGAGAAAGAATCAATAGTGTAACAGAAAGGAAGCAACGTGAATGCAGGGTGTGTGCTGTAAACACCTCTACTGCAGATAACCCAAATATCACCTTAGAAACAGGAGAATAAAACTCCTGGTGCTGAGGCTTCTGATGGGCCCTGCAAGTGAGCAGTCAAAATACCAGTAGCAGTTTGCCACAGAGTCAGGTCCGGGAGAGAAGAATAGGGAAGACAGCAAGGCAAGGTTGGGCCTTTGCAGGTGGGATGGTCAGAATCAATGGCAAAGAAAAAGTAGGTGAGTCGAGAAATAAGGTTCAAAAAAGTAGAAGAGACACACTCATTGGAATGAGCATCAGAAGCTCTGGCAATGGCCATGCTGCCATTCAATGACTTTAGGATGGGTCAGGTCAGTAACCTGGACATCCTCATCCACTAGCGAATGCAGGCCCTCTCAGTTTTCCCCCAGTTCTAGCGATTCCATGAACTCTGAGTAAACCTACACAGTGGCTGTGCATGTGTGTAGGGGTACACATCTTTAATCATCTTAGTTTTTAAACTCTCAATGTCACTTGATAATTGTTTAATTTGTTGAGTCACTATGATGCCTGCAGTGTTTCCGTGTCATAGAGTCAGAGCTTGTTGGAATTCTTTGTGGACTTGTATTTTCCAAGCAAAGCCCTGAGTTATCTCAATTTGGTCATTTAAACTAGGAATTTAAATGACCAGTTTAGGAGTATCTGTTCCTGGCTTCCTGGATGATGAACATGTGACCACCTTCTTCCGGAGACTACGAAGAAAGCAGCCGTGGCCTGGCGCCTCCTGACTCTCACACTGAGAATGCAGCAGCCCCAGTGCTTTTCTGCCCATGGAAGAAACAGAGGGTGTGGCCACGGTTGTTAATTGTAGTCGTTTTCTCTTCTAATCGTTCCTCAAAAGCGCCAGTTGGGGCAGGGAGTGTAAATACATGGTTCTTTATCAATGTCCAGCTCTTCTTGGATCTGTTGACATAACTGACATGCATTTTGTGAGCTAACTTTCCGCCTGGCTCCCTCTTATCCTTCCAGTAGCTCACCTCCCCCATGTCACCGTGTCCTCACCTACCGAACTTGAATTTAATCTAAATTGAAATCTTACTGTCGTGACACATTTGGAGTTGCCTGGGATCCTATTTGGGGCAAAAAGGACACAAAACATGCATAAATGAACGGATAATTCCCTGACTTTTCTCCCCTAGTTGTAGGTACAGGTGTGTCTAGGAGTGGGGAAGTAACGGAAGATGGCGAAAACAGATCTGCCTTGGTGACTTGGGGTAGAAATGGGGGGGGTAAAGCTTTTACTTGACATTTAAGTGGAATGGGGTAACAGTGACAAGAAGTGTGAGGCCTTCAGCATGTCTGAAAGCTGACTTGTATGAGGAGAAGCAAATAACTACAGGGACAATGTGATTTCTGAAGTGATGGGTGATGTTTCTCTTTAGTTTTCAATTTAATATTGAGGCACCGAGTATCTAGTCAGGAAGACCCTGTCAGGGAAGGGCCAAACCGTTGCTGAGTCCTCCACTGGGCCGGTGGCTGGCTTTCATGTGCATTATCTCATTGAGTCCTTGCAATGACCCTTCCACAGGGATTGTTCAGATTTTATAGGTGAAGAAACTGAGGCAGAAATGGGGTTAAGTCAGCGGTCCCCAACCCCAGGGCCAGAGACTGGTAGCAGTCTATGCCCTGTTAGGCTGCACAGGAGAAGGTGAGCAGTGGCAAGCCAGCATTACCCCCTGAGCCCCACCTCCTGTCAGATCAGGGCTGGCATTAGATTCACAAGGTCTACTGTGACCTGTGCATGTGGGGGATCTAGGTTGCATGTTCCTAATGAGAATTTAATGCCTGATGATCTGAGGTGGAACAGTTTCATCCCCAGACTATCTTCCAACTCCTGCCTACTATCTATGGAGAAATTGTCTTCCATGAAACTGGTCCCTGGTGGCGAAAAGGTTGGGGACTTCTGGGTTAAGTAATGGGCCCAGGGACACACACCAGCAAGGTGCAAAAATTAGTATTTCAATACAGTTTTCCTATCACCTTCTTATATGACACGTTGGGGCCACTTAGCCCGTTAAAAACTTTGGGCCATAAAAGTATGAAGAATCCGATGTCTTTGAAATTGCCTTTGCAAAGATTATGACAGAGAGAGAAGTGTAGCGTGGCTGACTCCATCTTGCTTCTAATCTCACAGGCTGGCTGTCTTTGCTCCTTCCTAGGCATAGACCAAGCTAACCATAGGTGGAATTTAGTTTACTGTTTAACTTTGAAGCAAGGATGATAATAGTCCCACCTAAAACTGATTTCTTCCTGTTCAGAGGCTGGAACCGCTTCTGTAAGCCTAATGAAAGTCCACAAGGTTAGGATTAGCAGAGGAGCTCAAATTCTGCTAAAAGGTAGGTATATTTCTATGACCTCTTACTGTTCAGGAGTCACGCAGCTAGAGGATACAAGATCTGTGACTTCTCCAATTGCTCCTACGGATGACATCTCTATTGTAGAACCTAAGATTGGTCTTTTGAGATGTTTTTCTGGCTGACCCACCCAGACTGGTGACTTATCATGATTCAACCCATCCTGTTGCCCCCAACCCAAGGGTGGATTCAGCTCATGGGGACCACGTTCCCTGTTCCTATGATTGCATCCCCAACCAATCCACAGCACCCACTCCCTAGTCTCCTGCACACCACACTATCCTTGAAAAACCCTAATCTCCAAGCCTTTGGGGAGACTGATTGGAGCAATAACTCCATCTCCTGTGTGGCTGGCCTCCCGTCAATTAAACTCTTTCTGTCCTGTGATTTCTTGGTCTCAGTGACCTGCTTTTTTCCGTGCGGAGGGAAAGAAGAACCCATCAGCAATTACATCGTCTCCCTCAAGGCAAGTAAAATCTGAGAGATGGAGATAGAAAATCCAGGAATGGCTATTGAATTAAGAAGGAGAAAGAAAGGACAAAACAAGTGTTTTTAGGAAGGTGGTAACACCTCCAGCTGGTCTAAAGGATCTATGGGGAAGCAGCTGCAGACCCGGTGCACTGCTCCAGAGTCCTGCCACAGCCATAAGTCTAGAAATGACCCAGATCCTCAAACAGAGGTCTCCTGTATCCCAGAAAGAGTTGCCCACTGGCCAGTTTCCTCACTTTCCGCTCATCAGGCAAAGCGGGGAAGAAGGCAGGCTGGAGTGCCCGGAAGGACAGAGAGGAGGCATCTAGGTGGAGGGAGAAGAGATCCTTATAGGTAAAAGAAATGCATGATTGGGCTGGGAGCCAAAGCTGATTTCCCCTCCTCTCTCCACACTAGGAACTGGTAGTTGTGCACACATGCCTTTGTGTGAAGTGCTCCCAAATTGAAGAAGTGATAGTGACACCCTCAAACCCTGAAGAAGAGCACAGGGGAGTAACCACTGCACCCTTATCTCTGCCCCCAGCTGGGAGGCTGATGGAAGCTATTAAAGTGAGCCTCTGTGAGTGGCATTTGTGATGGCAGGGGTGGGCCTGGGGATTGGAGAGAGAAAGAAAGAGAAACAGAGAGAAGCAGCCTGGGAAATGCTTGCTGCTTTCCTTCTCAAAATAGTAAAGGTGGGAGGGGTGATAACTGAGAAATGCAAATGCATGATTTGGAGGATTTCATGGCTGTTGCCCAAGATAGTGCAGGGTGGGTGCTACCTGAAGACCAAGGCCTAAAACGCTCTTGGTTGCTACCTTAGATGCAAGAATTTAGAACTATGTCTCTAAATTAGAAAAATCGCATTAATGCAGTCTCCTCCCTCAGGCTCCTCTTTAGGCTTCTAACACAGCACCGGAAGAGAATTCAGGAATAAAAGATGTGAGCTCAAGTCAGCTATGTGACCTCAGAAACTCCTCTTAACAACCTCTTTAGTCTAGATTGCTCATCAGCAACTTCACAGGGCCATTACTGAAAAACAAGCACCAGTGAAGCCGAAAGCATTTTGCACACTGTAGGATGTCACATGAATAGTGTTTATTTGTTACAACCAAGGTGTAGCCTTGGAAGGTCCAAAACACCACAGCCCAGTTTAACTGGACAGCAAGATCTTGCCCAAGCCCTCCGGCTTCCTTGTAATTAACTCTTGGGGTCCAGTGCAAAGTCCAGGAGGTCTTGGATGTCCTCTGCAGCTTTCATGGGGCTGTGCTAGGGAAAAGCCAATGAACTTACTCCCAAGAAGCCAACAGGTGGCTAACAGAGGGACCTTGAAAATGCTGTCCCCTGTATGGGTGCTCTGCTAACAAGGCCCTCTCAGGCATGAGAGCCAGGAGGGGTGCGGTGGTGTTCCTGCAGCCAGGCAAGGCAGGGTGGAACATGCAACACCATTCAAGGAGGCCCTGAGTTCTCTGCCAAGGAAAGAGCCTGGCCCTGCCCCTATTTTAGGAAATGGGGCTGTTCAGTTTTATACCTACCACTTTCCTCACCCGCGGATGCACACACAGTCAAACCTCAGGACCAACTGGAGAGACAGGACATCATCAGGCACCATGTTGACATCTCTGCTGGCCTTGGCAGGTAGTTTAGGGCACAGACCACCGTTCCTCATCACCAGTCGTGGCAACTGGCTTCACAAGCACTCTCCTCTGTGTGAAAGCGCCTGTGTGCTTCTCCGAGAGCTTAACTCTCAGCAGTGGGGATCCTGACGCCTTGTGCTCCCATCCTCAGCCTTCTTCAGGGCCCCTGGGTTCCTGAGATGCAAAATGCTCATGCACAGCCAACCCTGTGCCCTTGGTCCTTGCCTTCTGGGCACACTCACGGTGCTCCCTACACCTCCTTGTTGGCCGTGCCCCACCCAGGTGCTCCTTTGTGTTTTTCCTTCCTCTTCTACTAAAACCTAGTATATGGAAAGAAAATGATGTCATTGATTATACTGAGACATAGATCTTATGTTCCTTTTCAGATTTCCTTGGCTGCAGCCTCCTACTCCTCTTCCTCCTCCTCCATCTCTTTCTCTTTTTGTTAGTGTCTCCACCTGTTCTACTTTCCCCCTCCACTTTTTTTTTTTTTAAAGATAGTGCTATGGTTTGCATATTTCCTCTAAAAATCAGGTTGAAATTTAATTGCCATTATAACAGAATTAAGGGATAGGACTTTTAAGAGGTGATTAGGCCTCTGCCCTCCTGAACGGCTTAGATGGATGCCTTTATCGTGGGGGTGGATTAGTCATTGCGGGCGTGGGCTCCTGGTTACACGGTAACTTCAGCCCCTATTTTCTCTCTGTCTCGCGCACTTGCTCACCACGCGATGCCTTCCACCCTCATCAGATGCCGATGCTGTGCTCTTGGTCTTCTCAGCCTCCAGAGCCATGAGCCAAATAAACTTCTATTCTTTATAAGTTACCCCGTCTGTGGTATTCTGTTATAGCAGCAGGAAATGGACTCAGACAGATGGTAAGGCAGACTTTATTCAGGATGAACCTGGTAGGTACGAGGACTACTTCGATGAGGGTTTGCAGTCGGGGAGAGAGATTGGGCTTCCTGCCCCGCCACTTTCGGAGTTGAATAAAACACCACCATGTAAGGTGTGGGATCTGGCTTCCTGAGACGAGGGACTGAATTACATAATCTGGAAGTATGGGGGAGTAGCTCCCTTTGGGAGGAAACTTGAAAAACGGGAGAGGAGAGACAGGAGGGAGCCTGACAGATTCCTCTCCTTTCTCCCTCCTGTGCACTATTCTGGGAGATGAGGTGTGCTGCTTGCAGTCATTCCAGAGAAGTCCCTTGTACCAAGTAAACATATCTGCTAAGCCCCTAGCTGTCCTCCTGGCTAGTACTGCCCAGAGTGAAAGGGCCTCCTGTGGAATCACTTCTCACCTTGACCTTCCTCACCTCCCTTTGATCTTTACCACCTGTCTCCTTGCCCAGTCCCTGCTTTTCGAGAAGACAATGGCCGAGACACCTCTTTAATTTTATTGAGAGATCAAGCTCCACCCACTCTCTTACTTCTCCTCCAAGGTATTTAACACATCTCTAATCGTGGCCTTTGTATTTGTTAATCATTAAAGGAAGCAAAGGAGGAAGAAGAGGCATGAGTTAGGGGAGGAGGAGAAACAGGAGGCTCGTCTCTTGCTCCTAAAAGCTCACTGCATTGGTCTTCTTTTACCCTGAAGGGAAAATCTGTCATGCTTCTATCTGTAGAGTTCCAGGCATTTTTGAACCAGACAGGCTAGAATGCAGAAATTTCGGTGAGGTGGGATTTCCGGAGAATAATTTGGCAAAGCCTTTTCCAGGCTGAGCGCAGCTTGAAAAATGCCCTTTTCTGTCTATTGACTAAAACCTTGCCCAGAAAGGAAAAATCATAGCCGGCATAGTTCAGCTACTTCGAAGGACTTCTGTTCTCTCTCTCTTTTAAGACAATATAATCAATGAAAGGATTTGGAAAAAATGAACTATAGAGAGCATAAGGGGTCTTGAAGTGGGGTTTCATCTGCATCACTTCTCTTGCGGAGGTTTACTTTTATTTGCCTTTCGAAAGATGGGGCTGTTGTCAATAGCAGCGTTCATCCCATCAGCCAGGCTGATAAGCACGGAGGTGGGCTGTCCTTTCGCCTTTCCTGCTCAAGGAGCTGGAGTTGCACATGTGGTATATGCGTTTGCAACAGGCTGCTGGGAACCAGTGATCAGCTTTCTGGCAGTATCTGGTAAATAAGAACGTCTCCAATGTGCAAATTGCAGAAATTGGCTTCTCCCACTACTCTTTCGCCAGGAAATGGGGAACGCACAGAGGAGGAACACTGAATGCCCGGGGAACATTCATTTTCATGTTACTGTATTTAGGTGTTGTGTTTGGTGAGTTCAGGAGAGACAGCAGAGGCGGCCGGACTAGAAGGAATGGGCTGGAGGTTGACTTGGTCGAGTCCCATGGGTCAGAGAAGGCAATTTCAGCCACTAAAGAGCAAAAAAGTCACAAGATCTCTATCCACTTCCACATTTATGCAGACTGAAACTGCACATGTCCCAAACCGAATTCATCCTCTTCCCTCCAAAGCCTGTTCTCTTCTGCTGGCCCTTCTGTTGTCCAATTGCTCCAATGAGTGTAAGGAACTAAAGTCATCTGTGACTCTCCCTCTTCTTTATCTATAAATCTCATTAATAAATCTTATGAGTTTTATAAGATTATAGTATTTCTGGAATCATCTATCCTCCCACCTCCACTTTTCCATCTTAGTCCAAGCACCTGTCCCCTCTCACTTGGATGACTGCAATGTCCTCATTCTTGTTGTCTCCCAATCCATTCCTCAGCCTGCAAGAAAGTTCATATTTTTAAAGGCTAAAGATCTTATTGTTATCCCTCTTGCTCTAAAGCCCTTGCATGTTTCCCATTGCCCTTTAAGTTTGGGCTCAAGTCTCAGAGTCCTTAACCATGATTTCCTAGGCCTTCCTCAGTGCAGTCCTGCCCTTACACACCCATCCTCGCTCTCCTCCACTGCCTCCCTGCTCCTGGGTGCCTTCAGGCCTTTCACGTGCCCACACTCATCTCAGAGCTTCTGACTATGTGGTTCCCTCTGCCTGATGTCAGGGTTCAGCACATGATACCCCAGAGTAGGGCTCCGTGGTATGCCGGGTACTTTGAACTGACAGAGATTAGAAGGACCTCAGAAACAAGGTCACTCTGACCTTCTCCTATCCTGCTTTCTCCCTCAAACAGGGCACAGAAACTAGAATTCCTCATCCCAAAGCAAGCCATAAACCTGGGAAGGTCTCAGACCTTCTCCCTTCCCTGCCAAAAGTCCTCCTGCGACAGGTGTCCTGCCCTGTACCTGGCAGAGAGGCATGTCTTGCAGAGACACAGAAAAGACTCTGGACAAACGGGCCTTGCAGACCCCCACCGCCTCCCGGTTCCTTCCCATTAGATCAGACCCTTTTTTGGCCAATCGTGTTTCTTCATAACCATGCACTTCTTTCTTCAGATCTTGCATAAAAATATAACTTTCTCTGGGTTTTGGGGTCTTTATTTCTGAAGACTTCATGTCGCATAAAACTTTATTAAGTAAGTTTGTTGTGTTTTCCTTGTGGTACAGCCTGTCTTTCATTATCAGGGTTGTCAGTCATGACCGTATGACTGATGGATGAAGAAAACCGTATGACTTTTCCCCCCCTACCCTGGGACAGCCCTTCCTTGCTCTGTTCCCTTCCATAGCACCAAGACTGGTGTCATTTATTTACCTATGTTTTTGTGTTTCTCACTTGACTCAGCTCTGTAGGGGAAGACACTATGTCTGTTGTGGTTCCCACTGCATCCCTAGCACGCGACACAATGCCTAGCATTTATTAGATGCTCTCTCTATAGCTATAGATATAGATATATAGATATAGATTATATAGAGATTATACATAGAACATATATAGAATTAATGAGATTATGGTAAATCTGCGTTGGAATTATAAAGGCTATATAATACTGGTAATTTTTATTTCTGCCTTCTAGCTCAGAAAAGGTAGGATAGAATATTGTATTATCATTTAAACTTGAGTGGAACTTATTTATATCTGTGTGTTGAGGCTTCCAGGTATTTGGATCTTAAGCTTTTTATTTATACCTGCAGAATGAAGGGATTTGTGCCTCTTTAAAGGAATTTCAGGCAATAGCCAGCAGGTGGGTTCATTAAGGAAGGAACAGAACTCTTTCATCACTATTTTTATTTCTTTTTTAACAGTTTGGAAACTGAAAAACAAAGAGACAAGCAGCTGTGGGCAAAGGAAGTAGGTGGGGTGGTAGGAACGGGCTTTGGATAAGTTGCCTAGCTCCCTTAGAAGTGCTCTCCTCACCTCCACACCCACCCACGGGGAGGAGGGGCTGCCAGCCTGCTGGGAAGGCTGCTTGGTAGAGTAGGAGGGGCCAGGGCTACTGGCAGACACCCTGAGTTCAAACCTGCCATTAACCCTGGGATTTCCAGTAGTCACTAATTTCTGCCTCAGTTTCCTTATTTGTAAAACAAAGCTCTAATCCCTGAACTCACAGGATTAGTGTGACGATTAAAGAGATAATGTGTCAGAAAACTCTTGGCCAGATGCAATGACTCATCCCCGTAATCCCAGCACTTTGAGAGGCTGAGGTAGGCAGATAGCTCGATCCCAGGAGTTCGTGACCAGCCTGGGCAACATGGTGAAACCCTGTCTCTACAAAAAATACAAAAATTAGCCAGGCATGGTGGCATGCATCTGTAGTCCCAGCTACTCAGGAGGCTGAGGTGCGAGTATCATCTGAGCCTGGGCGGTGGAGGCTGCAATGAGATTGTGGCACTGCATTCCAGCCTGGGCGACAGAGTAGGACTCTGTCTAAAAAAAAAGAGAGACAGAGAGAGAGAGGGAAGAAATGAAAAGAAAGGATAAGAAAGGAAAGGAAACCCTTCATAAACTGCAAATATAAATTAAAGGTGGTATGATTATGCCACTAAACCAATCTTCCCAAATACAAAAATTAAGTCTGACTTTCCTTCACCGTGTGCTGCCCCCACCATTGTAACTCCACGGACATGACTGTGTGTCAGGACCAACGCTGAGTATCTGCATTTCTCCCGATTCCAGTGGTCTGTAAACTAATAGGATGGGTCTTAGCCATTTGATGTCCCTAGTAACCTGTAGTGTCAGATGCTCAATATACCTTGAATAAACATTGAGTGAATAAATGTAAGGTGGGAAGCACGGAGGAGGTAAGTCTGAAGGAAAAGGTGAAAAGGGAAGAGTGGGCTAGATTTCTAGAAAAATTTACATGTTCTTGGAAATCAGGAGGAACAATTAGAGGCACTGGATTAACTGGAGTGCACCTCCCTAAGTCTGTTGGCTAAAATGTCAACTCCCAGAATTCACTTGGAGTAGAGTGAGCTTCAGGGATGCTTAATTCAGCAAGGCTGAATTCAGCTTTGGAGGTCTTTCCTTAGTGGCAGGGAAGGGGTGCCCTGCTGAGCCACTGGGAGTAGTGGTATATTAGAAATATCTAAATTTTGGAAACCTTTCAAAAGATGCATGTCCTTGTCTCGTGCCCAAACAAGGCTGATAGAGCCAAAAATCAAAGAAACAGTTCTTCCTAGTCCCTGGAAAAAAGTGAAACATCTATCCATCTATCAAAAATCTGCTAGGTCCCTGCTGTGTGCTGTACTAGGTGCTGGAGTGAAAGGAAACACACTTGAGGCCGATCGCAAGACTTCTCTTCCACTTGGAGGAAGCTCACAGGGGAGCCAGCACTGATGCAGGTCCAGGCCTGGGGAAAGCATATGCCCCTGAGACCCATCAAGCCTGTCCCTGCCATCTCTCTCCACCATTCTAGCTTCACCTTAGCTTGTGGGTACCATGGGTACCTATTTCCAGGAACCCAGGGAACTCCTTTTGACCTTGCTGGGAAACTGCAAATCACCAAACAGGAGCTTAGCTGTGCAGCCAACATTTGGAACTACCCAATAGCTTTCTGGAGTCAACAAATAAGGAAATCATTTCTTTAGGATCAAAAAAATAAAAAGTTATTTTGTTTTAGTAAAGGGTAATGGCACTCCATGCAGATGGAAACTGTTCTCCCCTTGATTTGAGCGGAGCCCATTTGTCAGCACTGCTTGAGGCCTGCGAAGTGACGATCTAGGTATTTTTCTCGAGTAAAGAATGATCTGAGGACATCTTCCCCACTGGGTCCCTCTTACTCATGTGACTTCCACGTTTTCCGGTGGTAAAGTTGGAGGCAGAGAGAGCATGCCCGTGAATTGGACAGCAGAGTGTCCTTCAACTGATAGAAGATCACTTCAGGGCAGGTGGAGCAGCCACAGAAGAAAATGGCAATTATCCAACTGCTCCTGTGTCTCATTTTGAATCTATCCTGCTCTTCAGCTCTTTCTGCACATAAAGGAAGAGGCTCCTTGTCATTTGAAAAGATTGCACCAAAGTGGCAGTGTTGACAGAGCCTTCCCTGTCAGAGCCACTTTCTCAATACATTTAATTAGCAAGGGCTGCCAAGGGCACCCTGCCAGCCCAACACAGGTCTGGATGACACCTGAGTGAGGTTGCCACAGTCCCAGCCAAGCCCCTTCAAGCTCCATTTTAACCTGTAGTGTCAGATGCTCAATATACCTTGAATAAACATTCAAGGTAGCTGGTGCTACAACCAGCTAGCTTTCAGCGAGTTCCCCTCCCGCCCCTTTGCCCAATGCTGGTCAGCTGGGCTGCTTGACTGTGAAGCCTTTCTTTCCAGGCCATGGGGAAAGAACCAAAGGAAGCTGCTTTCTCTCATGCGTGCAGTGTTTTTGAACAAAGAGGCCTGTATGCACTGCAACAACAGCGTCTCTAGATCCTGAGCATGGGCCCCGCTTGGCGGAGGGTCAGCAGCGTGGTGGAGGACATGCATTGAAATACAGATTGCCACCAAGCCTCTGGGGCCATGTCCATCATGTGGCTGGGCCTGGCTCTGACAATCCGACATTGAGCTGCCAACAGCTTGCAGGCCTGTTTGCTGCATGGCCAGCATCCTGTTTGGTGGTTTGATGAGAGTCCCAGGCTCTCTTTGCATATCAGAACGCTGGTCTCCGTGCACCTCGCATGGGATGACTGCATCTGGACAACTGAGATGTTCCTTGCCATTGATCAAATGCTCAGCAAGCTCAGAAAATACAGCTGGAAACTCCTTGGAGCCCTCCGCCTGCTGCTCTTCATTCGCAGCTTCTCCCTGCAAAGTGGGGCTTTATTATTCTTGGAGAGACGCAGCTATCTGTTACAAGGTACTGTCTTGCAATAGGGCTGAAATACTTCAGATTCTGATAAAGATAAGCAATATTAAATGCCCTCTCCCTTTATTTTCTAAACAGTTACCACCCCTACAATCATAACCAGTGATGTCACTGTGGGACCGGTATAGCTGAAATGTATACTTGCCCTTTTAACCCAGCTTTAATGCTTTTGTACAAGCTATTTGCAAAGTTACATAGACTCTTTAGTGTGAAGATTGGCTATTTACTTGTATCTCACACACAGCAAAATCGAAAGCAGCACAAGTGTGTTGCTTTTCTACAATATCCGTGCATCCTTCATGCTCTCTTGGTCCTCATGTCCACTGCCACTGACCTCTCTCTCTTCTCCTCATTCGTCGGGCTCTGCCTGCCCTCTCTCCCTTCATTCTGGACTCAGTGACTCATTCAGTCTCACCAGACACTCACAAAGCAAAATTCCAACCTGTCAACCTTTGTCTTGCTCCGTCTCTGAGACTGAGCACTCTCAGGGAAATGGACTCTCCTACATAGGCCAGGGCACTACAAGTTCATGGTCCCTGGCCTCTCCTGGGCCTCAGGGCTGCCCATCTCACCTTCACCTGTCCTGGAAGAGCTTCCTCTCATCTGCCTTAGGTGACCATTCCAAGCCTTCTAGCACTCTTCCCAAAGCTCCTACTCAACCTTCTGTTTCATACTCAGCAGATAAACCTGTCTCCAACATTAAAACCATCAGGCCCAATGTCCCTCAACTTTCTACCCGCTTCCTACAAACACCTCTGCACCCACTCCATCCTCACCTTCAGTCTCTGAGGTATGTTCCTCTTTCTGTGTCCTTTGCTCTATCCTTTGATGTCTACTACAGACTTTGATAGTAATTTTTAAAAATTGTTTTCATCTCCCTTGACTATACTTGAGTTTGGTGCCCTGTATCTCCCTCTCACTGTTGCTCAGCTTCCCTCCTTCCATTCTCTTCCAAAATTCCTGCTGCCTACACGTCCGTTCGCCCTTTCAGCTCTCTGGAATCTGGCTTCTGTTCCCACCCACCACACTCCTAAAACTGCTATCACTGAGGTGACCACCAACTTCCCGGAATACAAATTGAATAGACTCGTTTCAATCCTTTCCTGACTAGGACTTTCTGTGGCATTTGAAAACATGGTTTACCTTCTTTGAAGCTTCCTGAGCCCTGAACTTCCATATGTTACGTTCTCAATTCTGCACTGCCCGTCTGCAGGGGCCCGTCTGCCCGGCCCGTGCCTGCTGCGCGCCTGTTGGTGTTCCCCAGGATTCTCTTCTAACTCACTGTTCCTCTTGCGCTGCCACACACACTCCCTGGAGAAACTCATCCTCTCTCGTGGGACATGCAAATTACTCTCAAATCCCTGTCTCCAATGGAACTCTTTGCTCTAGTTTCTCCCATAGGCAACACAAAGCCAGCACTCCCCAAATGGCAGTGGGAACATAGTCATTTTCCTGTTAAACTGCCCACTCTCCCCACCTTGCTGAATGGCACTGTGGCTCCCCTGCAGGGGTGGGGGTGCTGCTACTGCACTCCCCCCTCACTACATTCAACCACTTAATTGCCATGTCCTCCCAAATCTCTCTCCTAAGTATCTCCTAAAGGTCTCCCTCTCTCCCTGCTATCCTACCTCCATCCACAGCTGCCTGGACGCTTGCCCTGTTTGCAGGCCTTACCATCTTCTTCCTAGCTGTGGAGTGACCCCTCTGAACGGTGAAACTGGTCTTGCCAAGTCTCTGCTTCAAACTTTTTCATCGTCCCTCTACCATCACCTTAAATCTGGACTCTATGCAGATCGTGGGAGGTCTCCTGGGGCCAGAGCTGCTGCTCCTTCTCCGAAGCTTTGTGCTTTCTGCTCCTGCAGTGCCAGATCACCGGTGCTGGCTCTGGTTTTCTCCTCAGCCCAAAGTGGCCTGTCCTCCTCCTCCCTGTCCACTCATCTCTTCACTTGGCGGACCCTTATTCATCCTTAACACCAGGTAAGTTGTACCCTCTTCATCATTCCTCCCTGACCATCTTGTAAATGCTCCTGCAATGCCCTGAGCTTATCCCCTATGTTATGGGTTGAATTCTGTTCCCAAAATTAGTACATTGAAGTCCTAACCCCAGAACCTCAGACTGACCTTATTCGGAAATAGAATCATTGCACATGCAATCAGTTAAGAAGAAGTCCTGCTGGAGGAGAGTGGGCCCTAATCCAATATGACTGGTGTTCTTATAAAAAGGAGAAATTAGGACATAGACCTACACAGACCTACAATAGCAACATGAGAAGATAAAGCCAGAGAAGGGTAATGCTTCCACAAGCCAAGGAACACCAGAGATGGCCCACAAACCTCCAAAAGTTGTGGGGGTTCTGGAACAGAGCCTTCCCTGGCAGCCCTTAGAAAGAAGCTCTAGCCTCCAGAAATGGGAGACAATATACTCCTATTGTGAAGCCACCAGCATGTGGTACTCTGTGACAGCAGCCCTAGGAAACGGACACACCCATCATTGCGCTTCTGTGTTGTATTGTAATGACCTACCTGTCCATGTTCACCACTCCCCATTGTGAACTTCTTAAGGGCAGAAAAGGTGTCTTATTTATCCGTGTAGCTCTAGTGCCCAAAATAGTGTGCAAAACATGAAAAACTCAGTAAATGTTTGATGAATGAATTAATGAAAGCACAACATCCCCAGAAAGTCAGACAAATCACAGACTAAGAAGTGTAACTGATTTGCCGTACCTCAGCACCCTACATTTCTTTGTTGAATCTGTCCATATCTTCCTGTCCTTTATGGGTGGGTGTGTTGGTTATTCTCCACTTGTCCTTCCAGAGGAATTTTCTGCTTATTTTCTGGCTATGGCTATCGTCTTCCGGGAAGCCATTTTGTAAGGTTCCAAATCTTGGTAGGTTCTGGCCACCCTGCTCTGTCCCTTTGTCCCTTCAAGCCTAAGGATGGCTAGGACTCCTCACTGTTGCTAGTCCCAGGGGCTTCATTCCTTGGTGTCCTCTTAATTCTGCCCACTCCTGTGCAAACAGTTTCTTCATTCAATGCTGGTGAGCCATCTGTTTCCTGCTGGGACCCTACAGTTGGTAGGCAGGTGGGTGGGGACAGAGATGATAACCATGGTTCAAAAATAATCACATTTTAAAAAATGATCTTCTAAATCCCATTGCTTAATTCCCTTCCACTTCTGTTTTTAAAGCACCACATACCTAGCATTTTTACATAAAGCCTGCTATTTGCCCTATGCATTTGCTATGCATTTGACTAAACATAGAAAATGTTTCATTTAATTTGACATTTTGTTGAACACCTGTGATGGGCCAGGCACAGCGATGGGGATTGAGGATCCAAAGAGGAAAAGATCCCCTGTCTGCTAAAAAAGACTCAGAATCCAGTAGGATGACAGACACACCACCAACAGAACACAGGGTCTATGGGAGCAGTGTGGAGGGTGCTTTGCCAGTCTTGGGGTGGGTCCCACAGATGAACACTGAAATGTGGTTTATCTCCTTCCCAATCTAGACACCTTGTAGCTACACCAGTCCTTCTACTTTTATTGTTTTTCACAGAATCATCTTCACACTTTTTCATCAGAGAGATGCCTTCTGTCAGCCAAATGCACATAGAATGCTCATTTAAGATGTTTTGGGGTCAAACTTCCACCTTATATTTTCTCCCAACATGATAGGTCTCTTATGTTGGAAAATACTTTATATGATCACTTGGACCAGTAATTGCTAATTCTGGTTGGTCACCAGAGGGTTCTTTAAAAACAGTAAATCCTGAGCCTTGTTGCCATTCTATCGAATCAAAACCCAAAGGGAGGAGGGGGCTGGGGAGAAGGAGATCTAGGGGGTCAGGGTTTTTTTTTCAAGACCCTGTGATGATTCTGATATTCAGTCTGGTTGGGAACTATTGGTCTGGGTTAGATCCTTTTTACAGCAATTATAATTTAGGACAGGGTTTTGTTTTGTTTTTTTTTTTCTTAGAGTGCTCCCTTGGCACCTGAGTGTGTCATACTGGCATAAGGATAGACATATAGATCAGTAGAAAGAGTCCAGAAATCAGCGTTGATATTTACAGTGAATTGATTTTCTACAAGGGAGTCAGGACTATCTAAAGGGAACATTCTTTTCAACAAGTGGTGCTAGAATAATAGGTTGTTTATATGCAACAGAATGAAGTTGGACCCCTCCACCTCACATCATATAGAAAAATTAATTCAAAATGGATCAGTAACCTAAATGTAAGAGCTAAAACTATACAACTCTTTGGAAAAAACACAGACATAAATCTTCATGTCTTTGAATTAGGCGGTGGTTTCTTAGATATAATACAAAGTGCTCAAGAAACAAGAGAGAAATAGATAAATTGGACTTCATCAAAATTAAAAGCTCTTGTCCATCAAAAGACACTATCAAGAGAATTAAAAGATAACTCACAGAATGAGATAAAATATTGGCAAATAATGTATCTGATATGAGACTAATATCCAGAATATATAAAGACCACATAAAACTCAGTAACAACAAAAAAACACACAACCCAATTAAAAAAAAAATGGGCAAAGCACTTGAATAAACTTTTCTCCAAAGAAGATACACAAATGGACAATAAGCACATGAAAAGATGTTCATCATAACCAGTCATTAAGAAAATGCTTATCAAAATTAAGGAGGGATATTCCCTTCCCACCTACTAGGGTAGCTATAATGAAAGAGGTGGACAATAACAAGTGCTAATGAGGATGCAAGGAAGTTGAAACCCTCATACATTGCTGGTGGGAATGCAAAATGTTTCAACTGCTGCAGAAGACAGTTTGAGTAGCTCCTCAAAAAGTTAAGCATAGAGTTACCAAATGACCTGGCAATTTCTACTCTCTTGGCTATATACCACTGAACTGGAAACACAAGTCCATACAAAAACTAACTCAAAATGTTCATATTAGCATTATTTATAATATCCAAAAAGTGGAAACAATCTAAATGTCTGTCACCTGATGAATGGATAAATAAAATGCAGTATAGATCCATACAATGGAGTATTACGCAGTCATAAAAAAGAATTATGTACTGATCCATGGTACAGCATAGATAAACCTTGACAACATTATGCTTGGTGAAAGAAGCAAGTCACAAAAGACCATATATTACATGATTCCATTACTAGGAAATATTCAGAATAGACACATGCATGGAGACCAGAAAGCAGTTTAGTAGTTTCCAAGGACTAAGGAAGGGGAAGGAGCAATGGGAAGTGACTGTTAATGAATGTGAGTTTCTTCTTAGAGTGATAAAAACGTTCTGGAATTAGATAGTGGTGATGGTTGCATAACTTTGTGAATATACTAAAAACCACTGGATTGTACACTTAAAAAGGTGAATTTTATGACATGAAATATATCTCAGTTTTTTAAAATGAATTAATTTTCTTCAAAATTACCTGGGCATTTGGGGCCTAGGGATCTGTATTTGAAATAAGTCCCCAAGATGATTTTTAGGCACAATGAGATTGGAAAACCACAGCCATAACTATCTCCTTTGTATCACTTCATATCCTCTGAAAATTCTAAGTATTTAAAATCTGTTGGGGGAAAAAAAAACCAAAACTAAACAAAACAAACAAGTCAAAAATAGGCAACCCAGGGCATAGAAAGTGACCATTCATTGAACAAATGTTTAACTGCTGCTTGCTGTGAAGCCGAGTAGGCTGGGCTCAGTGAGCTAGACACAAATCCCATTGTAAAAGCGTTAGAGTCCAGGAGGAAGGCAAATATGCAAACAAATGGTTGCAACACAAAAAGACAAGTGTGACATCTGCTTCAATGGAGGTGTGTCCAGAGCAGAGCAAGGTTGATCAGGAGCTCCAAAGTCAGTTCAGTTGGAGCCAAAGGATGAGGCAGTATTTGAGTTGAGGCTCAAGAGCTGGAGACCGAGGGGGGTGGGAGAGAGTATGAGACACGGGCAGGAGGAACAGCAGGTGCAAAGCTACAGAGCTTTAGGAGTACTTGGTGTATTAAAGCAACTGCAAGAGGCTGAAACAAAATGCCCAAGGGGAGGAGGTGGGAGAGGAAGCAGAGATTTACATTTTGTGTGCATTGAGAAGCCACTGGAGAATTTAAAAAAACTCTGCA
Source organism: Piliocolobus tephrosceles (assembly GCF_002776525.5). Lineage (NCBI taxonomy): Eukaryota > Metazoa > Chordata > Mammalia > Primates > Cercopithecidae > Piliocolobus > Piliocolobus tephrosceles. The sequence goes on along the minus strand of NC_045436.1, from coordinate 37,822,917 downwards.
CCACTCCTGGTTTGGGAAGATGAGTCTGATGGCAGGGTCGGGGATTGGAGGACGCCAGGGGGCTGGAAGGCTGGTGGGAAGACGGCTTTGTCTCAAGTGCTGAAGCTCCAAACTAGGACAGTAGAAGGGAGAAGAGGAGAGAGATTGATTCGATACCTGTTTAGGAAGAAGAGCATATAGTCCCTGGGGACAGACTGAATGCACCATAGTACCTTTGGCAGCACCCCCGGCCTCTACTCACTAGGTAGGAGTAGCACTTCCCTGGGTTGTGAAAACAAAAATATCCCAGAGATTGCCTGGAGGGCAAAATCCGGGGGGACAGAATCTGTTCTAGTGGAGAACATTGGCCTAGATTAACTGAATCCTGCAGTGGAATATGGTCCCATTGCCTGCAAGGTGAACATTTTGTGTGAGGCGCATTTGCGTGCCTACATGATAGGGAGCTGGGATTCCACTGAGCTCACAGATCTGCTTGTGTGACCCTTTTTGTACTTGTTTGCTAGTAAATGTCTCTGTGTGAGGCAGAATCTGATCTGAGGCTTGCTTTGATTATGAGGTTGTTAGGAGCAGACCTGTAGCCCTTACCTTCCTCTAACAATTGGAAGATCCCATCAGTTACTAAATAGATCGTAATTGTGAACAACCAACCTGACTTTGGTCAGTTTGTAGCTGAGTTGTCAAAGGTGATTTGTCACTTTCTGGCTGGACCAGTGATGCCATTCCTGAAACAGGGGATCCCACGGGAGTGCCTACGGCCAAGGGTAGGAGGGAGGATGCAGTGGAGCCAGCCCTGACGCCAGAAACTTCTAGAACATACAGAATGGATTTCTTCTGGGTTTCCCAAGTGATTGGTTTACAAGAATTATCACCCCAAAATTATGGGCTGTGATGACCACAAAACGGCCCAAGCATAGTTCTGCCCAGCTTTGAGGCCAAGCAGATCTCCTCAACAGAGAGCTCCACTCTGATAGCCATGGTGCATAGGGAACAGTCTCAGAATGTCTGAGCAGGCCGGGACCTTAGAGAGAGCTCTCCTGTCACCATTCACAACAGTTCTGCACCCCACGTCAGTTCTAGATCTGGAATCTGTCCATCTCTCTGCCCTCACTACCACCGTCCTGGTCCAAGTTACCATGCTCTGCTGCTTGGACCTCCATAATAGCCGCCCAACTGATGCTCTAGTTTCTTTTCTCTTCCCCTGTACCCTGTTCTCCATACAGCCACCAGAATAATTATTCGTGAGTAAATCTATCTTATCATCTCCTGATGAAATTCCTTCAGCGGCCTCCCCTTGCATTTAGAATAGCTCGCCTCTCCTTACAGGTTTTATAAAGCCCTTCAAAGTCTGGCCCCGAACCTCATTCAGCCCTTGCCTGTCCATTGAACTCCAGCCACCGTGGCTTCCTTTTTGTTTCTAGACTATGCTTAGATCTTTTCCACCACAGGGCTTTAGATGTTAATGGTCCCTTTTCCAGGTCTTTCTGCGCCTGGCTTATTCTCATCCATGAGGCTTAGCTCAGATGATACTCTTTCAGAGAGGCCCCGCCTGCCTTCCCTTTCTACAGCAGCTCCTGGTGTCCCTGCCGACACTGTCACAGCAACTTCTTGCTCCATTACCACCACTTTCTCCACAGCAATTGCTTTCGTGATGATTGATTGATTGCTTCCTGCTTCTAAAAGACGAGATTCTTGCAAGCAAGAGATTGCCCTGGCCTTGGTCAGCATTTCATCTTTGGTGCCTAGCGTAGGGCCTGAAGTGTCCCAGGTGATGAATTGATACTTGGTGAAGAGATGAATGAACTAAAGTTTCGTTTGTGCCAGAGTAAATCCGTCCAAGTTGTTACGTGCACAATGATGGCCAAAACGAGATCTTTTTGTATACCTGTCTTCTCTATCAATCAAGAGCTTTGTCTTCACTGAGCACTGTAGGAGCCTAATTACAAGTCTCTAATCACGTGGACCCCTGCTCTCTCACTAGAGTGGAGACATCTTGGTTAAAGGCAGGTCCTGGATCACGTAGCTGCACTTCTCAAAACTGTTGCTTCTGTTCTCCTTTTCTTTCTCTTCTGTCTTCCCTCCCTCTTTTTCTCTCTGGCTTGTTCCTGAAAAATTATGTGTTAATTGAATAGTTTAACATCAAATTCTTCTTCCTGTTAACTTGCAGAGTAGCTTTAAAAGCCTGGTAATTCTGTTCTAAAGGCTCTGATTGGCCACACTTTAGCTGTTGGCCTCTTTGTGAAATGATTAATGATCAGTAAACAAACACTTACACAGAACAGTTAAAGCACCCGCTATTTAGAGGTCCCTTGTGGTGAATCCTTTTTGTAAATGGAAGAACTGTCCAGTTTATCTCCCCTGTAAATATGGATTTTCCTATTTTGGAAGCCTTGTTGGCTACACCTGCCCCATTTATATGAATCCAAGATGTGCTGCTATCACCTCTCCGTCCTTTCACCTGATTATTCCATTCAGTCATTCAACATACATTTACTGATCACCTACTATGTGCCACAGATATTAACAACACAGCCTCAGTGATACACCTCCTGGCAAAGGAACTAGACAAGATGATGATCACAGTACGATGGGATCTAAGGAGAGACCCCTAAGCCCCAGGAGATCAGGGAGTACTTTCATGATAACCCTTGAGCTGTCTGGGGATAGATGAGTGGCAGGTAGCCAAGCAGATGGTAGGTGAGGACTCAGAAAGGGCAAAGGACCACCATGTTCAAAGGCACAGAGATCTGAAAGAGTGGCCTTTCAGAATGACTTCAGCCAAGTGTGGATACGAGTGCAAAGGCGCTGAGGCTGGGGGAATAGCAGCACTGTCCTTCCACACAGAGGATGCAGGCGTTTATTCTTAAGGTGATGGAGAACCACTGACAGGTGTTACAGAGGACACGCGAAAGACCATGAACAAACCTGCTCTGTTAAAATCTTACTTGGACAGCTCCTGTGGAGAACAGATCAAAAGAGGGGTAGGGTGAGTGGCAGGGATACTTGTTAAAGGTATCCACGCGAGACATAATGAAGCTTGAGCCAGAGATTTTTATCCTTGGACACAGAAGCACCCAGAGAAGGGGGTCTGTGTTAGTCAGGGTTCTCTAGAAGGACAGAACCAATAGGACCGATGTATATATGAAGGGAGTTTATTAAGGAGTATTGACTCACATGATCATGGGTGAAGTCCCACAATAGGCTGTTGAGAAGTTGAGAAGCAAGGAAGCTAGTCCCCAAACCCCAAAAGTAGCAAAGTCGACAGTGCAGCCTTCAGTCTGTGATGGGAGATCCAAGGGCCCCTGGCAAACCACTGGTGTTAAGTCCAAGAGTCCAAAAGCTCAAGAACTTGGAGTCTGATGTTCTAGGGCAGGAAGCATCCAGCACGGGAGAAAGAGGAAGGCTGAAAGACCCAGATCAATCTAGTCCTTCCACATTAGGCCAGTGTAGTCCTTCCACGTTCCTCTGTCTGCTTTTACCCTAGCTGTGCTGGCAGCTGATTAGATGGTGCCCACCCAGATTGAGGGTCGGTCTGCCTCTTGTAGTCCACTGACTCAAATGTTAATTTCCTTTGGCAACACTTTCACAGACACACCCAGAAACAATACTTTGCATCCTTCAATCCAATCAAGTTGACACTCAATATTAACCATCACAGGGTCCTCACTGGGCTTTGGAAAATCTAGAAATTCTTGTGTGAAAATGTATTTGTGTGTGTTTTCCTGAAAAGTGAATACATAGCTTTCATCAAAATTCAGGGGGATCCATGACACTGAACTAAGGCCACGGTAGTGAGGATGGTGAATCAAATGCAATGCGAGAAAGATTTAGAAAGAGTCACTGGGAGTGTGACAGATGATGTGTGAGGAGAGGAGAGGGAGGAGACGAGACCAAAGGCCAGGCTTCTGGCTTGGGCTATGACTGGGAAAATCATGTATCTTTTACCTAGAACCCTGGAGAAAACAGAGTTTGAGGGTGGGGTAGGAGAGGGGGAGGAGATAAATTATTTATTCATTCAATTATTTATTGAGCCCTCACTCTGTTTCAAGAACTGTTCTAGGTGCCAAGGATTCAGCTAAATAAAGAAACATATTCCAGGAATGGTAAGCAGACAAAGAACACATCCATGGAGCGTGGTGATAATTGCTTTGAAGAGAAATAAAGCAGGGTAAGGGGATGGAGAGTGACAGTGATGGGGGTAGTATTTTAGATAGGCTGATCAGAGAAGCTTCTGTGAGCAGCTGATATGTTTGCAGAAACCCAAGTGAAGTGAAGGAGAGAGGTTTGTGGCTGTCAGATCTGGGGCAATAGCATTTCAGGCAGAGAGAATAACCGGGCCAAAGCCCTGTGAAAAGAGCATCCTTGACTTACTGGAAGAATAGCAAGGACGCCAGCTTGGCTTGTGCAGAGTGAGTCATGAGGAATCTAAATGATGAGGCAGAGAAGGGAGCTAGAGGCTAGATCACTTAAACCCCAGAGCCTTGAAGACCATAGCAATAATTATTGATTTTCTTTTAAATGCAATGAGGAAGCATGGGAAAGCACTAAGTAGGGAGAAAGATTCACTTCAGTTTGGTGCATTTGAGTTTGAAAGGGTGTATGAGACATCCAGGATGTGGGGAGTTGTACATCAGACAATAGATAAGAACCCCACAAAGCGATGAGGACTAAGGGTACATTTATGAGAATCATCATCATAGAGGTGGTAGTGGAAATCATGGGTATGGATGGGTTTGACCAGGAATGTTGCAGAGTGTGATGAGAAGAGGAGAAATTCCAGGACACCAGCAGTTAAGGGGTAGAGAAAAGAGAAGGAATTTATGAAGAAGCTTGAAAAGGAGTGGTGAGAGAGAAAGAAGGAGAGCCAGGGACAAGGTAGGCATCAAAGTAAAGGGAGAGAGGTTTTGAAGGTCAGTGGTTTCAGAGGCTGCAGAGAGGGTAAAATAAGGCTAAAAAAGTATGCGTACTTGTCACAGTCTATAAGGCAGTGAAGAGGGATTGGATGTGCGCTAAAGAATAAGTGACTAGTGGTGAATCAGGGTAGATGTCATCCCTAAACGATAAGCCTGGTCCAGACACGAATGTGTACACTTTCTGGGCCGACCCATTGGGCTGATGGCCAAGCTGCAGGCTCAGTTAACCGGAGGACAGAACCAAAATATCTCATGCCAAGTGGTAAACTGGTGGGCAGATCAGGAGGCTGTGATCATGGGGCCTGTGTAGACTAATGAGGAAGCAAAACCAGGAAGATTTTGATAAGGGGAGCAATGGAAGAGTAGAGGTCTGAAGTTCCTGATAAGCCTGAAGTATAGGCAAGGTGGTGAAAGAGGGTGGATGGACGGCTGGGAGAAAAGGAGGCTGAGGTCCAAGTGAAATATGGGACTTACAAATTTGAAAGATGAAGCAGAGAAAAGCCAAGGGTGTGATTTTAGGAGAAGATGGGTAAAGTGGAGCAGAGGTGATGTTCACTGGCTTCAAGAAGAGAAGAAATAATTCCGTTAAGGTAGACTCACACAGGCTCACACCTGTAATCCCAGCACTTTGGGAGGCCGAGGTGGGTGAATCAGCTGAGGTCAGGAGTTCAAGACCAGACTGACCAATATGGTAAAACCCCGTTTCTACTAAAAATACAAAAATTAGCAGGGTGTGGTGGAATGCACCTGTAATCTCAGCTACTCAGGAGGCTGAGGCACGAGAATTGCTTGAACCCAGGAGGCAGAGGTTGCAGTGAGCTGATATTGTGCCACTGCACTCCAGCCTGGGTGACAGAGTGAGACTCTGTCTCAAAAAAAAAAAAAAAAAGGTAGGCTAGACCACAGGATAGACCACCACAGCCATGGCAACCAACTGAAGGGAGTTGGCCCAACAATCAAACAAATTAGTGGGTCCCAAGCAGCATTCTTTTATTTTTTAGTGGAAGGAAATAGAACAAAATAGAAATTATCAATGTATCTTTTGTGTGTGTGTGATGGAGTCTCGCTCTGTTGCCTAGGCTGGGATGCAGTGGTGTGAACTCAGCTCACTGCAACCTCTGCCTCCTGGGTTCAAGTAATTCTTCTGCCTCAGCTCCCAAGTAGCCGGGACTATAGGAGTGCACCACCACGCCTGACTAATTGGCTAATTTTTGTATTTTTAGTAGAGATGGGGTGTCACCATTTTAGCCAAGCTGGTCTCGAACTCCTGACCTTGTGATCTGCCCACCTCAGCCTCCCAAAGTGCTTGGATTACAGGCATGAGCCACGGCACTCGGCCCAATGCATCATTCTTAACAAAAAGAATGTTTTGAGAAACCTTTGTTTTAATTGTGTGTGTGTGCATATTGGGTCAAAATGTAAAATGCATTTCTTATTGTGGGTGGTTATGAAAAAAATTGGAAGCTTAGATGACATAAGCCTCAAAGCACTTTTTGCAGGAAGGTAGAAGGGTGTGGAAGGTGAGACAGGACACCGAGGCCTCAGCCTCTTTTGGACTGAGTCACATGGGGCCCAGTAGAAGCAGTGGCCCAATGACAGACCAATGAAAATGGTGCATGCTTGGTTCAGAGATGCTGATGAAGGAGGCCATACCTCTGAGGTCCATAAACTCTAAGAACTAAGATCTCCCAGAACAAGACAAGATCATTATAACTGGTATTGTTTGGCAATGTAGGCTCGAGTCACAATACTCAGGAATCATAACACCAAAACAATCAATCAAACACTCTTGTTTTGCAAAAGAAGCAAGGTCTGGCTTAAATTTAGCTCTGTCAAAACACGACAAAATCTGCCAATGCAGTGCTGTGAGTGCCGACTCAATTTCTTCTACAGGGCCTTCATTTTCAGAGTCTTCTGTGAGCAGAAAAGGTGAATGTCTATTTTTCCCTCTTAGTGTAAATTTTATTTGATTTTTTTTTTCCCTTTTAGAGTCCTTGTTATCTTTTTTCCCCAACACTTTATTCTCCTCTATTTCATTACTGTGCTGTGTGAAATATGCCTGAGCACCATGAGCCTGGGGGACTAGATACTTGAGATTAGTTTTAAGAACGAAGGCAAGGAAGAGCAGGTCTTAGGTTCCCCAGACACTGTGGGGAGTGCTCCTGGAGTTTGCAAGTGCCCTGCATGGCAGACCAATTGTTGTTCCAAACACCCATTTCCATTTCCTCCTGAGCATGCAAAGAGATTGTTTTCCTAGCCTTCTTTGCAGTTAGGTGTGATTCAATTTCAGCCAAGAAATGTGGAGGCAGAAGTAATATGTGTGCTCTCCAGTCCTGACCCATGAAAACTCACCACATTCAATTCTGTCTTGCTTCCCCAGCTGTAGGCTGGATGTGAACACCGGGCGGCATTGGAAGCCGCTTGTTGTAGATGGCAGAGACTTGGTCATTTTGGGGCCTGTGTGACTACATGGAGCAGAGAGGTCCTTCCCGTCCCTCCCATGCTCAGTTTGTTAGACTTTATGCAACAGGAAGGGAACATTTACCGTGTTAAGCCTTTTGGACTTTGGGGTTTGTCTGTTACAGCAGCTTGCATTACATTAACTACACCTTACTCTAGTGCATCCTTAGATGATCAACCCTGGGTGACGACTGGATACCTGTGTTCATTTACAGTTTGCCTTTGGAGCCAAACCAAGTTGGCGATTTCATTTTCTTTTTCCATGGAGGCCTAGCCTAGTGTTTTGAAAATAAGCTTTTTTAGTTCTGTTTTCATTTTAATGTGCATTTTTATTTTCTCACCATTGTTGAAAACCAATAAGCTGCATAGTACTTCCTGCTTTCCCACCACGCGCCCCAAGTCCACACCAGTGATATCTACCAAAAGATACTTCATAAATACAGCTGAGATGATTGCTGATTTCACTTTAAGAAATTATGTTTCCTCGCTTCGGGAGGTCCTCTACTTAATTTACAACTGAGACATGCCAAGTGTTAGTGGAAATCCTCAGCGATTTTAAATAAAAGTGACAATTACCACACACTGGTGTTGCAAGATGCCAGGCACTGTGCTAGACCTTTGATCTATTTTATCACAAATCGAATAATCCTGCAAGCGAGGCATTCATATATCATTTTAGTGATTTGAAACGGAATCTGAAAATAACTACAGGATGTACCAAGGTCACATAGCCAGGGATTGGTGGAGCCAAGATTCTGACTCAGACCTGACGCTCCAAAGCCTGTTCTTGATCCATTTGTTCCCCAAATGTGTGTTTCTCAGTTACCTTATGTCTGCTTGTTCCTTTCTCTTTCTTTCCTTTGATGCCAATTTTACTGGCTCTGCACATTGACTGGTTAAGACAGTATACCCTGAATTCAGCCAGGACCACTTAATTTTAACAGAGGAAACAGAACTCAACCTTTTCAGTGCAGGGAGTTCAGGCCCGCCTTGATGGGTATTAGAATATACAAATATTTACATAATTCCTCTGGCAAACATACGAGCATGCAATGCTCACTATTAATGAACAGCAGCAAAGGCATCACCTCTTGGCCTCCTTTGAATCCATCTGGCTCACAGTGAAAGCTGGTGGATTTAAAAATTCTTGAGGTCACCCAGGCATGGTGGCTCACGCCTGTAATCTTAGCACTTTGGGAGGCCAAGGCAGGTGCATCACCTGAGGTCAGGAGTTCAAGACCAGCCTGACCAACATGGTGAAACCCCGTCTCTACTAAAAACACAAAAATTAGCTGGGTGTGGTGGTGAATGCCTGTAATCCCAGCTACTTGGGAGGCTGAGGCAGGAGAATTGCTTGAACTTGGGAGGTGGAGTTTGCAGTAGACTGAGATTGTGCCATTGCACTCCAGCCTAGACAACAGAGTGAGACTCCGTTTAAAAACAAAACAAAACAAAACAAAACCTTGAGGTCAGATGCTATATTAAAAAAGAACTTTGTAACTACATTCTCACCTCATGCCTTGCACAGGCCTGAAACTTGAGATATGTACGTTGAATAAATGCTGAGTTAGCATGTTTACCTTTGAACACAATTTCTATTAAAAATGAGTGCCCATCCTAAGTAACCAAGGGCAAGTTAACCACAGGCTGATACAACATATTTTACTCGGAGGCAAGCTTGGGTATGGAGAAGAGGGGAAGAGGCATGGATTGGTTACTTTTATGAGGTGGCCATTTTAAGGTTTACTGAATTGCAACAAACATGTTGGTCATGTTTCGGGCCTACAGACATTTGGCACTCAGTCTAGTCCTCCTTCTTTCAGGCAAGTTTCTGAACTCTTTGGGAATGAAAACCTGCCTAAGGGCTTGAGCTGGTGCTATGAGTCCCAGTCGGGCTAAAAGGACTGGCTCTGAAGTTTAGGTTAAAATCTTGGCCCCGTCACCAGTTAGCTCTATCGCTTTGGGCAAGGGGCTCAGGTCGGCACATTTTTCTCAGCACAGAAATGATATCACCGTAATATTACCACGACCACGAGATTATTTAGTGAATGCAATGAGCATGCAATGCTCACTATTCATGAACAGCAAATCAGTGAATAGCCCCTGTAAGTGAATTCTGTAAGGCATTCAGCATAGTGCTTGACACTTAGGAAGTGCTTAGTGACTGTGAGCCACTTCTTCCATCGCCTCTGTGTATTGAACTGGACTCTTCATCCTGGCCCCTCACTAAGGTTTTGACTCATCTAGTAAAGGAAGCATTCTGCCCCGGATGCTGGGATTGGCACCATAAAGAAAGGGTCTTGCCCTTGAGAAGCTGAGAGTTTATTTTCAGCGTTTAAATATTTAGACTCACAAGACGTTGAGCAAGTGACTTCACCTCTCTGTGCCTGAGTGTGTGGAAGGTGAACAGTAAGCAACCTTCCAACCCAGTGTGTCCATGAGTCTCAGTGTTGGCTGGAACTCAGCTACAGACAGAAGGAAAGAATGATTAGTCACTATGCTGGTAAACATAGCAAGGTTATCTCCTTTTATTAATAGACTAGGCTACGCAAGCCGTAAAAATAGGGTAGCTTCAAAACTTAAATTCTTGGAATTTTAGTTTCTGTTGCATCTGATGGAATGTGAAAACGGACTTGTGTTATGTATGGACTTTGTGAAATGATCTTCTATCTCTTGCTGCAAATCAATTACTTATTAGTTTTTATTGCCAAGGAAAGGAAAATATGTTACTATTCATTTTAGTCTTTTTCTTATCGATTTTGTGAGCACAGTGATACTTTTTTAAAGAAAAATGATTACATTTATTTGTTCATTACAAAAGACCTATACCACATTATAGAAAACTCAAAAAGGGAAAAAGCAGAAGAAAAAAAGTTTTCCACACTACTCAGCAACTGTTAGTGTTTAAGTGTTCTACTTTCATTTTCCTTCTGAATATTTTTACATCGAGTATTGTATTTTCACTAAACACTAAGTAATAAATATTTACCATGTTCCTACATGGATTTTATAATGATTTTTAATTGTAGAATAATATTTCCACAAGGGACACTTTGGGTCAAAGGGTTCCTTTGACCGTTTTCCTACTCTTGTCTTGTTAGAAGGCAGTAGAGCAGGGTTTCCATGGGATGTGGTGCCAGGCTGGGTTGAGACATGGCTCTCTCATTTCCTAGCAGTGTGACCTTGGTTAGGCCACTAAATCTCTTCAGGCCTAGATGTCCTCATCTAGGAAAATGCGGGCTATATGAGTTCCAATCTCGTCAGGTCATTGTGAACACTACATGAGATCATGTACGTAGAAAGCTCACGAGTATCTGGAACGTCGTTGAGTTTGCTGATGTTAGTGGCTGCTGCTACGTAGCCTACATTCCAATCTGATGACTGGTTTGATTTTTATAAACATCCTCCAAGAAAATGCACATGGAATACCAGGCCACGTCATTTCATCTCTCATGTCACTTTATCTCTTGAGATCCTCATTTGCAAAGTGAGGTGGTCAGATTATAGAGTGTGACCCCAAAGGCCCCTTCCGTCTCCAACATGCAGCCAAGAATCCTTGGCTTATGCTAAAAGCAGCTATAACCACTGCAGGGAAATGACCTATGGAAACTACAGCCCTGCCCATGAAGAAGGAAACCTGGAAAGGCCTGAGGGTTTGTGCACATCAGTTTATCTTTTAGTCTGGATAAACATTTGACATTTGTTCCGACACCTTCTTTCCAAAGGCCTCTCACAGTTCAGTCTGTGTGCTTCTCAGATCTCCATTTTTCAAATGGGTTCAGCAGCCGGTGTGCTCACCCAAAGTTTTATTTATCCATTTCACATTTCTAATGTCGTTTTGCTGCTGTGATCATTTTCCTATGTGATCATTTAAGGAAGATGAATTGAACTGCAAATCTCAGTAGAACAGGCATTGCTCTTAGTCATTCCCCAGGGGACAGAGAAGATTTTTTTCACTCTTAGCACCACCTGCTTGTGCTCGCCCTATAACCTCCCAAGAGGAGTTTTTAATTTAAAAAAATTATTTGGACATCAGAGTAGTTGGCTGAGTCGCCTCCCTGGTCCATGCACTGTTACCCCTAACATTCAGACTTCTCAGACCCCAAAACCAGGTGCTGAAAGGGACTGAACTAATCTCACCTTAGGATCAGAGGTGCCCCTGCCAAGAAGCAGATGTCATTAGCATAGAACTGACAGCCACAAAAGCTTCCCACCCACCACTTCTGACCTTCTGTTCCCAGAAAATTTCAGTGGAGCCAGCCTTCCCATCCAGAGAGCCTCTCCAGTGGGCACATTAGAAAGGAAACATTAGGATGGAGAAGAAGCCTGGCATACAAGGGCATCCACCGGGATGCAGAATACAGCGTGAGTTTTTGTTTCTCTGGTGTTTTCGGCTTTTTTTTTTTTTTTTCAGACAGAGTCTCGTTCTGTTGCCCAGGCTGGAGTGCAGTGGTGTGATCTCGGCTCACTGCAGCTGCAGCCGCTGCCTCCTCCAGGGCTCAAGCGATTCTTTTGCCTCAGCCTCCCGAGTAGCTGGGATTACAGGTGCCCACCACCACACCTGGCTAATTTTTTAATTTTTAGTAGAGATAGGGTTTCTCCATGTTGGCCAGGCTGGTTTCAAACCCCTGGCCTCAAGTGATCTGCCCGCCTCGGCCTCTCAAAGTTATGGGATTACAGGCATTGAGCCACCGCGCCTGGCCCAGCATGAGTATTAAGGTTAGGTATGTGGGCTCTGGATCCGGGCTGCCTAGATTTGAATCCTTGCACTGTTTATTCTGTGTGACCTTAGGTAGGTTATTTAACCTCTCTGTGCTTCCATTTCCAAAATGAGAATAATATTAATAGAAGAGCTTTTCATAAGGCATGTGAGGATTACATGAGTTAGCACATGTAAAAAATCATAAAACGTGCCTGGCATATCCCAAAGATGTGGTAAACAGCAGCTCACACCATGAGTGACTGAGGACTATGTGCTAAATGAGTGTATCCCATTGTCTCTGTAAGGGGCAGTCAGTAGTAGTAGAAAGAGCATGGGTTTTAGGGGAAGACCTGAGTTTGAATCTTACCTCCAGTTTGTGTTTAACTTTAAATAAATTGCTAGACTTCTCATAGCCTCAGTGTCCTCATCTGTTAAATGGGAACACTTCCTCTACCTTCAAGGCTGACTGTGAGGACTAAACAGGAGAATGTATTTTAAATGCTCAACACAGTGCCTAGCATGTAATCAGCTTTTGAATATGTGAGCTCCTGACACAGCCCAGCTCAAAACAGGAGCCAGGGTCTCCTCAGGGTTTTTAGAGGCAAGCACTGTTTCATTTATTCCCAGTGTTTGCTTTGTTGCTGCCAACCTAGTCTTCACAGTTCCTGGGGTTTGGGTCATCAAAGCTATTTTAAAAGTCTCTATTTTCCTCCAGCGTCTCCCTCCTGGTGGAGAGATGCCTGCCACCCGCTCGGGTAGCCTGTGTGTTTTTGGGTCACACTGCAGGTTTCCAGTGCCTTGGCTGCTTTGCTCTTCAACAAACCAACCACCAAGAGCCCTTTCACTTCCCTACCGCCCCCACCCACCAGCTGCAGTCCATCTTATCTTTACTACCGCGACAAAACTGGTCCTCTTAAAATCAACAGGGGCCTTGTTCTCTGTCCTCCTCTGTTTGCCTCTGTGGAGGGCTGGGCACTGCAGAACAATCCTTCTTTCCTTTCCTGGGACTGTTTTCTGCAGTAGCTTCTCCTTTTACTGCTACTTTGTTGCCTCCTCTTTTTTCAGGATCTGGCCGTCTCCCCACCCTAGAATCCCCTCCCTGCAAGCCCTATCCCACTCCTACCTCCCCAGGCCAGACTTCAGGACAAGCTAAAGCCCCATCATCCTCCCAAAGACTTCCAGAGCTCTGGCGGTTCCAGAGAGCACTCTCCTCTGAATTTCAAAAGACTAGCCTGGCATATTGCTCATTAGGACCTTGGAAAGACAAAGGCTGCCTGTGTTTTCTGTACATGATGCTTCTATATTCCTCTGGTTTGCAAGCTCCTCGAGGGCAGACCCAGAACTTTCTGTATGAGAAGGGCTCTGTCAACATTGTTGATACACTACGAGTCACTCCCATTTGCTGAGTGAGGCTGGGATGTGTATGTATCTTTGTGTCTATCTATCTGTGTATGTATCTATGTATCTATGTATACATCTATCTGTCATCTAGTTATCTAGTTACATATATCTATCAATCATCTATCTATCTTATCTTGTCATCACAACATTCCATGAAGTAGCTATTACTATGTTAATTGTATACGTGAAGAAACTGAAAGTCAGACAGAAAAAAAGAACTTGACCAAGACCAAATAGCTAGAAAGAAAGAGGGCCCAGGATCATAATTCTAGCATGTTTCCAATCCCTACACACTAAATAAGTAGCCTCTAAACTTTCCGTATTTGGCATCCCTTTCAGAAAATACATGTCTTTGTTTGTCATTTATAACTTATTTATAATGTATTTACCATATTATTGATATAATATGTGCATTATGAAACATAAACTACAAAAAATAGAAATTAAAGGATAATACCCTAAGTATAGCTTGTGGTCTCTCACTAAAAGAAATCAGGTCTTGGGAGAAGTGTCTAATTTTTAGTATGGGAAGTGTGCCTGGAGCATTTTGTCATACCAGAAAGCCAAGAAGCTATCAATTATTATTGGGTCCTGTCAAAAGGATGTGGGAATCAACCTGAAAAGGTTTCCATTGGCCAAACATGGGACATTTTGAGCAACTGCAATTGATTAAACCACATTTTAGGGGTGTGTGTGTATGGGTATGTGTGTGTATTTTTTTTCAAATTTATGTTTATTATGATACTAAAAAGATACCTTGGTGATCACTTTTAGAGAATACTAAATGACCAACTAATTACTTTGAAAACTGGTAAAGAAAAAGAAGAATTTGTTCTGCCTTTCCTGTAAGAATTGTGTCCCTGGATTAGCAAATAGACGATAAGAAGATTGTCTTAAAGAAGAATTCCAACTAATAAGTGAAGACACATAGATAGAATGAGGATACCATAGGACACCACACTTTGTAACTGCTAGTGAACAAGAGATTTGATAATGATTGCTGTCACAAAAAGAGAGACAAGCAGACATTACGTTCCCCCAACAGATGTCCATAACACCAGTTGCAAAATGTTCTTGTCAGAAAGATTTAATATAAACCTGATGGAGCCTCTTGATTTCCTATGTACAGAAAATACAGGGGATGGAGGCACATGATAAATGATACCATGGGAACATAATCAGCAGAATCTGGCCTGTAGATTAACCAAGAAAAGCAACCCAAGTTTTTCAACCAAAAAAAAAAAAAAAAAAAAATGCAAAAATAAAGAATGAGAGATTGAGAGAGGGAGTAATAGACTAAAAGAGACCTGAGGGGCATATTTATGTATCACAATGTGTGGACTTTGTTTGGGTCCCAACTCAAACTGTAAAAATAATTTTAGGAAAATCAAGGAAATATGAGCACTGATTGGATATTCAGTTATATTGTGGGCTAATTATTGATGTGTTGGGAGTATAATGATGTTGTGGTTCAAGTTTTAAAAAGAGAGGGCATGTTTTTTAGATCCATATATTGAAATATTTACAGATGTAATGAGGTAGTGTTTGCTGTCTTAGATAACAAAATAAAGGAGCAGGGAGGACAAGTAGGTGGGTTAATATGGGAAATAAGACTGGGCATGGAGTTGGTAATTTTTGAAGTTGAATGGTGGGAACATGGGTACCTGGGAGGTTCATTATATGATTCTACTTTTATATATATTTAAACTTTTAACAAAAAAGTGGTTTTGTAATGATGATATCAGAATAAATATAAAGAGTTTTAATCTTTCTTTTCTTCCTCCTTCCCTTCTTCCTCCTTCCTTTCTTCCTTCTTCCTTTCCTCCTCACCCTTTCCTTCCTCTCCCCTCCCCTTCCAATTCCTTCCTTCCTCTTCTTTCTTCCAGTGGGTTGTTTGGAGGTGGTGCCCTTGAGGTGTGATACCCCACTTTGGGGACCTTTGCTCTTGTCCCCTATGCAGCATCACCTCTCAACCTGGGGCCCAGGGAGGCTTGACCATGAGAAGCATCTCTTCCATCCAGGAACCAAGGTCTGTGCTGCATCTCCAAGCCTGCAGAGAAATGATGTGTGACAGCCCACCTTGACAAATCAGCACTGCTTACAGCCCCACCACCAGAATGCCTTCACTCTGTCCAACTCCAATTCCCTTTAAAGCAATGGAATGAATCTGCTTTCCAAGATCCCTTCAGAAGGAAAGATTTGCATTGTTTAAAGGAGAAGAAAAATCAGATGTTTAAGAGAAAGGAAAAAGACAAAGTCTCCTTTCGAGAAGTAACAACTCTGCCAGCTTACTTAGGTCATGAAATAATGCTGTTGGCAATGACTTTGGGGTGCTCTATCACAGTCTCAGTACACTTTCTCCCCCAGGGCAGTATTTTATAGTTACTGCTTCTATGTCCCATTGGCTCAGACATAATTTATTATTTGTTTACATGTTTCACTTACTCTGCTAAGGTGGAAGTCCAGTGATGCATTATTACTGAGAGCATCAGTGTGTGTGTGTGTGTGCGCGTGTGTGTCTGTGTGTGTGTGTGTCTGTGTGTGTGTATGTGTCATTGAAAGACTCAAGGAGATCTGACAGCTGCAACTTTTCAGAGCACAAGTGGCCTCCTCAGGTCTACAAGAGCCTCCCTGGGCTCTTGGCTCAGATCAAATGTGTTCTATGTCCCTGTAGTTAGTTCCTTCTACTTCTCTGAGGAGCAAGACAATTCCAGGAAGACACAGGCTCCCCGGGACTGTGACTTTCTATTCACTCCTTTGACTTGTCTTCCTGTGTAATGATCAAAGTCCTCCCATTTCTGGGGGGAACGTGCACAGTTTACACAGCACTTTCTTCACGACAATAGCATAAAGAAAATAATACCTGCCCTTTATCTCCACATGAGACACAGAGAGGTCAAGGACGTGTGCAAGTTCAAAGAGCAAGAGTGGAATCCGGCGGGGACCAGCACCCCATGATGGAAGGGGAATCATCGTGGCTGGCCCAGTCACTTACAGCTCTTTGACCTGGGGCAGGTCAAGAAAAGCTCAGGTTCTTCACCTGCTAAAAGATGGAAGTGATAGTGCTTACTGCACAGGGCTGTTTTAGAAATAAAATAGATTTCTAAAAATGCTCAGCAAAATGACTGGCATGTAATAAACGTGCAATAAATGCTACCAACATTAATGGTCTTTTCAAAGCATTGTGTTTACAAAAGCTTTGGCGCCTTATAATAAGAATGGTAGTAGGCGACTCTTTTGTAGTATAATAATAATGATAATAATAAAATAATAGGTGGCTTACAGGCATCATTTGAAGTCCCTATGTGCATTAACCCTTTCATGTGTTATTAAGTCCTTTATGCATTTTTGCCACAACAAACCTATGTGGTAGGTAGCATTAGTACTCCCCTATTAGAGATGAAGGACACAGATGGTAGTTAGGTTTAAGTAACCTGGCCTTTTACAAAGAATTAGTCCACATCTGAAGTGTTTCTCTGCTCTTTACTGTCCTCGTTCAGGGAGCATGGAACTGTGATCCCCGCCACCACCATCCATCAGCACCTGCTGAGAACTCAACAACCTCCCTGGCTTCCCCCTCTAGTAGTAAAGTTCATGATTTTATGTGTCAGGTGCTCTTTGGGAGAGGAAACCACGGCCCAGAGGGATTAGCGACTTGCCCAAATCCACGTGGGGAGCTGGATTTAGAAGCGGCCTGAGGATCAAGTCCGTGTTCTCACTCTCCCTTCCGTGTCCCCGTGATGCTGTAAGAATGCACAGGGCCTTGGGACCTCGGTCCTCCCTGCTGCCTGCAGCCCCAGGGTTTTAGTAGGCTTGAACTCCCGCACGCAGCCGCTGCAGCCGTCGGGGCCAGAGGGACAGAAAAGTTCCATAGGGGGCGCCTGGGAGCCCAGGTGGGCGCAGAACTCCTGCCTTCCCTCCCTCCGGGCCCAGCCGACAGGGAGGGGTTAGGAATTTAATCCTCCGCATTCCAGCCAGGGTTCCTGTGACATAATGAGGCCCAAGGAGGGATCTCGAGTGACTTGTCAGCAGAACCCCCAAAGGGATTTTCTATAGATAGCCAGGGCGTGTCTCGGGCTCGGTCCTCTGCGGCAGGAAAGTTCTTTAATGCCAGGGCTGGGCAACGCCGTGCGCAGCAGGTGGGTCGGATGAGGCCCGCCAGGCGCTGGGCCCAGAGGACTCCGCGCCGCTAGGAAGGGTGTGGCAGCCGGGGAGGGGACGCAAGGAGCCCGGGCCAGGAGAGGGAATTCCAACTATGGCGTTTTGGAGAAAACTATTTAGCTATTTGCCCTCGCTGACCCCACCCCACGTTGGGACTGCGGCTGCAAGGAGAGATCCCAAATACTGAGCCTCACACAGCCTTTGATGCTGGCTCTGGAAAGATTCTGTGGCATGAACCCGGCTCTCTTTGGGGAGAGAGACGTGTTTGGAATGTTGGTGTCTGGAGTGGTGTGATTGGAGGCTTGAGGTTTCAGAGTTCCTTAATTTGCATGGCCATGCACCAAGGTTATTATTTTCCACGATAGAGGATTGAAATTTGAAACTCTGTTTACCTTCCAGATACCAAACAAGCAACATTCCTATCAATAATGCCACATAAATAACGGCATGATAGCCGAGAATCCTGTCATTAGTAATGTGTGTGTGTATATATATACACACACACACACACACACACATATATATATTCATTCTGTTTGCTGGTGGAAACGGATTCTCAGAAGCTATGCATATATTTTACATAAAATAATAGCTAAGCTGCCAAGGGCTTTAACGATATAATTTCATCATGGGATTCTGGGCTCTTTGGTTTATGCCGCCATCAGAACCTCAAGACAGAATTAATTCATGTAACTGGGACAAACCCAAATACTGTTTTCCCATTCCCCTTATAAGTGAACTCAACTATTTTAATTGGCCAAACATTTGGTGGGTAGGGTATAGCATGGAGAAAAGCCTATCTACTATATTCATTAGCGTCCTAATAAATTCATTAGAGGCAGCATATTGTTGTTTTAAAAACATGAAGTTTGCTTCAAATAGCCTGGGTCTGAATCCTCACTTGGCCTTAAAGCTATGAAAACTTGGGCAAGTTATTATCCTGGAGCCTCCATTTCCTCATCTGTAAAACGTGGGTGCCGATCCCTAGCTCTCAGCATGGTTGAGCCATGATTAAATGGCTCTTGATTAAATGCTACTGGAACTGATGGAATGTATGAATTTAATACCCATCAAAGGTCCTTTGCACAGTACCTGGAGCCTACAGTAAATGTCAATAGATGGCTACTTTATTATTAGCTCAATGGCAAAAGCAAAACATCCTTGAAACTGTTCCCTGACACCATGAAGGCCCAAGAATCTTAGCCACTTCCCTCCAGAAGCTTCTCTTTTTAGCTCCTAGATTCCCCAGATGCTCCACATTTGTAAGTTGTATTATTCCCAGCCAGAGAGCAGGGTGGCAGCCCCCACCCTGTCTGGAATCCCAGAAACACCTCTGAGATTCTGACTTAGTGCAGCTGCCTGTTACAAATAATTCGGGAAACATGCAACAAAACATATCGCAGCTCCACAGAAAGGTCTGAAGAGTGGACCTCATGTGTCTGTCACGGATCTGCTTTCTCCTGCAGAAGAGCCAAGGCAGGGCTCTGCCTGGAAGAGTACCCCCCGGGCTCCTCAGTGAGAAGCTCATGTGCCTCCCAACGTCTGTTACAGTGCTACCTTGTCATGGTGGATAGAAGGGTTTCTCTCTAGATGTACACACAATTCTTGCCTGTGAGTAGACCTTAGCTTTGTAATACTGGATAAGATTATGGCTTCAAGTCTTGCCTCCATTCTGTACTAGCTGTGTGACCTTGGGTGAGGAACTTTAGCATTTTTGAGCGTGTTTATTCTTAAATCTGCAAGATGAAAAGAATGGTAAGCCTCTCACTAGATGGCTGGGTAGAATAAATGGGTTATCACAGGTAAAATGACCAGTATAACTTCTGGCACAGCGCAGAGGGAGATAAGGCTGAATGCCCTTTCAGAGAGAAGAATTATTGAAGCCCATAGCCAGGTAAGCAAGACTTTCACCCTCACAAGCAGCCCAATTATTGATACCACTCCCTTTCCCAAGGCTTTCTCCAAGTATGCTAAACTAAGTGACCTGAAGTCTTTTTAGGGATCCTGTTGCTGTTAACAATCAAAGGGAGGGGAAATTTTATTTAAAACATGTTTGTTTGCTTTTTTCTGGTTGAAATATGGTCACCCTTTTTTCCAGCACCGAAAGTCCCAGTTGATCGGGGGTAGCATTAGAGTTTTTAAATATTCCTTGCCAACCAATGGCAATGGACAATCATTGGAGAAGGGCAGGGGCGTGCCCCACAGGCTGCTGGTGGGGTCCCATGGAGGCTGCGTGTTGAGATTTTCCTTCCTAACCCACTGACTGTAGCTTGGTAATAGCCAAGAATTGGGGTTGGATTTATACAATCTCAACCCTTTTCTCCTTATTTTATGCAGCTTTTTGTTATGTGCCTTTGTTCTCTCTGAAAATATTTTCTTCTCACCTCTATGAGTAAACTGGTCACAGTCATTTTTAGGAACTGTGAATGTAGTTGAATTTATTTGCAGGTCAACTCTGCAGCTGCCAAATGCCCAAAACAGATCATTGGAGAGAAAGAATTCTAGCTACAGAGGAAAATAAATGTAGACTTTCTTGGTTTTGCCTCTAAAGTGGATACTATGCCTGTTAAGTCCTGTGTATTTCCCCCCACAGCACCTAGAACTGTTCTCCCCAGTGACTGGCATTTCATACATAGGACTGTCTAACTTAAGGTTCAGGAAGGGACTAGAGGCATATGGAGTGGGGAGGGGTCTGCAGAAAATAGATTTTCCTCTTTTTAGTAACTTGTTGTTTGCAATTGACACCATTATACACCCCAGAGAACTAAGTATATAGTTTGTAGTAAATCATTCAAAGAAAGTGTCAATCAATATACAAGATGCTGCATAACATAGCCATCAGATACTCATTTTTTTTTTTTTTGAGATAGAATCTCACTCTATCATCCAGGCTGGAGTGCAGTTGCGTGATCTTGGCTCACTGCAACCTCCGCCTCCCCGGTTCAAGTGATTCTCCTGCCTCAGCCTCCAGAGTAGCTGGGACTACAGGTGCGCACCACCACGCCCGGCTAATTTTTTTGTGTTTTTAGTAGAGACAGAGTTTCACCATGTTAGCCACGCTGGTCTTGATCTCCTGACGTCATGACCCACCCACCTCGGCCTCCCAAAGTGTTGGGATTACAGGCGTGAGCCACTGCACCCAGCCACTCTTTTAGACTGTAATCACCAAAGACGTTGAGCCTTCACTGTTCTGCTTTCTATCATCCCTAGCACTACGTTACATATGTATAGGCTCAAAAAAAAAAAAATGCTATTAGATATTGACGATAATGTTAGAAAGAACACTGAGCTGGGATTGCTCTCATATTTGTAATGAACCAGCATGTCTCTTTGGTTAGTCTCTTGGCTCTTCTGGATTTCAGTTATATTTATAAAATAACCAGATTATTGCCTCAAACTTTTTAACCATCAAAAAACTTATTGGACACCCTCCCTCAAGCTTACCACCTCATTCATTTGCTTAACAAATATTTACTGAGCACTTACTATGTATCAGTCATGTGTCTAAAGGTTGGATATATAATTTATGAGAAAAACAGAAGCAGTTCTTGCCCTCATGAAGCTTATAGTCTAGTGGGAGAGACAGACATGAAACACACAGTCATGCACATAGAAATACAATCATAAACTGTGTTAAGTACGCTGAAGGGAAACAGGGATCTATGGAAGCCTGATTAGGAGCTGGGGGAGCAGATAAAAGACTTAGAGCTGTTTTATGTTTGCTTGTTTGTTTTCCTTTCCTTTCTTTCTTTCTTTTTCTTTTTCAAGTGATAGAGTCTCACTCTGTCACCCAGGTTGGAGTGCAGTGGCACGAACGTAACTCACTGCAGCCTTGAAATCCTGGGCTGAAGTGATTCTCCCGCCTCAGCCTCCCAAGTAGCTGGGACTGCAGGCATACATATGGCTGTATTTTTTAATGTTCTTTTAGAAGCCACATAATGATAAAGTGTTACTGTCAATTGAGTAATGCTTTAACATTATTTGTATTTTAGTAATCATAACAGCATCTATATATACATGTGGAAAATTATAGTTTGTATATGCATGAGTTCATTATTCAGTCTAGAATTGTAGATGCTTTGCACACATGGACGCCCAGTATCCTGCAAACTTGACAGCCTCCTGGATGACTGGGGACCCTTAACCAGAATATTCCTCATTTTCCACTGGTTCTCATGGCAACTTGCAGGGCTTCTCAAGGGAGATCTTAAAGAAAAATGATTCCCTGCTCAGGGTTCACATTAACACTGAGTGAAGGCTGGGACAGCCCTTTCCACCACAATCGCCAGCATACCCAACCACTTTCAACCACAGATAAGTGGTCTGACCAGTTTGGTCCATCTCCCCACTAGTGTGCCAAGTTTGCTTACCTCCAGGCTGATTTGATCTAAATCAAGCCCAACATTTAAAACTATATCAAGCTCTGTCAATAGTTGGGAAGAGGAGGCAGCAAGGGCCTCTTTGGCTGTGTACCCTGCACCCCTGAACGTAAACGTTTTCAGTCTGTATTTTCTCTCTCAGTGCTCACCTAGGTCACTGCATGTTACATCCCAGAGGAACATATGTGTTTCTTCCCTAGTGCCCTCCTAGCTACGTAAATGGCTGTACATATTTGATTTATGTTTCCAGATTATAGTATTTGAGGCTTTCTGTCAAGCCCCTCCTTGGAAGTAGAAGTTTGCAATATTCTAATCTTTCTTGCATAACCAGGGATCCATGAATTCAGATAAGAAGCTGGGTCCACCATGAGAACCATCGCCTTTAATAGGCAAAACCACCTAAGGGCAAATGAGAAACTCAAAGTCCGCTTGCCTCTGCTAGTTCCTTTCAGGAGGAGGAGGGAAAGAGGAGGTTCAGTCTGTGTGAGGCCCAGGAATGAAGCTGGGGCAGTTCAGTCCCTTACCTGGAAAAGATGTGTAGAAAAGGAAGGTCCTTGCATTGTTGGTAATACCTCCCTTCCACCCCAAATCCCTGGAGGGCAGAGAGATGATGTCTTTGTCATAGAGCTGCAGTGGTTAGCTCAGTGGGCACACAATCACTGTTCAGGAGTGAATAGTTCTGGAAAGGTAATGGGACTAGATCACTAACCCAGGCAAGTGGACAGAAATCAGCTCCCAAAATACAAGCAGCTGAAGTCTTAAGGTAGAGAAGCAAAGGAAGGTAAGTCAGACAAGTCAAGGAGAAGACAGGAGGGAGGACTTCAGACAGCACTGCTCCATTTCACTAGCCCATGGTAGGGTGAACAAGATGCTTCAGAAAACACAGTGCAAGCACGTGTGCATCTGGATACACTGGAGCTGAGTGCTCCTGTTACAAAAAGACTGTTCACTTTGCAGAAGGTTTGACTTCTTTCCTTTTCTTTGGAGATGTCTCATACTCATTTTAAATGCTGTTGCATTTACAATGCATTTTTTAGAGACTACCCCCTAGGACATTTCAAACATGTAAAGGGCACATTTACCTGTCACATGGGCTATTTATGTTTGCTCAGAAAAATGCCACATTTTAGTTTAGTTTCTATTTAGAGTATGACTTATTTGTATAATTTTTTTGTTTTTCCTGGAGTTTCTGATTGCTTCATTGTTGTTTTTGTTGATAGAAGAGACATATACCTTTATTATTACATTCAGCTTTTACTCATTTTTCATACTCCTGGGAATTCATTCCATTCTTCTTGGATTCCATTGATATTCTGTTTTAATTCAGACTAACTGCTTGCTAGGTCATCTGACAACAGTTGGATTCCATCAAAATCTCAAACAGGAGTGAAGTGAATAAGTACTTGTAGGTAACTGGTGAGTACAGGCAGATGGAATAGTTAAAATAGTGCTCAACCTTTGCACTGTGCTTCACAGTTCACAACGCACTTTCTCACTTGGACTTCCTTGACCTTCACCAAGGCTCTGTGAATCAGGCACTGCACTTAGTCTTGGAAGAACTGGGTTCAAATCCCAACTCTGCCCCTTACCAGCCACAGGCCAGTGTGAGCTGGGATGATTCACCTCACCTATCTGAGCCCCTACTTTTTCTCACTTTATTATGAATATGTCATTTATTTTGTGACCAACTTTTGTATTCACATGGCTATGAAATGGGTTTCCAAGACTTAAATTTAAGTTTTATCAGAATGATTCATGCACTTGATTAAAATGTCAAATCATCCAGAGGTTTCATAATGTAAAGAAACAGTCTCCTTGCTCCTTGTCTCCCCATCCTTATTTTGCTTCCCACAGAAGACAGCCTTTAAACAGTTTCTGTTTTTAGCACTTGTGGTTTCTTACTCCATCTCCAAATGGTATGTTTACATTGGCTATGTCTTGATCAACAACCTTGGTAGACATTATCTACCCACTTCCTTTTAGGGTAGATAAAGTTTTAATTCATGTCCCCCACTCTCTTGCAAGTTTTGGAAGTTCTGGCTATTTTAGTTTCTGAGTTACAGTTGTAACTGTAGACAAACCTCTAACTGTTGTTTCATCAACAGTCAATGATACCTTTGGTTCCTAATTTTGTAAGATGAAGACAGAAGCATTATGTCTCTTTCCTCTACCTCTCTACTCTTCTACCTCCCAAATTCTAGATACTCTGTAACCACAATTAAGTTTCCCCTGCTTTGTTTATAGGTTGATTCTAAAAATTGAAAACCAAAAAACAGTGGTCACATTATGACTTTGTAAATATTGTTAATTACAGAGCTAAGCAATGTGCGGTGATTACATTTCTTCTCCATAGTTCCAATGTTATGACCCCGGTGCAAAATGTTTCTAGCATCAGGAACAAATAGTCGTCTTTCTCCTACTCATCCATTGCTCAGAAAAATGCCACATTTTAGTTTAGTTTCTATTTGGACTGACTTATTTGTACACTTTTTTTTTCCTGAAATTTCTGATTGTTTTGTTGTTGTTTTTAATGATAGAAGAGACATATACTTCATTATCACATTCAGCTTTGATTCATTCTTTGTAGTCCTGGGAATTCATTTCATTCTTCTTGGATTCCACTGACATTCTGTTTTAATTCAGACTAATTGCTTGCTAGGTCAACTGACAATAGGGAATCAGGAATTTCCTGGATGAATTATATTATTTCTTTTATTATTTTTTTTAAACCGTCCATTGTCTGGGATTTTGCCTTAGTTTTTCTAGGGCTGATCCACTCAAGTAACTTCCTCAGAAAGGGTATATAGGAGTTAACTTCATTCTTGACTATTTGAAACTGTATTGTGCACTCACACTTAAATGCTTGCTTAGTTTGATACAGAATTCTATTAATAATTTGCTTTCAAAACTTTCAAAGACTTTATTGTACTGCATTTTGGCATCTGTGCATTGTGAATTAGAAATGTGATACCACTCTGATTATCTTTCCTTTGCAAGGAACTTACTTTTTTCCCTTTAGAACCTCTTAGAATCTTCTGATTCCTGATGTTCTGAAATTCCACAGTGAAGGTGTCTTAGCAGAAGAACTATTTCTTTTTCTTTTCTTGCTGGGAATTTGGCAGCCCTTGTATTTTGAAAGTTCTGAGACTTTTCTTCTATTATTTCCTTGATTACATTCCCTTTGGTTTTCACTGTTCTCTGTTTTGTACTCCCAAAAGTCATCAGATGCCAATTCTTCAAAGTCAATGCCAAGATTGGTCTTTTGTGCCTGTTTTCTTCATAATTTTGATCTTTTTCTCTTTTTTCTCTATGTTCTGGAAGATTTTCCTCAACTTTTTATTCCATTATTTATATAAACTTTGCAATCTTTTTTTTTTTTTTTAATTTCTGAGAATTCTGTTCTGGTTTCTGATTATTTTATTTGATTTTATTTTATTTTTTCTATCCCTCTCTGAGCCAATATGCATGCCACTGGCTTGATTATCTCTCACTTCCATGGAAATGTGGCAGGGAACCAAATAATACCAGAAGGTAGAATATCTGAAAATTTAGAAATGGCAATCGCTATTTCATTACTAATGATTTCCAACTCCTATGACTATTTTGGAAGAAATAATTGACAATGAAGTTACTCTGAGATAGGGGAAAAGAAAGCCTATCTAAAACTCCTAAGAAGAAAGAAAAGTCCGTTTTTCTCCTCTCAAAACTTTTTGTCAGGACTGATCTTCAGCTGGGAAACAAGACAGAAAGAGACTTACTGGGATTTAAGGCCAGTGCCTATTCTGTGCAGTTCTGTCTGCTCTGGTTGGTTGGTGATGCTGTACCAGATAAGTGTTTAAATATCACAAATGGTCCTTCCTTAGGCATAAATGCTAAGGAAAATTATAAACCTGTTAATGGCAATAAGAAAAAGTACTAATTATTTTGATTTTTTTTTCTGATGGATAGCATACTTTTTATTTTTACCTCTAAGAGCAGAACATGATACCTAAAAATCTGCCTGCACTCACAGGCAGATGTAAACTAAAACATCAGCAACATAAAACTGAAATGAAACAGGAATATAAACAGAACATGTAGAAAAGACAAAAACAAATAATCACACATCAAGTCTCCAAGAAACAAAACAGATGAAAATGTAGTGTGTGAGGCTTTTTGAAATCCGAATGAAATTTGGGGAAAACAGGGCACACATTATAGAAATATCTTTTTGTCTCATATGTCTTGCTATTAGTCATAATAAACATAATTGCTAACATAGATTTCCATGTGCCAGGGACGATTTTATGTATTTTACTTACATAAACTAGTTTATTTCTTACAACAAACCTAAATGATTATTATCACCATTTTCAGATATGAAAACTCTAGCTAGTCATTTTTCCTCTGTTGAAAGTTTTCACTTGCCTTGGGATAAGACAATATTATATACATGTTTTTGATGTCGCTTTTAGGTGCTACATGTGAGATCATGCAGTATTTGTTTTCCTGTGTCTGACTTATTTCACTTAACATAATGTCCTCCAGGTTTACCCATGTTGCTGCAAATGGCAGGGTTTCTTCCTTCTTTAAGGCTGAATAATATTTCAGGTTGATTCCATATTTTGGCTTGGCCAGGCTGGTCTTGAACTCCTTTGGCTATTGTGAATAATGCTGCAATGTATATGGGAGTGTATATATCTCTTTGACATACTGATTTAATTTCCTTTGGACATATACCCAGTAGTGAGATTGTTGGATCATATGATAGTTCTATTTTTAATGTTTTGAAGAACCT
This sequence comes from Piliocolobus tephrosceles, assembly GCF_002776525.5. NCBI lineage: Eukaryota > Metazoa > Chordata > Mammalia > Primates > Cercopithecidae > Piliocolobus > Piliocolobus tephrosceles. The sequence continues at coordinate 37,796,127 of NC_045436.1, read as the reverse complement.
CCATACTGTTTTCTGTAGTGGTAGTACTAATTTACATTCCCACCAACAGTGTGCAAGGGTTCCTTTTTTCTCCCCACCTTTGCCAGCACTTACCTTTTTTTCTTTTTCTTTTCCTTTTTTTCTTTTTTTTTTTTTGTGACGGAGTCTCACCCTATCATCCAGGCTGGAGTGCAGTGGTGCTACCTCGGCTCACTGCAAACTCCATCTCCCAGATTCATGTGATTCTCTGCCACAGCCTCCTGAACAGCTGGGATTACAGGCACCCGCCACCACACCTGGCTAGTTTTTGTATTTTTCATAGAGACAGGGTTTCACCATGTTGGCCAGGCTGGTCTTGAACTCCTAACCTCCGGTGATCCATCTGCCTTGGCCTCCCAAAGTGCTGGGCTTACAGGCATGAGCCACTGCACCTGGTCATCTTTTGTGTTTTTGATAATGGCCATTTTAACAGGTATGAAGTGATATCTCATTATGGTTTTAATCTGCATTTATCTGATGATGAGTGATGAGCAATTTTTCATATACCTATTGGTCATTTGGATGTATTCTTTTGAGAAATGTCTGTGTCAGTCCATTTTTTAAAAATCAAGTTATTTGTTTTCTTGTTATTATTTGAGTTCTTTATATATTTTGGATATTAACTCATTATCAGATGTATGATTTGTAAATATTTCCTCCCAGTCGATAGATTGTCTCTTCACTCTGTTGATTGTTTCCTTGGCTATGCAGAAGCTTTTTAGTTTGATGTAATCTTATTTGTCTATTTTCAGTTTTGTTGCCTTTGCTTTTGGGATATTTATATCATGAAGCTTTTATCCTATATTTTTTTCCTAAGAGTTTATAGTTTCAGGTCATACATTTAAGCCTTTAATACATTTTGAGTTGACTTTTGTATATGGTGTGAATAAAGGTCTAATTTTATTCCTCTGCATGAGAATGTCCAATTGTCCCAACACTATTTTTTGAAGAGACTATCCTTACCCTATTGTGTGTTCTTGGTACTTTTGTTGAAAATCAATTGACTGCAAATATGTGGATTTATTTCTAGGCTCTCTATTCTGTTCAATTGCTCTATGTGTCTGTTTTTTTGCCAGTACCAAACAGAGTTGGTTACTATAGCTTTGTAATATATTTTGAAGTCAGGTAGTGTGTTATTTCCAGCTTTGTTCTTTTTGCTCGAGATTGCTTTGGCTATTTGGGAGTCAAAGGACTTTAGAATTTTTACACATTTCTGTAAAAAAAAAGTCATTGGAATTTTGATAGGGATTGCATTGAATTTGTAGATCACTTCGGGTAGTATGGACATTTTAACAATATTAATTATTCCAATTCATGAACACAGGATATCTTGCCATTTATTTGTGTCTTCTTTAATTTCTTTCATCAATTTTCTTTTTTAAGATTTCTTTAATTTAAAAATTTTTTTTATTATACTTTAACTTCTAGGGTACATGCATACAATGTGCAGGTTTGTTACATATGTATACATGTGCCATGTTGGTGTGCTGCACCCATTAACTCATCATTTACATTAGGTATATCTCCTAATGCTATCCCTCCCCCATCCCCCCACCCCACAACACGTCCTGGTGTGTGATATTCCCCTCCCTGTGTCCAAGTGTTTTCATGTTCAATTGCCATCTGTGAGTGAGAACATGCAGTGTGTGGTTTTTTGTCCTTATGATAGTTTGCTGATAATGATGGTTTCCAGTTTCATCCATGTCCCTGCAAAGGACATGAACTCATCCTTTTTTATGGCTTCGTAGTATTCCACGGTGTATATGTGCCACATTTTCTTAATCCAGTCTATCATTGATGGACATTTGGGTTGGTTCCAAGTCTTTGCTATTGTGAATAGTGCCGCAATAAACATACGTGTGCATGTGTCTTTATAGCAGCATGATTTATAATCCTTTTGGTATATACCCAGTAATAGGATTGCTAGGTCATATGGTATTTCCAGTTCTAGATCCTTGAGGAATTGCCACATTGTCTTCTACAATGGTTGAACTAGTTTACAGTTCTACCAACAGTGTAAAAGTGTTCCTGTTTCTCCATCTCCTCTCCAGCATCCGTTGTTTCCTGACTTTTTAATGATCGCCATTCTAACTGGTGTGAAATGGTATCTTATTGTGGTTTTGATTTGTATTTCTCTGATGGCCAATGATGATGAGCATTTTTTCATGTGTCTGTTGGCTGCATAAATGTCTTCTTTTGAGTATTGTCTGTTCATATCCTTTGCCCACTTTTTGATGGGATTGTTTGTTTTCTTCTTGTAAATTTATTTGAGTTCTTTGTAGATTTTGGATATTAGCCCTTTGTCAGATGAGTAGATTGCAAAAATGTTTTCCCATTCTGTAGGTTGCCTGTTCACTCTGATGGTAGTTTCCTTTGCTGTGCAGAAGCTCTTTAGTTTAATTAGATCCCATTTGTCAATTTTGGCTTTTGTTACCATTGCTTTTGGTGTTTTAGACACAAAGTCCTTGCCCATGCCTATGTCCTGAATGGTATTGCCTAGGTTTTCTTCTAGGGTTTTTATGGTTTTAGGTCTAACATTTCAGTCTTTCAATCCATCTTGAATTAATTTTTATAAGGTGTAAGGAAGGGATCCAGTTTCAGCTTTCTACATATGGCTAGCCAGTTTTCCCAGCACCATTTGTTAGATAGGGAATCCTTTCCCCATTTCTTGTTTTTGTCAGGTTTGTCACAGATCAGATGGTTGTAGATGTGTGGTATTATTTCTGAGGGTTCTGTTTTGTTCCATTGGTCTATATCTCTGTTTTGGTACCAGTACCATGCTGTTTTGGTTACTGTAGCCTTGTAGTATAGTTTGAAGTCAGGTAGCATGATGCCTCCAGCTTTGTTCTTTTGGCTTAGGTTTGACTTGCCAATGCAGCTCTTTTTTGGTTCGATATGAACTTTGAAGTAGTTTTTTCCAATTCTGTGAAGAAAGTCATTGGTAGCTTGATGGGGATGGCATTGAATCTATAAATTACCTTGGGCAGTATGGCCATTTTCACGATATTGATTCTTCTTATCCATGAGCATGGAATGTTCTTCCATTTGTTTGTGTCCTCTTTTATTTCGTTGAGCAGTGGTTTGTAGTTTTCCTTGAAGAGGTCCTTCATATCCCTTGTAAGTTGGATTCCTAGGTATTTTATTCTCTTTGAAGCAATTGTGAATGGAAGTTCATTCATGATTTGGCTCTCTGTCTGTCTGTTATTGGTGTATAAAAATGCTTGTGATTTTTACACATTGATTTTGTATCCTGAGACTTTGCTGAAGTTGCTTATCAGCTTAAGGAGATTTTGGGCTGAGACGATGGGGTTTTCTAGATATACAATCATGTCATCTGCAAACAGGGACAATTTGACTTCCTCTTTTCTTAATTGAATACCCTTTATTTCTTTCTCCTGCCTGATTGCCCTGGCCAGAATTTCCAACACTTTGTTGAATAGGAGTGGTGAGAGAGGGCATCCCTGTCTTGTGCCAGTTTTCAAAGGGAATGCTTCCAGTTTTTGCCCATTCAGTATGATATTGGCTGTGGGTTTGTCATAAATAGCTCTTACTACTTTGAGATACGTCCCATCAATACCTAACTTATTGAGAGTTTTTAGCATGAAGGGCTGTTGAATTTTGTCAAAGGCCTTTTCTGCATCTATCGAGATAATCATCTGGTTTTTGTCTTTAGTTCTGTTTATATGCTGGATTACATTTCTTGATTTGCGTATATTGAACCAGCCTTGCATCCCAGGGATGAAGCCCACTTGATCATGGTGGATAAGCTTTTTGATGTGCTGCTGGATTCGGTTTGCCAGTATTTTACTGAGGATTTTTGCATCGATGTTCATCAGGGATATTGGTCTAAAATTGTCTTTTTTTGTTATGTCTCTGCCAGACTTTGGTATCAGGATGATGTTGGCCTCATAAAATGAGTTAGGGAGGATTCCCTCTTTTTCTATTGATTGGAATAGTTTCAGAAGGAATGGTACCAGCTCCTCCTTGTACCTTTGGTAGAATTCAGCTGTGAATCCATCTGGTCCTGGACTTTTTTTGGTTGGTAAGCTATTAATTATTTGCCTCAATTTCAGAGCCTGTTACTGAGAACAACCTCTTCCTGCTTTAGTCTTGGGAGGGTGTATGTGTTCAGAAATTTATCCATTTCTTCTAGATTTTCTAGTATTTTTTGTTTTATGTAGAGGTGTTTATAGTATTCTCTGATGGTAGTTTGTATTTCTGTGGAATTGGTGGTGATATCCCCTTTATCATTTTTTATTGCGTCTATTTGATTCTTCTCTCTTTTCTTCTTCATTACTCTTGCTAGCAGCCTATCAATTTTGTTGAACTTTTCAAAAAACCAGCTCCTGGATTCATTGATTTTTCGAAGGGTTTTTTGTGTCTCTATCTCCTTCAGTTCTGCTCTGATCTTAGTTATGTCTTGCCTTCTGCTAGCTTTTGAATATGTTTGCTCTTGCTTCTCTAGTTCTTTTAATTGTGATGTTAGGGTGTCAATTTTAGATCTTTCCGGCTTTCTCTTCTGGGCATTTTGTGCTATAAATTTCCCTCTACACACTGCTTTAAATGTGTCCCAGAGATTCTGGTATGTTGTGTCTTTGTTCTCATTGATTTCAAATATTTCTGCCTTCATTTTGTTTATTTCTTTATTTCTGCCTTCATTTTGTTATGTACCCAGTAGTCACTCAGGAGCAGGTTGTTCAGTTTCCATGTAGTTGAGCAGTTTTGAGTGAGTTTCTTAATCCTGAGTTCTAGTTTGACTGCACTGTGGTCTGAGAGACAGTTTGTTATAATTTCTGTTCTTTTACATTTGCTGAAGAGTGCTTTACTTCCAATTATGTGGTCAATTTTGGAATAAGTGCGATGTGGTGCTAAGAAGAGTGTATATTCTGTTGATTTTGGGTGGAGATTTCTGTAGATGTCTATTAGGTCTGCTCGGTGCAGAGCTGAGTTCAATTCCTGGATATCCTTGTTAACTTTCTGTCTAGTTGATCTGTCTAATGTTGACAGTAGGGTGTTAAAGTCTCCCATTATTATTGTGTGGGAGTCTAAGTCTCTTTGTAGATCTCTAAGGACTTGCTTTATGAATCTGAGTGCTCCTGTATTGGGTGCATATATATTTAGGATAGTTAGCTCTTCTTGTTGAATTGATCCCTTTACCATTATGTAATGGCCTTCTTTGTCTCTTTTGATCTCTGTTGGTTTGAAGTCTATTTATCAGAGACTAGGATTGAAACCCCTGCCTTTTTTTGTTTTCCATTTGCTTGGTAGATCTTCCTCCTTCCCTTTATTTTGAGCCTATGTGTGTCTTTGCATGTGAGATGGGTTTCCTGAATACAGTACACTGATGGATCTTGACTCTATCCAATTTGCCAGTCTGTGTCTTTTAATTGGAGCATTTAGCCCATTTACATTTAAGGTTAATATTGTTATGTGTGAATTTGATCCTGTCATTATGATGTTAGCTGGTTATTTTGCTCATTAGTTGATGCAGTTTCTTCCTAGTATCGATGGTCTTTGCAATTTGGCATGTTTTTGCAGTGGCTGGTACCAGTCATTCCTTTCCACGTTTAGTGCTTCCTTCAGGAGCTCTTGTAGGGCAGGCCTGGTGGTGACAAAAATCTATCAGCATTTGCTTGTCTGTAAGGGATTTTATTTCTCCTTCACTTATGAAGCTTAGTTTGGCTGGATATGAAATTCTGTGTTGAAAATTCTTTTCTTTAAGAATGTTGAATATTGGCCCCCACTCTCTTCTGGATTGTAGAGTTTCTACCGAGAGATCCGCTGTTAGTCTGATGGGCTTCCCTTTGTGGGCAACCTGACTTTTCTCTCTGGCTGCCCTTAACATTTTTTCCTTCATTTCAACTTTGGGGAATCTGACAATTATGTGTCTTGGAGTTGCTCTTCTCGAGGAGTATCTTGTGGCATTCTCTGTATTTCCTGAGTTTGAATGCTGGCCTGCCTTGCTAGGTTGGGGAGGTTCTCCTGGATAATATCCTGCAGAGTGTTTTCCAACTTGGTTCCATTCTCCCCATCACTTTTAGGCACACCAATCAGATGTAGATTTGGTCTTTTCACATAGTCCCATATTTCTTGGAGGCTTTGTTAGTTTCTTTTTACTCTTTTTTCTCCAAACTTCTCTTCTCACTTCATTTCATTCATTTGATCTTCAATCACTGATACCCTTCCTTCCAGTTGATCGAATCGGCTACTGAAGCTTGTGCATGCATCACGTAGTTCTCATGCCATAGTTTTCAGCTCCATCAGGTCATTTAAGGACTTCTCTACACTGGTTATTCTAGTTAGCCATTCATCTAATCTTTTCTCAAGGTTTTTAGCTTCTTTGCGGTGGGTTCGAACTTCCTTCTTTAGCTCAGAGACGTTTGACCATCTGAAGCCTTCTTCTCTCAACTCGTCAAAGTCATTCTCTGTCCAGTTTTGTCCCGTTGCTGGCAAGGTGCTGTGTTCCTTTGCAGGGGGAGAAGTGCTCTGATTTTAGAATTTTCAGCTTTTCTGCTCTGTTTTTTCCCCATCTTTGTGGTTTTATCTACCTTTGGTCTCTGATGATGGTGACGTATGGATGGGGTTTTGGTGTGGATGTCCTTTTTGTTTGTTAGTTTTCCTTCTAACTGTCAGGACCCTTAGCTGCAGGTCTGTTAGAGTTTGCTGGAGGTCCACTCCAGACCCTGTTTGCCTGGGTATCAGCAGTGGAGGCTGCAGAACAGTGAATATTACTGAACAGCAAATGTTGCTACCTGATCATTCCTCTGGAAGTTTTGTCTCAGAGGGGTACCTGGCCGTGTGAGGTGTCAGTCTGCCTCTGCCGGAGGCTGCCTCCTAGTTAGGCTACTCAAGAGTCAGGGACCCACTTCAGGAGACAGTCTGTCCATTCTCAGATCTCAAACTCCATGCTGGGAGAACCACTGCTCTCTTCAAAACTGTCAGACAGGGACATTTAAGTCTACAAAGGTTTCTGCTGCCTTTTGTTTGGCTATGCCCTGCTCCCAGAGGTGGAGTCTACAGAGGCAGGCAGGCTTCCTTGAGCTATGGTGGGCTCCACCCAGTTGGAGCTTCCTGGCTGCTTTGTTTACCTACTCAAGCCTCAGCAATGGCAGGTGCCCCTCCCCCAGCCTCACTGCCACCTTGCAGTTGGATCTCAGACTGCTGTGCTAGCAATGAGTGAGGCTCCGTGGGCTTGGGACCCTCCGAGCCAGGCGCGGGGTATAATCTCCTGGTGTGCTATTTGCTAAGACCACTGGAAAAGCGCAGTATTAGGGTGGGAGTTACCCAATTTTCCAGGCGCCATCTGTCACAGCTTCTCTTGGCTAGGAAATGGAATTCCCTAACCCCTTGCATTTCCTCACCCTGCTTCAGCTCACGCTCCATGCACTGCACCCGCTGTCCTGCACCCACTGTCTGACAAGCCCCAGTGAGATGAACCTGGTACCTCAGTTGGAAATGCAGAAATCACCCGTCTTCTGCATCGCTCACACTGGGAACTGTAGACTGGAACTGTTCTTATTCGGCCATCTTGGAACCCTGATTTCTCTTTCATCAATTTTCTAGTCTTTAGTATACGGCCTTTTACTTCCTTGGTCAAGTTTATTTCTAAATATGATTTTTGTAGCCATTGTAAATGGGATTCTTTTCTTGATTTCTCTTTTGGATACTTTGTTGTTAGTGTATAAAACACTACTGATTTTTATGTTGATTTTTTATCCTGCAAATTTGAACTCATTTATTAATTCTAACAGGGTTTTTTGCAGAGTCTTTAGGGTTTTGTATATATAAGATCATGCCCTCTGCAAACAGGGACAATTTAATTTTTTCCTTTCCAATTTGTATGCCTTTTATTTCTTTTTCTTGCCTAAATTGCTCTGGCTGGGACTTTTAAAATTATATTGAACAGAAGTGACAAGAGTGGGTCTCCATGTCTGGTTCCTAATCTTAGAATAAAAGCTTTCAACTTTTCACTATTGAGTATCATTTTAGCTATGGGTTTGTCATATATGGCTTTTTATTATGTTGAGGTACTTTCCTTATATACCTAATTTACTGAGAGTTTTTATCATGAATGGAGTTTAATTTTGTCAAATGTTTTTGCTACATCTATTGAGATGATCATACAGTTTTTATCCTTCATTCTGCTAATGTGGTAGATCACATTTATAGATTTGTGTATATTGAACCATCCTTGCATCCTTGAAATAAATCCCACTGAATTTATGATGAATGATTTTTTTGGTGTGCTGTTGAATTTTGTTTGCTACTATTTTGTTGAGGATTTTTGTACCTGTGCTCATCAGGAATACTGGCTTATAATTTTCTTTTCTTGTAATGTCCAACTCTGGCTTTTGTATTTGGGTAAGGATGGCCTCATAAAACGAAGTTGGAAGTATTATCTCGTCTTTGAGTTTTCTGGAAGAGTTTGATAAGGGTTGTTTTTAGTTCTTTAAATGTTTGGAAAGCCAGTCAATAAAGCCAGTCAGGTCTTGGGCTTTTGTCTTCTTTTCTTTCTTTTTTTAAAATTTGAGATTGGGTCTTGCTATGATGTCTGGGCTGCTTTTGAATTTCTGGACTCAAGTGATTATCCTCCCTTAGTCTCCTGAGTAGGTTGGATTACAGGTGTGTACCCCATGCCCAACCTGGACTTTTCTTTGATGAGAGACTTTTTATTACTGATTTGATTTCCTTAGTTTTATTGGTCTGTTCAAATTTTCTGTTTCTTTTTGACTCAGTCTTGGTAAGTTATATGTTTGTTGGAATTTATCCATTTCTCCTAGGTAATCCAATTTGTTGGTGTATAGTTGTTCATGGTAATCTTTTATGATCCTTTGTATTTCTGTGATATCAGCTTCAATGTCACCTCTTCTGTTTCTTTTTGTTAGCATCCTGTGTTCATTTATGAATAAAATACCTTTAAATCTTTCTGATGTAGGGTGATTGTATATCTTGATTTGTAGGGGACAATCATGGTTTATATCTATTGTCCTGGAATAATTATTAGTAGATCCCCATATCATTCTCAGAATTGTTCCAGGTTAGATAATAAATTAATTACATGGTCACTTTACTCTGAAGGTATTTTTGAATTTTATTTTTAAGTTCTCTTCTATTCTTAAATTATTTCTATTTCTTTAGGGTGATGTTTTCAAGGTTTTTAAACTTTGATTGTCTATTGATATTTAAGAATAAAGAGTTAAGAATTAGTAGTTCTGGATACATGGATAGAACTTGTGGACTGGTAGACTCTGCTTTAGTATGAGTAGGCAGGAAACTAACTCTTGTTCTGGAAATTTCTAAAAGAAAGGATAAAAAGGACTGTTTCTGCAGTATCAATAGTCACATCAGCTGTCCCAGCTTTTTCCAGACCATTTGTATAATTTCTTCAGAGAAAAATGAAGCTTTTTAGAAATGGTGGTAATTTCCTGGCTCTCATGCATTCTGTATGGGGGGACGGGGGGCAATTGTTTTATATACGGACCTTTAATCAATCTCTCTTTTTAGTTCCAGTACTCAGTCCTCCCCTCTGCCTTGCCTGACAACTCAGACCCAGAACCTTTCCCAAATTCTGTGAGGCAGATTGACTTCATCCTCTATTGCAACCCCATACAATTTCCCACTTGCACTTTTTGATTGTCAGAAATTTGCTAAAACCACTCATCCACTGATAGAGCCCCTTCTTCATCTCTTTACTGTTAGGGGTTCATGCCTTTTCCCCATTTACTATTCTTTTTGTGAGGTGTCAGGAGGAAGGAGATGTGCTCAATTAAACATCTTTAACAGGAAAATACTTGTCCTTGCCTCCCCTTTTATAATGAGTATAATGATGCCTTTTCTATGTACTTTTCTGGAAGAAAGTTCTGATTGAACCCCAGTATCCCCTCTCCATTTGTAATAAATGCTCCCCTGTCAATCATCTTTAGCTGGCACCTGGCAACCTGGAAGAATTCTAACCTTCCTTGCAAATAGATGTGGCCATGTGACTGAGCTCTGGCCAACTTGGTATAAATGGAAAGGTCTTGTAGCAGCTGGAACTGTCTTTAAGCGATAGCAAGCATGTACATTTGCTGTCTTATTCATTGCTGCTCTCCCGTCCTGCTGTCTGGACCATAGATGTCACTATTTTAGGCCATGAGGTTGAGGTTACATAAAGAGCCTACATATCAGGCACCATGGAGCCTAATACCAGCCCTATACCTCTCATCTAAACTTATATAAAACAGAAACATTTTGTTTTGCTTAAGGCAATGTTATTTTCAGTTTTCTTTCACCACAGCAAAACAAACAATACAACCTTAAAAGTTATCTACGAGTTACTTAAAAGATGATAATTGTGAAAGTAACTTGTAAACTGTAAAGGGCAAATGTCAAATATTGTTATCATTCCTTGCATTAGATCAGATTTTGAGCTCATCTTCTGCACTAGTTACTTTTGAAGAGAATCCCCCTTAAATTATTTATTTTTATCATCAATAGCTAGCATAGAATTCAATATATTTATTAAATAAGTTTTAGTATATTAAATGTACTTATATTTTTATACATTAAATAGATTTTAAATATATTGAAATTTTGGGATTCCCTTGAATATATTTTTTGAATATATTTTAAATATATTCAATGTATTTATTAAATGAATATATTTTAAATATATTCAATGTATTTATTAAATGAATATATTTATTAAGTCAATGTTAACATATTGGATACATGATTTTAGTAAGTTATTACAGTTGACCCTTGAACAATGCAGGGATTGGGAACACCAACACCCCATATAGTCAAAAATCTGCATATAACTTTTGGCTTCCCCGAAACTTAAGTACTAATAGTCTACTTTTGACCAGAAGCTTTCCCAGGAACATAAACATTTGATTGATTTGTATGTTTTATGTATTATATATAACAACATAACATAATTTTTATATGTATTATATACTGTGTGCTTACAATAAAGTAAGTTAAAGAAAAGAAAATGTTATAGGAAAGTCATAAGAAAAATATATTTACTTTTCATCAAGTGTAAGTGGATCATCATAAAGGTTTTCATCCTTATTGTGTTCACACTGAGCAGGCTGAGGAAGAGAAGGAAGAGGAGGAAGAGAGGAGGTGGTCTAGCTGTCCCAAGAATGGTAGAGACAGAAGAGGTAGAGGAGGTGGAAGGGGAGGCAGGAGGGACAGGTACACTCGTTGTAACTGCTATGGAAAAAAATCCTTGTAAAAGTGCATACATGTGTTCAAACTTGTGTTGTTTAAAGATGAACTGTAGTTCTTTAAAATAATGTCGAAACCATAAAAAGGCAAAAGAAAAGGGTTAACATATTTTCAATTCATTAATCTCCTTAATAAAAATTTTCTAAAAATAGAAAAAAATCCCAAAAATTCAATAGAAAAAATGAGCCAGGAACATGACATTGAAGACAAATGCAAATGGTCTTTAAATACACGAGGATGTTCACAACCTCACTGGCAACAAGATACAGGCAAATGAAAAGCCACAGTAAAATACAGTTCCCCATCTTCCAGATTAGCAGAAAATCAAAAGTTTACCACCATCCTCTGTTGGTGAGACTGTGGGGACAGACATCCTCATACATGGTCGGTGAGAATGCAAAATCATGCTACTACTTCATGATAGGAACCTGGAAATAGCTACCAAAATTGCAGAAACATTCACCCCTTCACCCAGCAGTCCTGCTTCTGGGAATCCACTCAGCACACCTGACATGTGCACAAGGTTATTTATTACAGCAACGTAACGGCAAAAGACTGGAAGCAACCCAAATATTCATTGATGGGGGGCTATTTAAATAAATTATGGTGCAACATACAACAAAATACTATGCAGCAGTCAAAGAAAAACTGAAGAAGTTCTCTGAATGCCAATATGGAAAAAGTCCCAGGATGTTTTCTAAAGTGAGAAGCAAACAAATAATAGGATATATAGAAAGCTATCTTTTGTGTAAGAAAAGTGGGGAATTAGAAATATGTACTGATATTGCCATAATGAAAAAGAGTAAGGATAAAAATAGTAACCTAACAGGATGTAGAGAAATAGGGATAGGAGTGAGACTTCTTGCAGCCCCCTGGGCTGAGGGCTGGTCTGTCATAGTCCAGTCCCTAACTAGTCTCCAGGCCTCTTATGATGGTTCTATTTCCCAAGGCCTGGGTGGTTCAGGCTGGTACCCACTTCGTTTCACCAGTATAGATTACTACTGTCCCTTGGGACTCACTCTAAGACTTTCTTTCCCTGTGTGGCGTCCCCAGATCAGCGCATTGAGACCCATCTTTCCTCCAAATTTTTCAAATTGCTACCATATCCATTTGACAATCAGTCTTGAATGGCTTTGCACCATCTTTTTTTTTTTTTTTTTTTTTCTTCTGAGACGGAGTCTCGCTCTGTCGCCCAGGCTGGAGTGCAGTGGCTGGATCTCAGCTCACTGCAAGCTCACCCGGGTTTACGCCATTCTCCTGCCTCAGGCTCCCGAGTAGCTGGGACTACAGGCGCCCGCCACCTCGCCCGGCTAGTTTTTTTGTAATTTTTTTTTAGTAGAGACGGGGTTTCACCGTGTTAGCCAGGATGGTCTCGATCTCCTGACCTCGTGATCCGCCCGTCTCGGCCTCTCAAAGTGCTGGGATTACAGGCTTGAGCCACCGCGCCTGGCCTGCACCATCTTTTTAATCGTGGTATTATTTATCTGTCTTCGTTTTTATTGCTTATCATACTTCATTTGTGTAAATACTTTTTATAGGAATGAGACTTTTTCATTGTTTTTAAAATGTATGTATGGCTGTTTTAACATGACCATATGATGTATTTACTCTGTGTGCCAGACACTATTCTAATACGAATATGAACTCACTCAGTCCTCATAAGAACACTATGATGTATTCAACAGTATGTGACAAAAACACTATTACTCTTGTGAGGCACTGAGATGTTAAGTAACTTGCCCAAGATCACACAACTAGTGAGTGACAATGGGATTCAAACTGAGGTAGTTACTCCCTGATCTTCAGTATTGTTTTTTAAAAAATCCTTTTTACCAAATACTTCTTTTTTGGGGACGGAGTCTTACTCTGTCACCCAGGCTGGAGTGCAGTGGTGCAATCTCAGCTCACTGCCACTTCTGCCTCCCAGATTCAAGTGATTCTCCTGCCTCAGCCCCCTGAGTACCTGGGATCACAGGCATGAGCCACCACGCCCAGCTAATTTTTGTGTTTTTAGTAGAGACAGGGTTTCGCCATGTTGGCCAGGCCAGTCTCAAACTCCTGACCTCAAGTGATCCGCCCGCCTCTGCCTTCCAAAGTGCTGGGATTACAGGCGTGAACCACTGTGCCTGGTCCTTTTTACTGAACACTTCTAACCAGATGATGACTTCAAGCCATTAGGCTGAACTACTATCCCAGGCATAAACTCCAGGTAACCAAAAGAGATGAAGGCTGCTGAACTTCCATTGCTATTTGTTTATGAGTTTTTTCTTTAGCACTGAATCCTTGCAAAATGAGTGCTGAGCAAACTTCCATTATGCTGACCCTTGTGGGTGGATTACAGTTTCAAAACCATAGTAGCTTCCTGTTGCCCTCCCAAACCTTAACTCCAGTCCCCTGGCTCTATGTTTTCTTAAGTGGGCGGGTTGCTCAATGGAGTGATCTGATAGGGAAACTCTTGCTGGAATAATGGGGTTCTCAGTGTGGTTGGCACTGTGCCCAAAGAGGCATTTGAAAATTTGGGAGAGCAGTTTTCTGGTCATCACAATGATTAAGTGACTACTGGCATTTACTCAGCTACTGCCCAGGGCAGTCCTCATGGCCAAGAATTGCCTGAGTCCCACACAACTCTGTTTATCCCTCTGGACAATATGTAGGTGAAAAACCTGTTTTTAATCATCTAGAACCTTAACAAACATTTTGGTCTTTTTGTTTGTTTCGGGGTTTTATTTTGGTTTGTTTACTTTAACATACACGGAATTTCCAAAGAACATCACCACTGTGTAAATCAAGGGAAGAATTTTCTTTATGGCGCTGGAACTTTATCAAAGGATTGTTTCAAATTATAACGTACCCTTAGGAGTCTACATTTGCAGCTGTCACAGTCATGGGGATTTCATATGGGTCCAAGCATCAGAGCACTTCCTCATGTCTAGTAGTGCAGTCATTCACATGTTGAGGCACACATCATCTTATGTAAGTTTCAATCGTATCTCTCTTAGCTATTACAGTTAAGAGATACTGATTTATTTGCACTTATGTATGCATCTAGGTTATATTATCTCTGAATTTCACTTCAGGCAGGTAAGGAGGCACAATAAGTTGTTTTACAAGGGGCGTTGCGTCTGGCGGGTAAGATGATTGCCTCCTGTGCACACACGTAGGAGGTAGCATATGCACAGCGGACACAGTACAGTAGTGACTGCACAAAACCAGGAGGGGAACCCCGCCCCAAGCACAGCCCGGCGTCATGATCGTGTTGCAGATAATAATCCAGTTGCTGCCTCGCCCTGTGAGCAGCTGCAGGAATCAGTCTGACTGAGGGCATGCTTTTCTCTGAGTCGCTGGAGTCAACTTTGGCTTTGATTTACAAGAGCTGGCAATTTCACTGAGTATATGACAGATCAACAGCAGCCTTTTCCTGTGCAAAACACCTGGGAGAACTTCCTAATAGGCCTACCACACGGCTGTCACTTAATGAATATGTAACAGAAGTACAATTTGGAAGTAGGAGATTCCGGCCTGTTTTTTCTGGGTTTTAGAAGAATGCTGATAAAATTCCATACCTCTGGCTCGGTTTTCCAACCATAAAGATGTTTCTGGTCTAACATATTATCATCTTCATCATCAACATCGCCATCATCATTATCAAAAAAGCACATTTTTGCCAAGTGTCTAATAGCTATTCATAGCAGCAGTGCCTGAGACTGCTCATCTTGATAATACTGACTACGATCATTACAATTTTTATTATCCAACTCACTTATTCCACATTCAACAAATGTCTGTTGAACATCTAACCTATTCTTTACCAGAGACTGTGCCAGGAATGAATAAGCATATGTGGTTCCTACTTTTGTAGAATTCATAGATTCAGGGAAGAAATCAATAGTAATAAATAATTACACAATTACATGTGCAGTTATGGCTAATTTAATTATGAAACAGGAGAAAAATTACTTGGACATCCCCTAGGTACCTGAACTCTTCATTTTTGCATCCTACCCCCCAAGTTGCTTCTCCTCTAAAATTTGATCTGAGTTGTCTGCACAGAAAACTGAGTCATTCTAGTAATTACTCTTCTAACTTCCCACTCTTGACACCTAATTAATCACTGAGTGCTACTAATTTTACCTCCTCCACATTTTTCTAATGCCTCTCTTCCTCCCTATCCCCATAACCCTGTTTATCATCTGCCTGGACATTTGTAACAGCTTTGCAACAGGTCTCTCTGTCTTTAGTCTTGGCATTGGTATTGATCAGGATTCAGTTGCAGATAACAGAATTCACTCTATCCAGTTTAAGTAGATGGTGATTTGTTATAAGGCATTAAATGGCTTACAGAAGTGCTGGAAAAGCTGAAGAAACAGGTGGAGCTTTTCAAAATGGCTTTGAGAGCCACATTGCAGAACCTGAGTGCATGGGATCTACTGCCTCTTTTATAATCCGGAAGCTGCGTGCCAAACAAAGCAGCTTCTGCTTGAGCTGCCAGCTCCAGAACCATGCCTCCATTGCCATAATCAGATGCCAGCGTGCTCAGAAAGCCATGGCAATTAGGAAACAGCCATGATTCAAAGCAACTGTGCTCATGAAACCACGGCAGAAAAACCCAGCACCTCTATGAGCGAGGGGACCAGCAGAACCCCCAGGGGTGCCACCTCGCTTCCACCTTCCAAATCCCAGGAAAATACTTCTGATTGATAAACCCTAAATCATGTCCAAAACCCAAATTACACCCTAAAGGTGTAGTTTTGAGCTTTCTAGCTGCTGCAGAACTGCGGTAGAGGAAGGCTCCCTAGGAGAAGTTTGGAATAGACACAGAGTGCAAACCCACCACATCCACCGCTGTGATGGTTAATTGTAGATGTCAGTGTGCCTGAATTGAGGGATGGCTGGATTCAATTGAAGCGTGGCTCCTGGGTGTGACTGTGACAGTGTTTCCAGGGGAGACTGAAGAGTGAGTCAGTGGATTCAGAGAGGAAGACACGCCCTCAATGTGGGCAGGCACCCTCCCATCGGCAGGGGGCCCAATTGGAACAGGCAGAAGAGAACAGACCTCTCTCTCTCTCTCTCTTCCTTCTGGTGTGGGATGCCTTTTCTTCTCCTACCGTTGAACATCAGACTGCAGGTTCTTAGGCTTTCAGACTCTGGGACTTGCACCAGCAGCCTCCCAGGGGGTCTCAGGCCTTCAGCCTCAGCTGGGGGCTTTACTATCTTCTTGTGTGGTTCTGATGCTCCCAGACTTGGACTTGGACTGAGCCACGCTACTGGCTGCTCTGGTCTTTGCAGACAGCCTATTATAGGGCTTCCCTTCCTCTTTGCGTCAATTCCCTAATGAATCCCCTCTTGTATATCCTACTGGTTTTGTCTTTTTGGAGAACTCAGACTAATACAACCACGTTCCCCTTCAAATCACTGGACTGATGTTTCTGAAACACAAATCTGACGATGCCAGTCCTCTGTGGAAACTCTTTCCATGTTTCTCCATTTACCATAAAATAATGTGCAAGTTCCAGCTCTCACACTTGACTCTCTTGTGACACCAAGGTGTGCTCTCTGTGCCCTTTCAGGACGCACATCCTTGTTCATGCTGTCTCCTCTGTCTGGAGTGCACTTCCCACCTCACTAGACAAACATTTACTCATCCAAGACTCAGGTCAGGCATACTAAGAAGTCCTTCTTGAATTGTATGGGCTATAGGCTACCACTGCAGCTTTCTGGACATGCCTAGGTCTTGAAATCACCTGACCATGTTTCTGTCTACACTATTATGTGTTCTCTGGCAGGAGTAACTGGGTATCACACATCTTTGTACTTCGAGTTTCCACACAGTGCCAGCTCCAAAAACATGCAAAATAAAAGTTTGCCAGACTGAAATGAATGATACTAAATTGTGTCTTCAGTTGAGTTCCCTAGGAATAAGACTCAAAGGAAGAGTTCGCCTGCAGGAAATTTACTGGGAGTGCCCTGGGACTCAATCCCTGCAGCAGGGCAGAGAGGAAGGGGAGAAAGTGGAGGAATCAAGTCTGGGCACAGGGAGAAGTTGGATAGTGATGCAGTCATGATGAGACCTCAGCTAGCCCCACAGTGAGTTCAAGACCTAAAAGTCCCTATAGAGCTGTCTTACCCTGAAGCAAGAGGTCCAGGTCTCTATAACCCCATGTCAACTAGTTATTGGATGTGGGGAGGGCTTGTCACCTTAGGGTCAATAGCTTCCTTCAGGTGGGAGGAAAGTACTGCAAGGTGACTGCATCAACCAGAGTTTGGTCACAGGAGAACCATTCAGATGGGAAGGTAAATGGAAAAATGGAGGGATGGATCGATAGATACATAGGTAGGCAGGTAGATAGATATATGGATGGATGGATGGATAGATAGATAGATAGATAGACAGACAGATAGATAGATAGATATGTAGGTAGGTAGATAGAATGGAAAATTTACTTGTTGAAGGGACATGACCCATGCAATCATTGGAGCTGGTTATATAGTTTATCTGAGTCTTTTGTTTCTGTGTCTGGTGCTCAAGCCTGAAGTCTGCAGGACAGGCCATCAGAAGGGAAGATGAAAGTGAAGTGGGGAATGCCGGACAAACTAGAACCTGTGAAGCTGAGCTTCAACCCAACAGGATGTGCTGAACCCACGCCAGTCTCTCTATCCAAGTCACCATCTTGGCTAATGGCTGTGTGGAGAAGCTGGCACCCTTCATCATGGCACTAAGAACTGTCAGCCACCAACACTCCCAGTGTCTGGGGAAATGAGTGCCCTGGGACTGGAAAAGGGGATTGGGGTGGAGCACCGCAGCAGCCACTCTATGATGTTCACAGAACAGCACTTGGCAAGGTTCGTTCTTTCTAGGGCCTCACTACCCGAGGATGACAAAATCTAGCTTGTGAAAACAGATAAAGCACAGTCAATGAATATCAAATAATGAAATAAAAATAAAACTGGTTAATAAAAATCTTACCCTCATATACTACGAAATTTGAGGTGGCCAGAAAGAAAATAAGGAACATCCAGGGACCAGAGGGAATTTTTAAGGAATTCACAAGATTGAAGGTGATAGTGAGAGGGAAGTCTGAGCTGTGGGGAAATAGGCAAGGAAACAAATTATAAAAATGTGTGATGTGTTGTTGTTTTCATGAAGAATATAGGAAGTAGGCTTTGAAGGATGAAAGTCTGGATAACACTAACTTAGAAATTCTGCCAATTAATTGTGCATTTCTAGAAATCGATTCATTCTTCTTTTCTTCCACACATTCCTACTCCTTGGCCATCATCTTGGTCAAGAATAGCACAATGTTGCTCCTTCTCTCTCCTTTCCCATGGCAGACATCACTAATCAATTGTGGCATTCCTTTTTGAGTGCCCAAATAAGATTTCAGAATCCTTCTCAGCATCGTATTCCTGGTAGCCACTTCCAGTTGATGGTATGGAACTTAATAGCCATCCCTGCTCATAATCAGTTACACTTATTTCTACCTGACTTACAATTTCTTCTAAAAATGCCTGTTTCTCACATCATCTTTACCTGCTATAACAGACCTAAAACCCATGCCTGAGAACAAAAATTCTAGCCTCTATTCTACATCCTTGGCCTTAATAAAATGAGGCAAAGTGAAAGGATTTGAGGCTTTAAAAGCCTGTTTCTCTGGCCATTTCACCATAAAACAGTCCCACTTCTAGGGACATAGATTTAGGAAACAGGATCAGTATTAGCAAGAACAAAGGGAAGTGTGGCGAATAAATCCACCTGCCATTCTCGGAATATAAACTATTCTTGAGAAGCAGGTGTTAGAAAGAAATCGGAGAAAAGGAAATATAAAATAACTATACATGCAAAAATGATAGGGAAACTTCTGTTTTCATTAATAACAATTATGAAGAAGATCTACTTATAGTTGTACCTTGCTTTCAGCAATGGATGGATATGAACTGAACTTTCGTAAATCAATCTATTGGCTTAGATGCTCGTTTCAGAAACCTTCATATCTGATTTATTACCTTAGTGCTTTAACAATGCATTAATAGTGCATTCCTCTGGCCTTAGTCCCCAATTAGTTTTCTGTAAGCAAGCATTTAAATGTTAAGGAATGTTAGGAAATCCCTTTGGAAGGCAAATGATTCCTTTGAAGTGTAAATAACCCCCTCAGTTTATCTAATATTGATATTACCTGCTGCTATAATAGACATTTACATTTTTCAAAGTGCTACCACACTTAAATGTATTTGATCAGCCAAATGACTCTGTAGAGAGAGTGTGGGGTTGCCATGGCTCCCACTTTCTGAAGAGGAAACAGGAAGTGTGTTTCATAAGTGCTTTACTTACTGGAGTTCACATGGGTAGTTAGTGACAGTTAAGACTTGGTCCCATGTCATCTGACATGTGGCCAAAACTATGTTTCCCATTGGAGTGTACTATGTCAAGTGTCGTGTCTGCTTATTTTTTGAGGTGACATCAGCTGTATCAAGTTCTCTGAATTCAAGTGTATTCCAAATGATCTGCTTACTGAGAAACTGAACTATGGTGCTATTCAACAGTTCTCAATATTTGGTGTTCATCAGACTTATCTAAGATGCTTCTTAAAAATGCAGGTGCTAGGCTGAGGCAGGCGGATCACAAGGTCAAGAGATCGACACCATCCTGGCCAACATGGTGAAACCCCATCTCTACTAAAAATACAAAAAAATGTAGCCAGGCATGGTGGCGTGTGCCTGTAGTCCCAGCTACTCGGAGGCTGAGGCAGGAGAATCGGCTGAACCCGGGAGGTGGAGGTTGCAGTGAGCCGAGATCACGCCACTGCACTCCAGCCTGGGTGACAGAGCCAGACTCCGTCTCAAAAAAAAAAAAAAAAAAAAAAAAAAAAAAAAAAAAAAATGCAGGTGCTGTGAGACCCACCTCAGACTTGTCAAATCTGAGTCTCTGGGGTGGTGGCAGGGAAAATATCTGCCCCTTCACAGGCTTTCGAGCCAATCCTAAAATGCAGCCATATTTGAAAACCACTGGTTAAACTACCTACATGGCTTCAGATAAGCACATATGACCATCATAGGCTTAGATAACACAGTAGCCAGACTCAGAGAGTTAACATGCAGCCATTGGCTAGAGATTATACCTATAGACTAAGTACATCACTGTATTTGGAATACACAGACTGATCTTGGATTGTGTCCACAGGAGTATGATGAACAGAAGGACCAAAAGGATTTTGATTACAGCACTGTTTGCCACTACAAAACCACAAAATGGCTTTTCTCTCCACCCTTAGATACATGCCAGGGGAAAAGGACATGATCCCCACTGGAACTTTCTCAGAGACCTTCAGGTAATAGGTTCTATTCAAGGTCTTGGGGGTCAACTTCTGGGGAACCTAGAATGTGGCAAGAAGAATGCCATTCGCCAACCCCAATCCTCATCCTCCAGGAAGCCTTCCTAAGCCAACTCGCAGTGTTCTTGTGTGCAGGTGCATCCATAAAATTAGTTCCCACATATGGAATGTGAGAGAAAGTGTGGCCTATTTTCTGGGTGGTGAGAGCAGGGTTGCCTTCTTCGTGTGATCTCTCTTCTCTCATCTTCACGATACAGGGAATACGGTAAAGAACTCTCTCGGTCTCAAAGGGAATGTCAGCGACTTGAGTGGAAGGAGCATGGGTCCCTAAGTGGCTGGATGGAGCAGAGCCCATCCCTCACCACCCTCAGTCTCCAACCTCATTGGGCTGTGATGTCAGTGAGGTTAGAGAAAAGTAAACTCTGGTGGGGAAGGAGAGTAAAACTGCCTGGGCTTTGGGGTCATTTGTCACAGCAGGTAGCCTGCCCTGCCTAGCACAGATGCATGCCTCATCCTCTTCCCAGATGTCCACCTGGCTCCAGATGCAATCTCATGACCAGAAGGATACATTTTTACTCTCTTACACACACACTCTTCCCCATCCCTTTTCAGCACTTAGGAATCAACTCTTTCCTTTTCCTCCTGGCTCTTTGTTTTCTAGTCTGCAATTAAATTTTTCCTGGAAAATGTTTACTGCAATTAAACATTAATGCAAAGCCTATTTGTCCTCTACTCCTCTGGTGACATTTTAGTTCAATATATAATCAAAAGGTAAGAAAACAAAGGGCAAAGCCCTCTGATATGAGTTTCCAACATCTAGTGCTCCAAGGTGCTTAAAGGTAGAACACAGCTGAAAGCTGACAGTCTCCTCAGGGTCATCCGGGGAACCCATCTTCAGCCCCCAGGTGAGCTTAAAGGAAGTCTCCCGAGCCCAGATGCCTACCAGCAGCTGCTGGTGGAAATTGCATTTGGGAAGATCGTTCTTCTGTTAACCCCAAACACTGTCTTCTCTGGAGCTCTTGGATGTGCTGTCACATCAGGTGTAGCGGCGAGGGAACAGACTTGGTGGGAAGTGAGGCAGGGAGAAATGCTTCAGGCTCCCACCATTTATAAGCCGTGTGATATTCAGTGACTTTATTAACCTTTCTGAGCCTTAGTTACTGGATCCATAAAGTAGGAATGGCATTAGTAGCTACCTCCTAGATCTGTTATGAAACAATACCTGCAAAAGACTTAGTGCCTGGCACCTAACAAGTGTCAGTAAATGTGAGCACTTATGGTGGCAATTGTGCTTGTGGTTGTTGTTATTACAATATCTGGTTTCTTCTGCTCCTGAGCTTCTGGTGATTGTCCAGCTGTTCTACAGGAACACCGTGCCCCCCAAGCATGCTGAACTACAGTTTTCTCGATTTTAGAGATAGAAGGGATGATCTTCGCAAAAACCTCATTGTACAGGTAAAGGGCCTACAGTGCAGGGCTGTGAAAGGACATGCCTGGTCTCTTAGTGGTTCCACTGCAGTCAGCCCCAGAACCGAGGCTTCTCCTCCAATATCTTTCCTGCCTCCCCACTCTTCCAGTGGGTTTTTTCCTACAACCCTCAGGTTCTGAAACTGGACTCCCTGGGTTCAAATCCTGATCCTGCCAATTTCTAACAGTGTAGTAATAGGAAAGGTCCTTAACCTCAGTGTGCCCTTGACTACAAAGTGGGGAGAACAATCGTCCTGGCCTAGGATGGACATTAAGAGGACAGAGTGAACGGTGTCTGTGCGTGGGAACTGGGCCCGGCCACCCAGGCCCATGACACTCCACTGAGCCACTCCCACCTCTCAGATGTGACAAACTTCAGGACACGTTAGCCCCCAGCTCTGCTGACTTGGTGTGTTCCGTGGCCCAGGGCTGACCCGTCAGTCTCATCGTCTTTAGCATTTCTCGCAAGTGTTCCCTAGCAGCTCTGCTGAGTGGCACGGCCTAATCCTGCCTGCCAGCTTTACAAAATCAATCTCAAACCACTTCAGCAGGGCAACCGGCCAGGATTTAGCAGTCACTCCTAATGGACGAGAAAAGGAAGCCCCGTGTCCCCTCGTGTGTGCTGAGTTAGTGACACAGCACCACTTGGGAGCCGGGGCCACTCCTGGGAACCCCACTCCCCACACACAGCTCTGGCCTCACACTTCCAAATCTGGATGCCCCCGGTGAGCTCAGGCCCAGAATCCCACGCTAGAACTCCCAGGACCTCCAGCTGCTGTGACTGCTACAGATGGAATGTGCTGCAGTCAAAAACCTGCAACGGAGTCCACAGAACTCCCTGTCAGCAGAAAGTCCTCACTCGCTGCAAAGAACAAGGTGGCTGTGGGGTGACTGGAGGCGAGAGGGAAAAAATCCTCCCACAAACACTGTTAATCCCTATGTGATAGAGAGAAGAGGAAGGGCCCTCGTGGTAAGACACATCAATTAGATTACTATCCTTGCCCCTGGAAACCTCTGGGAACTGAATGTGATCCTTGGAAAGGCAGATTGGAGGGGTCTTAGCCAATTTGTTGGAATCATTAAAGCAATCACAAGTGGGTGCTGGGCTGGAGGCTCCTAAGGAGGAAAGCACAGGCCCCAATTCTCCTTGCTCCTGCCTCAGCCCTATTTCCTAACCTCTCCAACAGTGAGCTGCCCATCAAGCCTCCATTCCAGTCACTCCTGTGACCCTGCAGAAAAGGAAGGCACCAGGGCCATAGGGGAGAGAACATACTTCAAGCATTTCTGCTGCTCCAGATGCCTCTATCTCCCTTTCCCTCTCTCTCTCTCTCGCTCTTTCTCTCTATCTCTCAGCTTCAACTTTTGCAATGGGGCCAGCCGCCTCATTCAGTGACTCCATGAGGAGAGTCCTTACCTGGGCCCCCGTCTCCCTCCCCTGTCTCAAGTAGAGGAATCCAGACGCCTTGGGCAGCCTCTCAGACAGGGGAGGCATTCTCCACAGAGTGATTTGTGGCCTGTGCAGTTGGGGCAGGATCATTAAGTATGTTGATGGCAGCCTGTGAGCATGTCACAGGGTTACTGAGCATTGAGACAAGAGTGTGGGGCTCTCCCAAAGGAAATGGAAACAGCTGTTTTCAACCTCATCAGCTCATCTTCTTCCTACGAAACTTCAGTCTTACACCAAGAGCCCCAGACTCCACACTGAAGCTGCCTCCTCCTGCTGTCCTCCCCTCTGAAAGGAATGCTTTGCCTAGGCTGAGAGTGCAGGTGGCATTTTAGGTGCTCAAGGGTAGTCCTTTGACACGGGCATGATTTACTGAACCTGATACTGGTAACCTCCAGCCTCTCGCCTCCCCCATCCATCTCTTTTTAATCAGTGAGACTGGATTATGATTCTGCTTAGAAACAATGGTAAGCCATGTGGCCCCCATATCAAAGTAATCCCCAGGCTTCAGTGGCAAATAAAAAGCAGTCTCCATGGAGGCCTTGAAATGGCAAGGCTTGGAATGTGATCTGCAGTACAAGCTCCTGCCTGGGCATCTCCCAGCACTGAGTATTGTGGGAGATTTGTGAAAAAGAAGGGGGAAGAGAAAAGCCCACGACAACTCCAGAATTGTTTCAGTTTTGTTAGCAAAGACAAGATAAGCAAAGCAATCTCTATAAAATTCAATTAATTTTTTTTCTTGCTAATTCATTTAGCCGTGTTTATCATGAAGGCTGAGACAGCAAATCTCAGGGGGCAGTGCTCCCCCGTACCACACAGAGATGTTGTTGCACAATAAGGAAGCAAGTCATCCTAACCAAGGTCACCTGTCCATCACATGGCACCTTGAGAGTCACTTCTCGGGAGTGGGAGTGAGGGCTGATCTGAGTCACTTCTCATTCCTCGCTCCTGAGATTGCGTGGTGGTGGCAGCCAGCAGCTGGCTTTCTGCTCTCTGATCCCCAGCTCTCTTCTCTGCCTGGCTGCATAAGAGAAGACCTCCTCACCCCGCCTCCCCAACCCTTGTAATAAAGGACTTTTGCAATTGAAAAGCTAGATCATCTGTCCATAGAATTTTCTGAGAATATTGTAGCATAGAACTTTTTGCCCAAGGCAGCTGAATGTTAAAGACATTAGTTAATTAAGTCTCAGAATACTGTCATCACTGTCTACTTCCTCTTGGGCCAAGAGACTAAAGAACACAGTGCATCCAGCCAAGGCCAAAGAAAAAGACAGCAGGGAATGAAATTCTCCAACCCTAATATTATTCAGCACCTTAAGTCTTATTGAGGTGCCTAAGAACGGGGCTGCCTTGGGTCAGGTGGACTATACCCAGGACTCACTTTGGAAGACTTCAGAACTAACCAGGCCCTGCCCCTTCCTAGCTGTGTGAATTTGGGCAAATATCCCAGTTTCTCTGAGCCTCAGTTTCTGCATCTGAAGAATGGAGCTCTTAATACCTACTTCATAAGTTGTTGGAAGAATGATGTATAAGAATATATGTGAAAGTGCCATTGAAATATTTGTACCCATAGAGTAGAACGGGGCCTCAGAGGGGCAGGTAACTTACTAAGACTTCTTAAGCCTCCCTAACAGCTAGGAAACAGCAACAGATGATGACTGAAAACTCTAGAGTCGTCCAGAGGTAAAGGTCACCCTACAGATGGTGTGTGACAAATACACCATTGTTATCAGTCCTCTCCTGCAGGAAACAACATAAACTCTTTTTATGCATCTTAAAACACACACACACACAATGCTCTTCAATAGTGGTTAGTAAGCGTCTGTGTGTGTTCCTCGTCATCGGGTTTTTAGAAACCTAATTGCTGAAGCTGACGTCTCTCCCTGAAGTAAGCTGATCTGCTCAAGTGTCCCCTTTTGCTGCTTTGACACCTCCACGGAGCTGCCCGGTGCCATCCACGGCTCATGCAAACACTCTCCTCTGAGATTATGAGCGAGTGACAGCACAGCCTTTCAAGGTGTGCTAAATGAGAAATGTGCAATTTAGAAATGTGCAAAGCATTCACACGTTTGAATGAAGGACAGCAACTGTCAAGGCTGCCGGCATTGAACGGAAATTGATGTTCTGGTTGCTATTTACCTAGCAGAAATGAGTTCTGGGAAATCAGCCTCAGCAAGAGAGACAGAGGAGCAGGTGGACAGAGGAAGAAAGCGAATCCTCTTGATAAGAGTTTTCCCCTTTGTTACTTTCACTCCCCTGGTGCATCTCTGCTGGTAGTTTGCTTCATGGGTCTTTGCGGGCTATGGCTTAGTGAATCCCAGAAGAAGCCTGTGACTATTGGCAGGGGAAATAACCTTTGCTTGTTTTAGGGTATGTGTCCCAGTCATACTTGGAAGAGAAGGAAGTGGAACCACAGGGTGGAGGAACGCCTTTGGAACAGTCCAGCAATTTCCCACTTCTAACAGACCCTGTTCTGGGACACAAGGAGAGCCCAATGACCCAGCGAGATGCCAGGTTCTGCCTGGAGACTGACTGGCTGAATCCACGTGCATCTCAGGTAAAGCGTATCAGATAAGGGACCACTCTGTCCCTGCTCTGGGAAGCAGGGAAGCAGAGAAGCTTTGCTGTGATTACCAAACTTAAAAGGCTGTACCTCTCCAACCTCTGTGTGTTTCAACAGCAAAAGAATCTTCAGCCATCAGCCCTGGCCTCGTGCTTCCACTAAGCTCTGAGTCCCTTTGCACTGCCCTTATTTGATGGTGACTGTTTTTATATCTGCCCCTCATGTACCAGAAAGAAAAGCACCCCAGCAGAAGCAGGCCCTTATTTTTAAAAAGTGACCCCAATAAATCTCATGTATCATTCAGTCATCACAAACCCTGAGGGGTATTTGTTCATTCTCAACAGGTTTTGGCTTTAGGTGATTGGAGAGAGAGGGAAAAGGGGTTTCATAGACCCCTTTGGAAATCTGATAAAAGCTACAGATACCAGGGTAGAAAAATGAACACACATGCTAGAAGTTGTATATAATTTCAGGAAGTTCACACTTTCCTTGAACCTCGGATTAAGAAACCCTACTCCAATTGTTTCCAAAAGTAGGGAGGTGCCTAGATCTCTGTCACCCATCCTTGGACCAGAAGGACATTTGTATAGAATTAGAAAGTCCCTGATTCTCTACACACCCTCTTCACTTGGACAACCCTCTTCACTTGGACAAGGTGAATGACCTCTTTGATGCTTGTCTCTTTGCTGTTTATGGAAACAGTGCTTTTACCTGGTAACAGAGCATGGTGTGTGTGTGTGTGCAGCGAAAGGCATCAAGATAAAAAATCGCCCCCTCACTCATCAGACAACAATGGACTCTGATAGAAATTGGTTTTTCTTTTGATTTAGAGCTTTAAAAATCAAAATATAAACTACATTTTCATGGACTGCTTCTTAAAAGCTCTCCAAATGATTTTATGCTACTATTCAACATTATCCACATCCACATGCACTGTCAAATACCTACTATTGGATAATGCCTTTTTCTTGAAGGTTAGTTCACAAGTGAGCTGTAGAAAAATGTTCATGAAATACCTAAGGGCACTGAGATTTCTGGTCTAGAGGAGAGGATCGCCTAGTGATTTTTAACTGCTCCTACACCACTTCTTAGAGGAATAGGGATTCAGCAACTCATTTGTTGGCTATAGATTCAGAACCCGTAAAGGTAAGGTGCCATGATTTTATCGTTTGTGACCAACCTCCCAAATTCATATATTGAAATCCTAACTCCCAAGATGATGGTATTAGGAGATATTGCATTTGGGAGGTGATTTGATCATGAGGGTGGAATCCTTATGAAAGAGATTAATGCCCTTATAAAAGAGGCCCCAGAGAGATCCCTGGTCTCTTCTGCCACATGAGGACTCTATGAGAAAATGGCCTTCTATGAACCAGGAAACAGGTCCTCACCAGACACCGAATTTGCCAGTGTCTTGATCTCAGACTTCCCAGCCTCCAGAACTGTGAGTAATAAACTTCTGTTAATAAGCTACCTAGTCTAAGATATTTTGTTTGTTTGCCCTTTCTAGGGCAGCTTTGTTTAAACTAGGTGCTCAGAGAAAAAGAGAAGGCAGGGAAAGAATGAATAGACCTGTAGAGAAAAACAGAGGCAAAGTGCCCTGTGGACGGGAAGAAAGAGCAAGCAACCTTCGTGCCTGTGGCTGGCTAAGGAGATTCTGTGCAAGGATGCCCACCAACGGTCCTCCCAACCCAGTGTGTGCATGCTACTCTCCCCTTCAGGAGGTGACGTCTGTTCACCTGCCCTTGAATTCAGCTGGTCTTATGATTTACTTTGACCAAGAGAATGTGTTGAGAGTAATGCTGTGTGATCTCCAGAACAGGCCTTAAGAGACCTTGCAGTTTTCATTTTCACCCTCTTGGAAGCCAATCACATGTGAAAATGCATGGCCTTGGTTTCTGAACAATAAAGACCACGTACTGAGAGAGAATTTATGTGAAGGAGAACTGAAAGGTCCCAGCCCACAGCAAAGACCAAGCCCCAGACGTGCAAATGAATCCGTTTTGAATGCCCCAGGCCAGTCTAGCTACCTTAGCTGACACGATGAGAGGGGAGAGACCCAGCCACACCAGCTTGTCTAAGGTGTTTGAGCCATTGCATGTGAAATCCCAGACATGTAGAGCAGAGATGAACCAGCCATCCTAAGCCCTGCCCTAGTTCCTGACCCATAAAAATCACAAGAAAATAAAGTGGTTGTTGCATTGAACCTCTAGGTTTTATGGTCATTTGTTGCACTGCAGAAGATAACTGCCACCCAAGATCCCTTCCTTTTTCTTCTTTACCAGCAGAAACAGATTGTACATGAAGTCACAATTGGCCTACTAAAAAAAAGGCTTTCTCAAATCAAAATTGCAGTGAGATACCATCTCGTGCCAGTTAGAATGGCGATCATTAAAGAGTCAGGAAACAACAGATGCTGGAAAGCATGTAGAGAAATAGGAATGCTTTTACACTGTTGGTGGGAGTGTAAATTAGTTCAACCATTGTGGCAGACAGTGTGGCAATTCCTCAAGGATCTAGAACCAGAAATACCATTTGACCCAGCAATCCCATTACTGGGTGTATACCCAAAGGATTATAAATCATTCTACTATAAAGACACATGCACACGTATGTTTATTGCAGCACTGTTCACAATAGCAAAGACTGGGAACCAACCCAAATGCCCATCAGTGATAGGCTGGATAAAGAAAATATGGCACATATACACCATGCAATGGTATGCGACCATAAAAAAGGATGAGTTCATGTCCTTTGCAGGGACATGGATGAAGCTGGAAACCATCAGTCTCAGCAAACTATCACAAGAACAGAAAACCAAACACCACATGTTCTCACTCATAAGTGGGAGCTGACCAATAAGAACACATGGACACAGGGAGGGGAACATCACACACTGGGGCCTGTTGGGGGTGGAGGGCTAGGGGAGGGATAGCATTAGGAGAAATACCTAATGTAGATGATGGGTTGATGGGGGCAGCAAACCACCATGGCACATGTATACCTATGTAACAAACCTGCACGTTCTGCACATGTATCACAGAACTTAAGTATAATAAAAGAAAAAAAATGCTTTCTCATCTTTCTTTCCGTCATGGATCACCAAGTGGCTAAATTCCGGCCAATGAGATGTCACTGGGTGGAAACTCTCAGAGAGTTTTCCAAAAGGTTAGATGTGTCTAACATTCCTTTTCATTTTATGTCCCTCTGTCTTTTTCCAGACTAGGAAGCAGACATCCTCCTTCGATGAGCAGCAGCCACTTTGCAACCATTCAAGGGTGGACAAAAGTTCCACCCCTGAATTCCTAATGACATGGACGACTGCAACTTTTGAAATTATTTCATGAGAAAAATAAGACTTCTGATTGTTTAAGCCAATATAACTAGTTGTTGGGGTTTAGTCATTGTTTTGTTCCTTTTTTATTGTTTATTTATTTGTTTTGGTTGCTCACATCAAGCACATTTCCAATTTACATATTGCGAATTCCAGGCCCCATTGGAATTTGCCATTCAAGACTCAGCTGCATTTCAGCCCTCGGATTCTGTGAGATAACTCTGTATTTTAATATTTTTCATTCTTTTCTTCAGCTAACTTGAGTAGGTTTCTGTTACCACTAATCAAGCAATCCTCGCCAAGACAAGCTTGAGTTGAGGGCACAAAGGGAGAATATTGTAAGGGTGATGCTCTCTTTTACTGAAGACAAGGCCAGAGACTATTTCTCAGCAGCCAAAGAGGTTAGGGCTATGACCTACTCAGGTTATAAGCCATTGGAAAGATTTCCAGGGGTCTTTGAACAACCTCCTTCCTTGGAAATCATCTGAGTAGGGTGGGCAGCTGCTTTTGGGGGCTGGGTTAGTTAGGTATGGCCCTCCCTGTAGGCAAGGGCATCAGAGAGGTAATCTTAGATGTGGAGATGCAGTTTCTTTATATAATCAAACAGGCAGCTCAAGCAAAGAGCTAAAGGCACTCCTGGTCCTCTGTCTGCACTCCAGTGAGGCTTCAAGGAAGAAATCGCCAAGCTAAAGGGAGCACAGGCATGGTCCCTTCTACTGGTATTCTCTGTCCACAGGCTTCAGTGCTGTACTTAATGGTGTAGAATGGAGTCGTCCTATTCATTAGTTCTGGTTTCTTTGAAGCATCTTCTTCATAGCAATCCTCCAGTTGCAGGTTTCTTCTTTCCTGACTTATTGAAGCAGTGGATACGATTTTTAGATCTGACTGCTCTTGCCACCTGCAGTGGAGGTTGATGCTGGGTAAGACCATGCTCACTGTGCTGCTGCAGGCCCGGGTCCATTTTGATGTGGTTTCTGGGTAGCACCATTTCAGCCCTCCTGGGGTGCTTAGGAGTAGTGTTTAAAAATCCCAGAGCCAGCCGCCATCCACAGCAGGTAGTGGGTCCCAAGTTGCTGCTGCTTCCCATGAGGAGAGAGCACTGTTCTCTGCCTTCCTGCTTGCAGGATTGCTCCAATTTAGAAAAGGCCTACAGAAAAACAAATGTTCATTTCCTTCACAGAACAGCTGAGAGCCTCTCTTTTTCACACAACTACGAACTTCCTTCCAATAGAATTATTGATACTTAAATGTCATCTCAATGGTAGCAGAAATTTTTCACTCCTTAGTGATTTGGGGGCTGGGAAAAGGTGGAGAAGCAGAAAATTTGATAGTTCTTTTTAAAATGTCTTATACGAGGCATTTTCTGGAAGATGTTAGTTTGTTACTATCCAGCATTTGACCCCAAAGAGAAAATTGCATTCTGATGGAAAACTAGAAATTCATTTCTGAGCACTAAATTGTAGACATTTATCTGGAAAGATGCTCAGCATGTATTTTTAAGTGAAAAAAGGTGGGTTGCAAAACTATGCATGATATGATCTTAATTTTGTCTAAATAAAGAGAGAAAAAGAAATGAAAGAAGGAAAAAGGAAAGGAAAAAAATCATTTTAAAGATATAATTTTGTATATCCAAAAAAGACTATAAATGTTAAATATTAACAATTGTTATGGTATTTATTGGGATGGGATTACTTGTGATTTCTGATTTCTTTTACTTACTTTTATCTATTTTCCAGATTTTCTTTTTTTTTTTTTTTTTTTTTTTTTTTTTTTTTTTTTTGGGCAGAGGCACTCCTTACTTCCCAGATGGTGGAGCAGCCGGGCAGAGGTGCTTCTCACTTCCCAGATGATGCAGGGAGCATGCAGGGACCAGGCAGAGAGCTCCTCAGGTCTTTTTTTTTTTT